>NC_047112.1:108183024-108521770 GCF_902500255.1 Thalassophryne amazonica | reverse complement strand
GGAGACAGCTTATGGTAGAGAAATGAACATTCAATACACAAGCAACAGTTCTGGTTGACATTCCTGCTGTGAGCATGCCAATTGCACGCTCCTTCAAATCTTGTGACATCTGTGGCATTGTGCTGTGCAGAGTAGTTTGATTAAAAAGTTGATTGGAGAGGGGAAAACTTATACTCAGGTGAAAAAAGTATAGGCTGTTATTCTACAATGATCTCCAATGCTTTAAAATGGACAAAAAAAAAAAAACAGAGATGCCTGGAAGAAAACGGAAAACAACCATCAAAATGGATAGAAGAATAACCAGAATGGCAAAGGCTCACCCATTGATCAGCTCCAGGATGATCAAAGACAGTCTGGAGTTACCTGTAAGTGCTGTGACAGTTAGAAGACGCCTGTGTGAAGCTAATTTATTTGCAAGAATCCCCTGCAAAGTTTCTCTGTTAAATAAAAGACATGTGCAGAAGAGGTTACAATTTGCCAAAGAACACATCAACTGGCCTAAAGAGAAATGGAGGAATATTTTGTGGACTGATGAGAGTAAAATTGTTCTTTTTGGGTCCAAGGGCCGCAGACAGTTTGTGAGACGACCCCCAAACTCTGAATTCAAGCCACAGTTCACAGTGAAGATAGTGAAGCATGGTGGTGCAACCATCATGATATGGGCATGTTTCTCCTACTATGGTGTTGGGCCTATATATCGCATACCAGGTATCATGGATCAGTTTGGATATGTCAAAATACTTGAAGAGGTCATGTTGCCTTATGCTGAAGAGGATATGCCCTTGAAATGGGTGTTTCAACAAGACAATGACCCCAAGCACACGAGTAAATAAGCAAAATCTTGGTTCCAAACCAACAAAATTAATGCCTCGCAGATGTGAAGAAATCATGAAAAACTGTGGTTATACAACTAAATACTAGTTTAGTGATTCACAGGATTGTTAAAAAAGCAGTTTGAACATAATGGTTTTGAGTTTGTAGCGTCAACAGCAGATGCTACTATTATTGTGAACACCCCCTTTTCTACTTTTTACTAACAGCCCAATTTCATAGCCCTAAGAGTGTGCATATCATGAATGCTTGGTCTTGTTGGATTTGTAAGAATCTACTGAATCTACTGGTACCTTGTTTCCCATGTAACAATAATAAATATACTCAAAACCTGGATTAATCTTTTTAGTCACATAGCACTAATATTATTCTGAACACTACTGTATGTCTTTTCGGCTGCTCCCTCATTTTCACCCAGGGTCATCACAGCAGGTCCAAGGTAGACCTGCATGTTGATTTGGCACAGGTTTTATGCTGGATGACCTTCCTGACACAACTACACATTACATGAAGGAATATGGCAGAGGTGGGGTTTGAACCGGGAACCTTCCACACTGAAGCCAAGAGCACAAACCACTTGGCCACCACGTCGGCTAGAGCTCCATCTGTTGTAGCACAGTATATTAGAGATGAAAGCAAAAAATGACTCATAGTATTTTTAATTTGGAGGTGACTATATCCAACTAAGACAAATGATGTCAGCACTGTAGCACTTATTTTACGAGTATTTCCCCCATTTCTAAGAGATCAAACATAATTGGACAAATGTCTGCTGAGCTGTTTCAGGTCCAGGTGTTATAGGCTCATTATTTCATTGAAGAAAAACTTCAAGTGTTATCGCTTAGACTTAGGTTCAGTTAGTCATTAATTAATGTAAAGTGTACAGCCCAATATAGTAAACCTACCTTTGGCAAGACTTCAGTGGCTGTGGCTGGAGACGGTCTGTGCACACAACAGCTTTTGTATGGTGCTACACCAGTAATGGTTTCATGCTTGACTTGAACAGAGAAAGTCGTGTTAAAAATCAAAAACAGCAACAAAACAATTAGTCCATGGGCCAGCAGATTTTCGGTACCACTTACGGGGAAAAAACAACACTTAGAATCCAGCCTCAGTGTATCATGGCCTACACAAAAATGTAGCTGTAGCTGTAGTGGTAGTGGTAGTCAGGTAGGGGTCAATGAAGAATTACACAGAGGTCAAAATTTAGAAATGCTCCAATCATGTTGAAAACTATATCACATTATTTGTCTGATCATAATAATTCCAAAAAGGTATAGTTTGGACTATCTATGATGGAATGTTTTGGAGTTATGGGGTCAAAACAGCAAAAATGGTGACAAAGGTCAATTTCAGTTTGTACAGGGGTCAAAAGTTAAAGTTGCTCCAATTTCAGTAAAAAAAATCTGCAAATTATTGTTTGGGTTAATAGGGTTCTTAAAAGGAATAGTTTGCACCATCTGTCATGCTTATCATGTTACAGCGCAACATATGTCACATGTCATAGAATTCAATGGATGTTGACCTTGTTTGACCTTTACTTTGGAGACAAAGCATTCAACACAGTCAAAACTATTCCATTTATTGATCCTTTTATTTCAACCAATAATTTGCATCATTTTATGCTGAAATTGGAGCAAGTTTGACTTTTGACCCCTGTACAAACTGAAACTGACCTTTGTCACCATTTTTGCTGTTTTTACCTCATAACTCCAGAACATTCCATCATAGATAGTCTAAACTATACCTTTTTGGAATTGTTATGATCAGACAAATAATGTGATATAACATGATTGGAGCATTTTTAAAGTTTGACCTCTGTGTAATTCTTCATTGACCCCTACCTGGCTACAGCTACCACCCTGGGATGACTATCATACATTTTTGTGTAGGCCATGATACACTGAGGCTAAGTGTTGTTTTTTTCCCCTTAAGTGGTACCAATTAGGTCAAAATTCATGACTGGCTCATGGGCTAAAAATGAATTCTAGATTTCCAGGGATATGGCAGATGAACCTTGGTTTCAAATGTATTCTGTTTAACAGTGAGTTTCTCTTGGCAGGTTTGTCCACTTGTGCAATGTGGATACAACAAAACTCAGGGACAACACAAACTCTCAATCCTGGTAGAAACTGCTGTCTGCCTCTCTGCCATGCAGTTGTTGTACACAGTCTCTCCAATCACATCCACTGAAGCTGTAATTGGAGAGATCCAATGTTGTCATCAATATCTTGGTGGCTTCCATCACTCAGAGCTTGTCCTGACCTCTCTAAGACCTTATAGTTCTGCTCAGTGGTTCTCTGACCTTAGCTGTGAGCCACGGAAACTGTTAGGCAGTGACACACAGTCACACCTCACACACCTGCGTTCTCACTAGTCATTCTTCCTTTAAACCCTGAAAGTTTAGCTATGTACAAATTGTCAGAAGGTACATCTGAGATGCAAGCCTAGATTTGATCTGTTTTGGTGAAAGAAAATCCTTCTCTGCTCTACTCCACTATGAGGCTAAGAGTACTGATGCAAAATGCAAAATTTGCACTATGCACAATTTCTCCAGTCACAGCCACATGAGGCTATAACTTCTTTTGGTGTCTTGGTGGCTTTCCTCACTCTTCTTCTTGCACAGTCACTCGGTTTTTGAGAACTGTCTACTCCATCCAGATTTACCATAGAGTGCCATACTGTTTGTATGTCATTGTAACTGAGGTAAATAAAGTCCAAGACATATTCAGTGGCAACTTCACCATCAGACAGCCTCGTCCACAATGACCACAAAACACTCCAAGCTGTCAGTGATGTTAAAGGGGGCAATACACTGCATTAAGAACAGGGGTATGTAAACTTTTGGTCAGGGTCATTTGGGTAGTTTTTGTTGTCAGTAAAATTTAAAAAAGTAAACACAACTGTTTGACAATAAATGGATTCACCCAACCACTAACTATGGGTGAAAAAAGTTTTTGCCTGTCCAGGGTAAGACTCCCTCAAATATTATGTAAAGGCTAGCGAGAAATAAACACTTCTAAAACTGAAAACACTTTTTGTAACCTCATAACACCTCTGGAGTGACTTACAAGAGGTCTCTCGGACATCAGACTGCACGCTAACATCTGCTAACTCAAAGCTAACTTCCGCTCTTGTCAAAAGCTCATGTATGTGCACATGCCCATCCTCCTGCAAACAATGATGCTCAATGGATGCTCTGAGTGCAGCACTTGAGAAGCTGAACGAGGAATCAGAGTGTCTAATTTTGAAATTGTCCTGGATCAACACTAAGATTCCGACTTTTAATGACTTCCTGGATTCAGCCATAAGATGTGTATCTGTACGTGGTGAAGGAGTTGAACTTGTAGAGACATTCATTTACCTCAGCAGTGACATACTTGTCTCTGGGTCCTCAGCCTTGGAAATCAAGAGGCACCTGGGGAGAGCTTATGGAGTCATGAGGTTGCTGGATAGAGGTGTTTGGGGATGCCAATATCTTTGCAGGCGACTGAAGGGCCAAGCCTTTAGGGTCCTGGTGCTGGCTGTCTTGCTGGATGGTTGTGATACTTGGATGCTAACCAGTGACCTAAGGTGAAGACAGGATTTCTTTGGCACTAAGTGTCTTCAAAGGAGTACCGCTGGAATGACTTTGTATCAAATGAGCACTTACTGAGAGAGGCTAAGATGAGGAGTATCACTTGTATTGTAAGGTCATGTTAGCTCTGACATTTTGGCCATGTGGCCTGTTTCTCTGTGCATAACACGCAAGTGTCTTGACTGTTGAGAACCCCAGTAGAAGGCCAAGGGGACATCCATGTTTCACATGACTGCGGCAAATTGATGGTCATTTAGAAATATGGGAATGGACCGATTCTCTGCCAGGTTGGTTGACATCCAAGGCCTGGGATGGTTCCGTGGTGTTGTGGATGCGGCAAAGCACAGCATGTTCTCAGACTTGACTTGACAGATTACTACTCAAAGTGTATAGAAATACTCAACCTCACCAGGACTACAAGCAAAGCTGTGATAAATAAATTGCTGATCTTATTTACATGGTTTGGGATCCTAGTAGACCATGTAACAGACAATGGTCCTCAATTCAGCTCATAGCTGCTCAAAAACTTCACACTGCGGTATGATATCCTCCATATGACAAGAAGCCCACACTGCCCCCAAGCCAATGGGATGGCCAAGCGAGCTGTCAGGATGGCCAAGAGCATCCTAAGGCAGCGACCTACAGCTTGCACTTCTAAATTATTGGTATACCGCTATGGAGCCAACCAAGGAAGTCTAGCCAGACTCATGGGAAGGTGACAATGGACCATGGTTTCAAAATTCAACCATCAACTAAGACCAGCCTGGCCTGATCTATCAAAAGTAAGGTGCAATGATGCCGAGGCAAAGCAGGCTTATGAAAGTGTCTAAAATAGAAGGTAATCTGCAAAGACACTCCCTGCCTTGAGTGTAAGAGACAGAGTAACAGCTTAAAACAGATTCTGAAAAGGAATGGAGTGACAATGGAGTCGTACAAGCCACACGTTCTACACCATGGTCATTTGTAATTAAGACACCCCAAGGAGACACAACAAAAAGAAATTGCATGTACTTGCAGATCATCAAGAAATATCAAGAATCTTCATGAAGATTCCAGTTGGCAACAGTGTCTTCACTCAAGAGCCCCAGAGTCTCACAAGTACTGAGACTGGGAGTGGTGATGTGACACCACCTTCCACAGTCGTGACAACATGTTCTGGATGTGTTGTGAACCCTGTTGCAAAATTAACATATTAGCCAGATAGAATGAGGAGCAGGATGAGGCAGAATAATCCCCCTCCCATTCTACCAGGAAGTAGGCCGTAGACTAGGTTGTTTATTTGAGTAATTTCTAGTTCATCATTTCAGAGACATTTCTGTTATTTTAATGGGGGGAAGAATGAAATGAAAACAAAGGGTATTTTCATTTGTTGGACAGTTTATGGAAAAGAAGGTCAAGTTCTTATAAGATGTGTTAGCTTTGTTTTGATATTGCAACGTGCAAGACCCATCTTAAAGGGGGGGGGGGATGTGATGAAAGCTGTTTTGGTTGTTTTACGTTGTGACCAAAGTTGTTGTTATTAATTAGAAGTTGGAAGTATGAAAGTGGACAACAACTTTGTTTACATATGAAGCCATGTGAAATGACATACTGTAGCTGCTGTGTGCTAACACAGGAGGAGTAAAATCATCAGGATGTGGTTGTGTTTCAGGGTCTGTACATATGTATTACTACTTTGTTGTTATCCAGTCTTATTTAGATGTACAGTAGTGTTCAGAATAATAGTAGTGCTATGTGACTAAAAAGATTAATCCAGGTTTTGAGTATATTTCTTATTGTTACATGGGAAACAAGGTACCAGTAGATTCAGTAGATTCTCACAAATCCAACCAAGACCAAGCATTCATGATATGCACACTCTTAAGGCTATGAAATTGGGCTATTAGTAAAAAAAAGTAGAAAAGGGGGTGTTCACAATAATAGTAGCATCTGCTGTTCACGCTACAAACTCAAAACTATTATGTTCAAACTGCTTTTTTAGCAATCCTGTGAATCACCAATCTAGTATTTAGTTGTATAACCACAGTTTTTCATGATTTCTTCACATTTGCGAGGCATTAATTTTGTTGGTTTGGAACCAAGATTTTGCTTGTTTACTAGTGTGCTTGGGGTCATTGTCTTGTTGAAACACCCATTTCAAGGGCATGTCCTCTTTCAGCATAAGGCAACATGACCTCTTCAAGTATTTTGACATATTCAAACTGATCCATGATACCTGGTATGTGATATATAGGCCCAACACCATAGTAGGAGAAACATGCCCATATCATGATGCTTGCACCACCATGCTTCACTGTCTTCACTGTGAACTGTGGCTTGAATTCAGAGTTTGGGGGTCTTCTCACAAACTGTCTGCAGCCCTTGGACCCAAAAAGAACAATTTTACTCTCATCAGTCCACAAAATACTCCTCCATTTCTCTATAGGCCAGTTGATGTGTTCTTTGGCAAATTGTAACCTCTTCTGCACATGTCTTTTATTTAACAGAGGGACTTTGCAGGGGATTCTTGCAAATAAATTAGCTTCACACAGCCATCTTCTAACTGTCACAGCTCTTACAGGTAACTCCAGACTGTCTTTGATCATCCTGGAGCTGATCAATGGGTGAGCCTTTGCCATTCTGGTTATTCTTCTATCCATTTTGATGGTTGTTTTCCGTTTTCTTCCACGCATCTCTGTTTTTTTGGTTGTTTTTTTTTGTCCATTTTATAGCATTGGAGATCATTGTAGATGAACAGCCTATAGTTTTTTGCACCTGCGTATAAGTTTTCCCCTCTCCTGAATGTCACACTACTATTATTGTGAACACCCCCTTTTCTACTTTTTTTTTTTTTTTTTTACTAATAGCCCAATTTCATAGCCTTAAGAGTCAAATCAAATCAATTTTATTTATATAGCGCCAAATCACAACAAACAGTTGCCCCAAGGCGCTTTATATTGTAAGGCAAGGCCATACAATAATTACAGAAAAACCCCAACGGTCAAAACGACCCCCTGTGAGCAAGCACTTGGCAACAGTGGGAAGGAAATCTCCCTTTTAACAGGAAGAAACCTCCAGCAGAACCAGGCTCAGGGAGGGGCAGTCTTCTGCTGGGACTGGTTGGGGCTGAGGGAGAGAACCAGGAAAAAAACATGCTATGCAGGGGAGCAGAGATCAATCACTAATGATTAAATGCAGAGTGGTGCATACAGAGCAAAAAGAGAAAGAAGAGTGTGTATATCATGAATGCTTGGTCTTGTTGGATTTGTGAGAATCTACTGATTCTACTGGTACCTTGTTTCCCATGTAACAATAAGAAATATACTCAAAACCTGGATTCATCTTTTTAGTCACATAGCACTACTATTATTCTGAACACTACTGTATGTGCATTTTTTAATACACCATGAGTTAAAAAGGAGCCAGTGCGGTGCACTGTAATGAGCAATCGAAAGAGGGAGGGCGAGGTTTAGCAAGTGTCAGAGCCACAATCTAGGATGAGATGAGGAGCATACATCGGACAGATGGAATAACGAGCTGGAATGGTGTGATTCCAGAATTTTTTTCGAACCTTAGACCTCAACAGTTTTAAGAAGAAGAACTCAACCCATTTATTTCCTGTTAATTACGGAATATTTGAATGTTTATTTACTGTCTTAATGTATTTAGAAATTGTTTAGGTTATTGCAAGCATAGACACACTATTATTATTATTATTATTATTTCTATTTTGCCAATTGATTTTTAAATGGACTACAGTGGAAATAAGTGTTTTCACTTTCTTGTGTCATCCATATATTTTTCATGTATTTACAAATAATATACTTACATTGAACTTACTAAATAAAATCACGCATGTGCATGTGCATACTTTTAATATAAATATAAATAATATAAATAATACAAATATATAGATGATTTACAGCCCTCTGCTGGTATGGTATGTGAGCCCAGTATGTAATTATCAACATCCATTTTTCAGTGTTGTTAGCTAATATCCATAGTTTCTCCAAAAATATTAGTCCTATCAATGTTCCATTTTTGTGGCATTCATCCTTGACCCAAAATACATAGCATACCTAATGGCAAATGTCAGGTCTCCCAGTTTGTCCATGACTGAAGTTACACACACACGCACGCACGCACGCACGCACGCACGCACACACACACACACACACACACACATGTTCACACATGCCACTTCTCACTTCACAACCAGAGACAGTGGCAGAAGACATCAAACGCATCACACTTCCCACTCATGGTAACAGCAACATGACACTTAACTAAACTGACTAAACCAACTGAATGACAAAAACACAATGAAGCAATAACACTAACAACACTGTTAAACTAACATGAACCACCACAATAACAACATTTAAATCCCCAAACTCCCATGGTGCATTGCAGCACAACATCCATTGTTCACTACTGTTAGATAATATTGCTAATTTCTCCAAAAATATCAGTCCTATCAACTTTCCGTTTTCACAGCATTCATCCTTGTCCCAAAATACATAAGCATGCCAAGCAGCAAATATCCACTTTCCCCAGTTTCTCCGTGATCAAAGCCATACACCCACACTCATACATGCACACAGAGGCCACTTGGCTATTATAATATAGATATATAGTTATATATAGTTATGCAGGATAAAGAGTTCATCAGCACCCTGCAGCCATTCTTTTGTCCTTACCACTGGGTTTGATTAATGCACTATTCCTTCTCAAGCGGCCAGTCTTCCACTAAAAGCTGCAAGTAGAAACACACAAACATTGTTGTCCTAGAATCACACAGAAATGGACACAGTGAGACTACAGCTCTTTTTTCTGCCGGCAAAATAAGGGCAGCGTTTGTTTCATCCCACACTGTTGAACTGAAAAATGTTGACCCATGTGAGAAACATTATAAGTGCGGAAGATCAAACTCCATATTCAGTGTGTAACCATAACCTTCAAGGCCACACATGTTCTGGCCATGTTTATAATGCATTAGTGGAACAAACTCCACACTGTACTCTCTTTACAAATCCCACCTGCTCATGTATTAGTTGCAGATGTGCTTCTCTAATTCATAATGAACTAATAATGGTTTTGTTAGTGTAGGATTGTATTCTTTTCTTCCGTCACACACACATAGTTTGAACTAGTCTCACATGGAGGCGTGGCAGTCAGGAGAAGTACACCCTGCATGAAACACACAGTTCGGAATGTGTCCATGCAAGATAATATGCTTTAAATGGTTTAAAAGTAAGTCACTCATGAATGGATCTGTATATTAAATAAGTGCTTTTTCTTTCAGGAATCATGTTTCTGACTTAGAAATGACTGAGATTCTGTTCAGCGCTGACAGCCAACAGGCTCGGGACATTGTGGGACTGAAAGCGTGGAACTGTTTTTGCAGCACATGAAAGCACGTCACAGTACAACACAATAACAATGCCACATTTTGATCACACACTGATATAAAGGAAATCACATTCATCTTCAACCGCTTAGTCCAATTAAGAATCGCAGGGGGCTGAAGCCTATCCCAGCAGTCATAGAGCGTGAGGCGGGATCCACCCAGGGCAGGACAGCAGACTGTCACAGGGCCACATACAGACAAACAAACACATTCACACGCACAAGCTACGGACAATTTAGAATTTCCAGTCCACTTAACCTGCACGTCTTTGGATGTGGGAGGAAGCCAGACCACCCGGAGAGAACCCACGCAAACACGGCGAGAACACATAAACTCCACACAGAAAGGCCATAGGTAGGAACCGAACCCATGACCTTCTCACTGTGAGGCAACAGTGATAACCACTAATCCACCGTCGTGCCTAAAGGAAATCTTCAAACCTAAATATACAAAATAAAGTAGAAATTATTTTCCATTTCACTTTTACATATTTTTATGTACTTTCCGTATTTTGGATATGTTTCATTGTATGATTAACAAATATGATGTGCTTAATGGACATTTTAAATTCACTTTATAGGTGGCTACTTTTACCAAAGTGTCAATTATAAATTGTATGCCTCCTAGTATTGCCTGTGTGTATATGTGTGCGCGCGCATGTGTGTGTGTGTGGGGGGGGGGTTCCCTGACCAAATGCCACAGACTGTAATATATGTTGGAGAAAGTCTGCATGACATCATCCATTGGTTTTCTATAGAGACCCGGAGTAGTCCAAATGAATACCGTGTCAGGGCTATGTCCTGCATGGCGCCATGCTCACAACAGCTAAACAATGAGCTCATTAATGCATAAAGGGGTGGAGTGTAGGTGGCTTTACCCTCTCTTAGAGTCCGAGCCACATTACCTGGGATCGGGTGTTCATAAAATCATATTGTTTTGAACTGCGAGGTTGTTCTCCACATTGTTGTGGAGTTATGACCCATGTATAGTGCATCCAGCAAGTATTCACAGCGCTTCACTTTTCTACGTTCATGTTCCAAAATGGAACATAACAAAATATTTTCCAGAGTTTTTTTCCTCAAAATTCTACACACAATACCCCGTGAAGCAAGGGGTTTTTTTTTATAATTTTTTTTTTTAGCAAATTTATTCAAATTTATTCAAAATATAAAAGAAATCATATGTACGTAAGTATTCACACCCATTGCCATGAAGCTCAAAATTGAGCTCAGGTGCATCCTGTTTCCAATGATCATTCTTGAGATGTTTTTACAGCTTAATTGAAGTTCACGTGGGGTAAATTCAGTTGACTAGACTTGCAATGGAAATTGTTCCAATTGTCTTCCCCAGCATGTCTTAGTCAACCAAGACACTTTACCTGATGACCTATTTCGTCAACAAATCATACCATTTGGAGCATATTTTGGAATGAACAAGATTTCTATGCAATGCAACCAAGATAACCTTGGGGAATGATTGTACACAGACTGAAGTTTAAAATTTCTTGAAATTTGCAGGACCTTTGTAGGATTTCTTAAAATTTTTATGGGTTCTGTAGTTTTTTGGTCACCCTGTACCATACTATGCCAGTATGCTAGCCATATGACAGCAAGAATAGATGCATCTTAAGTCTGGACTTGAAGGTCTCCACAGAATCTGACTGTTTTACAACGTATCTTCATGGGGAGATCATTCCACAAGCCATGGGCACGGTAAGAGCAGGCTCCATGGCCCACAGACTTTTTATTCACCCTTGGCATACAAACTAGTCCTCTGTTCTTAGAAAGTAGAGCCCAGGCCAGTACATAGGGTATCAAGTTTTATCAGTTTTATAGGCTGGTAACAGAACCTTAACATCTGACCTCACAGAGACAGGAAGCCAGTGAAGAAATGGGTGTAATGTGGTCAAACCTTTTGCTTCCTGTCAAAACTCTGGCAGCAGCATTTTGAACCAACTGGAGACCCTCTAATGCTGGACTGCAGTAAACTAGAAAATAGAACATTGCAGTAGTCCAATCTATAGAACACTGTCTCTTCTATAGAAGAGACAAATGCATGATCAGAGTCTGCATCAGCCATAGACAGGATGGGATGAATATTCACAGGTGGAAGAAAGCAGTTCTCATAATATCTCTAATGTGTAAATCAAAGGGCAACATGGGATCAAAAATCACCCCAAGGTTCAGTGTGATTTATGACACACAAGCCTAGGTTAAGTGTTATCTGGTCAAACTGATGCCGATGTCTTGTCCGAGTTTAAAAGTAAGAGATTGCTGGACATCCAGTCTTTCAATGATGCATGGCAATCCTCTAAGGACTTTATGTGTACAAGACTACCAGCAGTTATCAGCATGTACAACTGAGTGTCATCAGCACAGCAATGAAAGGTAATCCCATGATGCTATAATATGTTCCCAAGGGCTGCTATATAAAGGGAGAAAAGCAGGGGGCCTGAGATGGACCCCTATGGAACCCCATATTTCATGTCACCAAGGTTAGAGGTCATGTTGTTGTACAGGACACATTGAGAGCAACTGGTTAGGTAAGATGTCAGTCATGCAATGTTGTGTTTGTGTTCAAACACTGTCAAAATTGAGCCCCCAATAATGCACGCAGCCAAACAGAAAGTAGGTGCAAAATGCCAAACTGATTTATTATCTACATGACTCCCAAGGTGCTAAGCAGTCCAAAAAGTGACACAAACGGGACAGAGAGAATTTTAAACACAGAATGTACTGGAGGAAAACAATACACTGCTGGATAAACATAGGTAACAGGAAGCTACTTGGCAATCACAAAATACTCAGAACCAAATTACAACTGCGAGTACACAAAGTAAAAACAAAAAAAAAAGTGTAACAAAGAGAAAACTCACAAGAATAACAAACACATAAAAAAGGGGCAATCAAATAAAGTACAAAAAGATGGGGTCAAACAGACAGCTTGTACTTTTAGCAGAAGATACAAGTTTTGTCAGCAAACCCAGTGAAATAATATCAAATTCGACACATCTAGGTGATGTATCATTGAAGGCACCCACCTCAATTACAGGAAAATTTATGTCATCCATTTTGGAATAATGCTGTAACCTAACAAAATGTGGAAAATTGAAGCACTGTGAATACTTTCTGGATGCACTGTATTTGAATCAGAATATACTCTAAAAAAAATGCTCCAGGATCACACCGCTGTCTTCCTCCTACAAGAAGATTTCAGTCAGTGACTACGGTAAATAACTGGTGTATAATAAATATCCCCTTCTAACATCAATAGAAGGAAGTTACTATTGAAACTGGAGATCCAGAGGCTACAGCAGCACAGTACTGAGCAGTGTGAAGGCAAGGTGCAGAGCCTGGTAGGACAGAGTAGTGTTAATGAAGACACCCAAATACCTCCTGTGACAGATGACTACAGAGGATTGAAAATTGTAGCCGTTGCACAAAAGGCTATACCAGCACCACAGAGAGGGCACTGGTGGACCTTAGTCTGCAGTTCATCTCCACCTTAAAGACACTAACCACACATTTTGAGGACAAGGAAGTTAAATGGTTTGAGAGGGGAGTGAAGGAAGCATTGTATGTGAAATAGTTGAAACCCAGGCTTAACCAGGGGGAGGGGGTCTAAGACATGCTTTGTCTCCTGTTTACAATGGGGTACTCAGATCAAAGCAGTTTCAGTCTTTTGTTCATGGTAATGAGTCATTCACGTCATCAGGAGAGTTGTTAGGAGAGGTGTCAGTCCCATCGTTAGGAGGGACAGCTGCCCTGTCATTAGGAGGTTGCTAACTAGAGCACAATAGGCACTAATTAGAGCAGTTGTTAGTCACTAGCCTATAGCAGTCTGCCTCTTGGTAGGAGGGGTCTGGTTAGGTTTAAACTCCATCTTTTGCTGGCTTCTGTTATTCTTCTCTACAAGAGTCAAGACAGAAGTCCGACTACCAGAGCAAGAATTTTAGCTGAGGAAGTTTCTGCGATTAGAAACAAAAGGTCCTCATGTCAAGCAACCCAGTCCAGTCGAAGATTCAAGCTTCTCTATTATGGAAATCACCCGGACAACTGAGAGCCTTCACAGAAACAGCCAGAGAAAAGCAGATGGCAGCATGACCAAGAGTACGACTCACTGACAAAGTTCTGTCAGGAGAGGAGAGGTGCTCGCAGACATTAACACAGCTCTACTCACCATCCCCACTACCAGCATTACAGAAACCAGTGAGCTCATATTTGCCACTGCCACAGTAATCCTTGATACAGCTGGGTATAAGATCAAGAATACCCCCCAAAAGGAGAACACTCCATGGAGAAGAAGATTGGTGGCCCAAATCTGGAAAGGCCAGAAGGATGTTAGCCAACTGACAGAGGTACAGAAAGGTATCATGAGACAAAGGTGTGTGTGTTGTCATTTTGGCTGCTCCTGTTTTGGGTCTGGGTTGCCACAGCACATACAGCCAGATCCACATTGGTATTTGGCACAAGTTTTACGCCAGATGCCCTTCCTGACACAACTCAAGTTTTACCTGGAAAAACACACAGCCACTGGTGTTCCAAAGAGGTCTCCCATCCAAGTACTAACCAGATGCCACACTGCTTAGCTTCTGAGATCTGATGGGATCAGGCTTACAGAGAGCAGACCGGCTTATCATGAGACACAGGTCTTGGATGGAAAAGAAGTACAACAGGATGGTCATAACTGAGACCCAAGAAACTGCCAAACAAAGGCTCACAGCTCTGGCTACTCAGCAAGAGAAACAGAGGCCAAGAAAATAAATGGCCTGTTCTCCAATGACCTATTAAGGATGTACTACCAGCTGAAACAGGAAAACAGTAAAACAAGAAGAGACCCACTCAGGGCTGAGATTGAGCAATACTGGAATAACATCTGGGAAAAAAGGCATCTGGATCTTTTAACAAGACAACAGCCCTAAACACTGCTCAAAATCTACTAAAGCGTTCATGCAGAGGAACAAATACAACATTCTGGAATGGCCATCTCAGTCCCCAGACCTGAATATTATTGAAAATCTGTGGTGTGATTTTAAGCGGGCTGTCCATGCTCAGAAACCAACAAACCTGACTGAAATGGAGATGTTTTGTAAAGAAGAATTGTACAAAATACCTTCCACCAGAATCCAGACTCTCATTGGAAGCGATAAGTGTTTAGAGGCTGTTATTTATGTAAAAGGAGGATCTACTAAATATTAATGTATTTTTTCTGTTGAGGTGCCCAGATTTTTGAACCTGTCTAATTTTGTTTAAAGAGTTATTGCGCACTTTCTATAAATCCTATGAACATCATTTCACTTATTCATATCACTGTTTGTCTGCTATATGATATATTTAACTGAAATTACTGACTCAAACAACCAATGATTTATAAAGGAAAATCATGGAAATCATCAGGGGTGCCCAAATGTTTACATCCAACTGTGTATATATATATATATATATATATATACACACACACACAAAAGTGAGATCATCCTATAATGCCTTAAGAAAAATCTGCTTATGATTTAAAATACCAGAAAGGATGCCAAATATCTCTTCATAATACATTACGCACTGAGGTCTTTGTGATTTGTCTGTATGAACATGGCCGATTGCCCCCGATCAAATTAAATATTAAGGGAAGAAAATGTTTGGAAGCAAAATGTCTAACTGGATTTTAAATTTTAATTTTGGTTTTAGTACATATGCATGTACTGACTGTTTGAAAATGACTACAGTGATGACATGCAAACTCATGGAAAGTGCATCTAATGAAGTGGGAATTTAAAATCTTTCCAGCTGAAAATCTTGTTTCCAAGCTTCCAGACATAAACTCCAAAGAACACACATGGTTGAACAACAGTTAGACTTTAACGCGTGTAAACAACTTGTAAGCAAAAAGCAATTACACAAATGGGTCACTGGACACTTTTGTGAGTGCAGCGCTGGATTGCTGTACTATTCATAGATTTAATGAATAAAAAAATAATTATGGAGTAATTTCATTATTTTTGCACCTGTAGTGCTCAAATCATCTTTATTGATCATTTCATTTGCATGAATCTTTGTTGAACAATTTGCTTAGTCAGGAATGAATGAGACAGAGAATGAAGCAGCCTTTACTGCAGTTTCAAAACCCCACTATACATTCAAAATGCAGTAACATACTGTGTAATTAAAGGAACTTTAGTGGTAAATTTGTTTTAAGAAATACAGCAAAGGTTATTTTTCTTAGATACTTGTTATGAAAGAAACTGATGACTCTTTTATAGATACATGTAACTTCAAACACACCTGCTCCTGATTTCCATCATGCATGTGATGATAGGATTATTCACTTCAACACCAGTGGATGTATGTTATCACTTTTTTCATTTTACAGGCTAAAGTTTTTGACTAAGTCAAGTCATTATTCATCGGTCATGTTAAAATAGTCAGATATATTCAGTTCTTTCCATTTTGAATAAAAGTGTCCAGTTAAAATATGTTCCAAAGTAACCTGCTCTCATGTTCAAGAAAGACTATTTCAGCCCAACATCAAACATGCCTAAAGTCTTTGTAAGCTACTATCAACAGGAGAAGTTTGATTGCAATCCATGAAGATTCCATAGGGTTCTTGTGTATGTTACGTTAGATGTCAACTATGCCAACTCGTGGCCAAAATTAAAATGAAAATCCACCCATTGTCAAACTTATTTGCTTTCTAAGATATCACATACACAATGTTGTGAGTGTCATGTCAATGTTTGCACTGCAAAAAAGGGGTATCTTAAAAAAACAAGATAAAAACACAAAATCTGAGGGAAAAGGTATTCAAAACAAGTGACATTATCTGTCCACACAGCAAGATAATGTTACTTGACAAGATTCTTGAATTGTTTGTTAAATCTAGAAATAAGCACATCAAACACTTAAAATAAGAAATTAACTCTTAAAACAAGATAAATTATCTAGCTCTTCTAAATCGAAGTTGTTTTTTAACTTGGTAAGAACCAAAAAAAATTGCAGTGTAGTTATATTATTATTTCTCTGTGTTATCTGGTTTATTCTCCCTCATTATAAATACATTCCAGCTCATTTATTTTGACTGTGTATTTTTTCAGTGTTCAGTCCGCATAGCTTAACTTCTTTTTATGTCCTTCCGGGTTTCACGTGTTTCCACACTTCCATGTTTGATTGCTTAATTTGACTCTCTGGCTTTGACTCGGGCTATTTTCAAATCATGTCTCAAAACCCACCTGTTCAAGAAAGCCTATACACCATGAGTTCCATTCATCTTATGCTTTTAAATCTGCTTATTGCTGCATTATAATGGTGTCCTTGAGTTTTTTGAAAGGCGCCTATATATATGGAATGTATTATTATTATTATTATTATTATTGAATTGCCTATTTAACCACGTTTGCATGCTCACTCATATTCTGTTACATTGTTTAGACTTCTTGTTACAAACTGCTGCCATCCCTTGTTCCTGATTTTGTCACTTTGGAGTGACTGGTTGGTATGAAAGCTCTTTGTGACTTTGTTTATTAGATAACCCTCTGCAGCTTCCCTTGGAAAGGCTGTTGTCTTTACTAACCGGAGCACCCCAAGGGAACCCACACAAACATGGAGAGAACATGCAAACTACACACAGAAAGGACCAGATTGGAAGCGATCCCATAACCTTCTTGCTGTGAGGCAACAGTGCTAACCACTAAGCCACCGTGCACGGTTCTTAAATCGTTCATCCAGTTTGGAGGGTGTGCTTTAGTGCATCATACGCACACTGTGTTTTACTAGGTGGTATTTATGCGGTGATTATGTGGAGTGAGACATGTTGTTGTTAATGTAAGCAGCTCCAGTTGTCTGCCTGAAATTGCTCACAAGCTCACGTCGTACTTTCTCCAAATGACTATTACTGATTGAACTGACAAAAATTTACATGTTACAACCCTTAGCAAAAAGAAGTTTATTCAGGTGTACTCTGAGTTTACTTATTTTTTACTAAACTTGAGGAAGTACGAGGTCTATTAGAACATGTTGTGTGACGCTTCATCACAGCGTTGCTTTGCACGTCGCAGCACCCACAATGCGCGGAATTCCTCCACACGTCTGTCTTTTCACAATTCCTGTGCTAGTCCAGACGATGTCCCGGATAAAACACAGCGTCCAGTTTGTAAATGAACGGCACATTCCACTTTTAACGAGAAGTTTTTGTCATGGAAAGGAAGGGACGCTTCGCGCGTCATGACGTCAAGCGAGGCAAAGAACACCTCCGTTTCAGAGTGCCAGAAGGACAAGCTGGGACATGCATTTCAGTGCTTACCAGTCGAGTGAGTATAAGAGAAATTGTGGAGAGCTGGACATGTCCCAGCTTGTCCTTCTGGCAAATTGAGACAGACGTGTGGAGGAATTCCGCGCGTCGCGAAGCAACGCTGTGATGAAGCGTCACACAACATGTTCTGGCATGTCCAGGCTCATCCACAATTTCTTGGATAATCACTCGACTGAAAAACCACCGACAGCTGTCTGAACGCCATCTCAAAGCCATCCTGTAAGACCAAAACGGAGGTGGTTTTGTGTCGGTCCAGCAGTGAATCCATCGTGACGCGCGAAGCCTCCGCTCTTGTTAAAAGTGAAATCTGCAGGAAAATAGTTGATGTCCAGCTCTTGTGATAACCAGAGAAATTGCACACGATGGTCACGGATCCACAGAGCGACCCATTTAGAAATGAAATGGTCGCTCAGCCTGTCGATGGCAGCTGCTGTGGGCCGTCCTTAAAGGGACAGTAACATCCCTTAATGTCTTTGAAACCCATAAAATTTTCACCAAAAACCACCTGAATTTCTCGAATGGTGTCCACATGGATGTGCCTCACAGTTTCTAAAAAAAATTTGATCAAGCAAAGTGGCAGTGTCTCAGCCATTTCCCTGACAATGAAAATCCGCCGAGAGGGCTGAACCACTCCTCACTCAAAGCCTGCTCACAGGCGAATGACGCAACTGACAGGCGTGAAAAAAATCACGCATGCGCATGAAGGTTCAAGGTTGGCTCACGCAAGCACACGTGATTCAAATCCATATGTTTTTTTTTTAAATAAGGTCGGATACCCTAACCCTAACCCTTAACTGTGGATTTACTGAGTGTGCGGATTCACACTCACTCATCATATTTCTGCTTTCTGCCAGCAGTACCAGGGTCGACAGCCGAAGACAGAGGCCACCTGGGGACTCGGGACTTGGCGGCTCCGGTGTTCTTCAGACCGTTGGTGGTGGAAGCTGTGTGGGACGCAGCTTCTCTCTCGTCGGGGGTCTTCTATCTTCGAGCCTGCCCACACGTCACCTGGTGTTAAATTGACTGTGCAGATTACAGTACGTTTCGTTGTGTATTATCGCAACATTAAATTGTTACCGTTTTTGGCTTATTCATTGTCTGTTCATTTGCGCCCCCTGTTGTGGGTCCGTGCTACGACACCTTCCCAACAGGATTTCTCGGCCATCGTCATGGATTCCGAGGGGCGTCAACCCGAGCTTGAACGGCCAATGGAGCGCAGGCGTCAGCGGGAGGCGTGTTGAGTGAGCTGCAGCATATCTTAACCGCCTTCACGGCTCGGTTAGATTTAGTGACCGAGCAGAGTGTCCTCCTTAATCGGAGGGTGGAGGCTCTCACCGCCAGGGTGGAAGCGCGCGATCAGGGCGCTGCTGCAGCCACTCCTCTGGCTGGTCCTGGGCCTGTATCAGACGTTCCACTGGTCGTTCAACGAACCCCCCCACCGTCCCCTGAAGCATACATAAGCCCTCCGGAACCGTACGGGGGCTGTGTCGAGACGTGCGCGGACTTCCTCATGCAGTGTTCGCTCGTCTTTTCACAGCGCCCTGTCATGTACGCATCAGATGCTAGCCGGGTGGCTTATGTTATTAATTTGCTTCGAGGAGAGGCACGCGCATGGGCTACGGCGCTTTGGGAGCAGAATTCACGGCTCCTAACGTCTTATACTGGGTTTGTACGGGAGTTCAAACAAGTGTTTGATCATCCCAACAGAGGCGAGACCGCTTCGAACGTGCTGCTGTCGATGAGACAGGGGCGCCGTAGCGCAGCCGAGTATGCAGTCGACTTCCGCATCACGGCGGCGAGGTCCGGCTGGAATAATGTTGCGCTCCGCGCCGCCTTTGTAAATGGACTGTCCCCGGTCCTTAAGGAGCACCTACTGGCTAAGGAGGAACCGCGGGATTTTGACGGGCTTGTCGATTTAGTTATACGCTTAGACAACCATTTAAATGAGCATTGTCGGGAGCAGGCCGGGGGGCATGACTGGGCACGAGCCGTCCCTCCCCCTTCCGGTTCCGACAAGGTGACGTCGTCCCCACGCTTCACTGCCAGAGAGCTCCGTGTGGCTACAGCTCCCCCTGCTGAGGAGGCTAGGGACACGAGCAGGGCCAAATTAAGATCAAATATCAGACAAAGGAGGCTGGCCCGCGGGGAGTGTTTTGTCTGCGGCTCTTGCGAGCACATGCAGAGGGACTGCCCCCAAACGGTCAAACTACAACGCCTGTCCTTAGAAACTGGGCTAAGGGTGGGCCATAACACGCACGCGGGAAAACCCCGCAAATCTGCACGAATCCCAGTAACAATCCTTTGTGGGCATTTAACCCTTCACGCCCCAGCACTGGTAGACACGGGGTCTGAAGGGAATCTGCTGGACAGCAGATGGGTAAAGGAAGTAGGGCTCCCTCTGGTGGCTCTGCCGACACCATTGTGGGTGCGAGCACTAGATGGCACCCTGCTTCCATTAATCACACATCAGACACAACCAGTGACTTTGGTTGTGTCTGGGAATCACAGGGAGGAGATAGTGTTCCATGTAACACCTTCTACCTCCCGAGTGATTTTGGGCTTTCCATGGATGGTGAAGCACAATCCCCGGATAGATTGGCCATCCGGGGTAGTCACGCAGTGGAGCGAAATCTGCCATCGGGAGTGTTTAGGATCCTCGGTCCCTCCCGGCACTACGGCTAATGAGGAGGTCAAAGTCCCCCCCAATCTATCGGCGGTGCCAAAGGAGTACCATGATCTTGCTGACGTTTTCAGCAAAGATCTGGTGCTCACTCTTCCCCCGCACCGACCGTATGATTGTGCCATTGATTTGGTCCCGGGCGCTGAGTACCCGTCCAGTAGGTTGTACAACCTCTCACGTCCGGAACGCGAATCAATGGAGACCTACATCCGGGACTCCTTAGCTGCCGGGCTGATCCGGAACTCCACCTCCCCGATGGGTGCTGGTTTCTTTTTTGTGGGTAAAAAAGACGGCGGACTCCGTCCATGCATTGATTACAGAGGGCTGAACGAGATCACGGTTCGCAACCGATACCCGTTACCTCTGTTGGATTCAGTGTTCACGCCCCTGCACGGAGCCCAAATTTTCACTAAATTGGATCTTAGAAACGCGTACCACCTGGTTCGGATCCGGAAGGGAGACGAATGGAAGACGGCATTCAACACCCCGTTGGGTCATTTTGAGTACCTGGTCATGCCGTTCGGCCTCACTAACGCCCCAGCGACGTTCCAAGCTTTGGTAAATGACGTCTTGCGGGACTTCCTGCATCGGTTCGTCTTCGTATATCTGGACGATATACTCATCTTTTCCCCGGACCCTGAGACCCATGTCCAGCATGTACGTCAGGTCCTACAGCGGTTGTTGGAGAACCGGCTGTTTGTGAAGGGCGAGAAGTGCGAGTTCCACCGCACTTCTTTGTCCTTCCTGGGGTTCATCATCTCCTACAACTCCGTCGCCCCTGATCCGGCTAAGGTTGCGGCGGTGAGAGATTGGCCCCAACCAACAAGCCGCAGGAAACTACAGCAGTTCCTAGGCTTTGCAAATTTCTACAGGAGGTTCATTAAAGGTTACAGTCAGGTAGTTAGCCCCCTGACTGCCCTGACCTCCACCAAGGTCCCCTTCGCCTGGTCGGATCGGTGCGAAGCCGCGTTCCAGGAGTTGAAACGCCGGTTCTCGACTGCACCAGTTCTGGTGCAGCCTGATCCTGATCGCCAGTACATAGTAGAAGTGGACGCCTCTGACTCAGGGATAGGAGCCGTGCTGTCCCAGAGCGTGGAGGCTGATAAAGTTCTCCATCCTTGTGCCTTTTATTCCCGGAGGTTGACCCCCGCTGAACGGAACTATGACGTCGGCAATCGGGAACTTCTTGTGGTGAAGGAGGCTCTTGAAGAGTGGAGACACCTGCTGGAGGGGGCATCGTTGCCCTTCACGGTTTTCACGGACCATCGGAACCTGGAGTACATCCGGACCGCCAAGCGGCTGAACCCCAGGCAAGCCCGCTGGTCTCTGTTCTTCGTGCGCTTTGACTTCCAGATCACGTATCGCCCCGGGACCAAGAACCAAAAACCAGATGCATTGTCCCGGGTGCACGAAGAAGAAGCCAAAGTGGGGCTGTCGAACCCCACCGAGACCATCATCCCCGAGTCCACTGTCATGGCCACCCTCACCTGGGACGTGGAGAAGACCGTCCGGGAGGCCCTGACAAGGAGCCCGGACCCGGGGACTGGCCCCAAGAACCGACTGTACGTCCCACCAGAGGCAAGAGCTGCCATATTGGACTTCTGTCACGGGTCCAAGCTGTCCTGTCATCCCGGAGTGCGTAGGACCGTGGCAGTAGTCCAGCAGCGCTTCTGGTGGGCGTCCCTGGAAACCGACGTCCGGGACTACGTCCAGGCCTGTACCATCTGCACCAGGGGCAAGGCAGACCATCGGAGGACGACAGGCCTCCTTCAACCCCTGCCAGTGCCTCATCGCCCCTGGTCTCACATCAGCCTGGATTTCATCACGGGCCTCCCGCCGTCCCAGGGCAACACCGTGATTCTCACGATAGTCGACCGGTTCTCCAAGGCGGCCCACTTCGTGGCCCTCCCGAAGCTCCCGACGGCCCAGGAGACGGCAGACCTCCTGGTCCACCACGTCATGCGGCTGCATGGGATACCATCGGACGTTGTATCAGATCGTGGTCCCCAGTTCTCTTCACAGGTGTGGAAGAGTTTCTGCAAGGAGCTGGGGGCCACCGTGAGTCTCTCGTCCGGGTACCACCCCCAGACCAATGGCCAGGCAGAGCGGGCCAACCAGGAGTTGGAGCAGGCCCTTCGGTGTGTCACCTCCGCGCATCCGGCGGCCTGGAGTCACCATCTGGCCTGGATCGAGTATGCCCACAACAGCCAAGTTTCATCTGCTACCGGCCTCTCCCCTTTTGAGGCATGTTTGGGGTACCAGCCCCCATTGTTCCCGCTGGTGGAGGGAGAGGTCGGTGTGCCCTCGGTCCAGGCCCACCTCAGGAGGTGCCGCCGGGTGTGGCGGGCCGCCCGCTCTGCCCTGTTCAAGGCCCGGACGAGGGCCAAGGCCCATGCGGACCGCCGGCGTTCCCCGGCCCCCACATACCAGCCCGGGCAGGAGGTGTGGCTCTCGACCAAGGACATCCCTTTGTGTGTCGACTCCCCAAAGTTGAAAGACAGATTCATTGGACCCTTTAAGATCCTCAAGATCATCAACCCGGCCGCAGTGAAGCTTCAACTCCCGGCTTCACTGCGGATTCACCCTGTCTTTCATGTTTCCCGTCTCAAACCACACCACACCTCGCCCCTCTGTACTCCGGGACCTACGCCGCCTCCTGCCCGGCTCATTGACGGGGAGCCTGCCTGGACAGTCTGCAGGCTCCTGGACGTCCGTCGTAAGGGCCGGGGTTTCCAATATCTGGTGGACTGGGAGGGGTATGGACCTGAAGAACACTCCTGGGTGAAGAGGAGCTTCATCCTGGACCCGGCCCTCCTGGCCGAGTTCTACGCAAGACATCCGGACAAGCCTGGTTGAGGGGGGGGTCCTGTTGTGTGGGCCGCTGAAGAGGAGGTACTGCTGGCCCACCACCACCAGAGGGCGCCCTGCTTGGAGTGCGGGCTCCAAGCACGAGAGGGCGCCAGACCCAGAAGAAGTGACAGCTGTCACTCATCCTCTGCACCAGCTGTCACTCGTTCATCATCACCACCATAAAAGCCGGACTGCAACTCCACCTCCCCGCCGAGAAATCGACTACCATTACCAAGGTAATTTCTCTGTGAACTTAAGACTGTATATCTGTCTAAACTCTTCTTTGCAGCCGTTTTCCTGTCGGTGACACTCGTCTGTGGAGGTGGCGTTTGAGGTGTTCAGCGACGGCTTCGCAACACCTCCCACCCAGATAAGTGCTCAAACAGGAGCTGCACGAGTGTGTGCTTGGAGGTGGAGGCGCTTCCTCCCTCATTAACTGTGGATTTACTGAGTGTGCAGATTCACACTCACTCATCATATTTCTGCTTTCTGCCAGCAGTACCAGGGTCGACAGCCGAAGACAGAGGCCACCTGGGGACTCGGGACTTGGCGGCTCCGGTGTTCTTCAGACCGTTGGTGGTGGAAGCCGTGTGGGACGCAGCTTCTCTCTCGTCGGGGATCTTCTATCTTCGAGCCTGCCCACACGTCACCTGGTGTTAAATTGACTGTGCAGATTACAGTACGTTTCGTTGTGTATTATCGCAACATTAAATTGTTACCGTTTTTGGCTTATTCATTGTCCGTTCATTTGCGCCCCCTGGTGTGCTACGACACCTTCCCAACAACTTTAAGGTGTATATTTTCAGTATATAAATAGTAAGCTACAATTAATATGCCAAGCAAAATTAAAGTATAAAAAGTAAAATAGTGAAATAACCAATGTGTATAACAGTATACTTTAAGTATACTATAATAAACTAAAAATAGGGACTGAAAGTATACAACTAGTACAATGGCAATATATTGATAAGTGCACTTGTGGTATACTTTAAGCATACGAGAGGGATATATCAAGTACATTGATAAGTGTACATGTGGTACACTTTAAGCGTACAAGAGGGATATACCAAGTACATTGATAGTATATAGATGAGTGTACTTGCTGTATACTTTAAAGTGTACTTTTGCAAACTTAAAACAAACTTTAAAATATACTTTTATAAACTTGAAATGTTCCAATTTAGTCTGAAAAAGTATTCAATTTGTGTACTTTCTAGTATACTAACAGTACACGGTCTGTAGTATACTCGCTATACTTATACTGAAGCATACCTAATAAAATGAACTTTAAGTATACTACTTTTTGCTAAGGGAAATACTTTTGGATTACTTTGGATAAAATGTAACATGTACCCACTAGCTAAGCTAGCATAGATAACTATTGAGTAAGTGGGCTAGCCTAGCTTGCGATCTAGAGTGGTTACTATTCAATAATACATTAGGTATTTAAGTATTTAGTATTACCTTACAATTAACTATGAAATATTTTGGTAATTTTTATAACAATGCATACTTTCATAGGGCAGAACAATAAAGTGAGCTAGCATGGCTTGGCTGACATAACGTGACTCTTTTTTTGTCTTTTTTTTTAACTGCTGCCATTTCAAAGTATGTTACTTCTTGCTTTCTGGGATTCTGAACTACACACAGCACACATTAATTCAGGTGGTAAGTACGTGGATAATGTGCAAAGAGTAACAATAACAAGACTGAAACATCATGAAACATGAAGAAAGGTTTTCACGTCTTCCTCTCACATTTACACTTTGACGTGTGACCTGTGAGGAAGAAGACAAGGAAGCATCGTGCAATCAGTTGTACCTCCGTGTGTGTAGACTTGAATCATATTAAGGAATTTTTCCTCTGCAGAACATTTCACAATAAAGCAAAACAAAGGATGATAGAGAAAATGAAATGAGAGCACAAGCAAGAGGAAATCCAAAGGAAACCAGGGCCGAGGATATTGTAATGACTTGCACCTGTTTCCTTTAAGCCAGCTCTGGTTTCCCTCTACAAACGCATGCAGATTAGCCATCAAAGCCTCCGGTCGCTGCCTCTGCTCAATGGGGCCTTTGTTGCCAGTTGTCAGGGAGGCGGCCCACAAAACTATGTAACACAAACAGGCCACATTACTCTGGAGCTCACAGTCTGCATCACTGCAATCTGCGTATCTGCGTATGAGACACTTTTTTTAGATGTGACCACAACAGTTGCATCATCTGTCAGCACTCGAAAATGGTTCTGCATGAACTATTAGCAAATGTCACTGAGGAGGAACGAGCTGTGCTTATTGTACAGCCAGGAACTCAGCAGAGTCCACAAGCAACCCGTACAACCAGCAAAACAACAGCAAACAAATCTGAATTTAAGAATTTTGCTTTTATCCTGTTCTTTAGCATTTTTGATTTATCAATCAATCAATCAATTTTTTTTTATATAGCGCCAAATCACAACAAACAGTTGCCCCAAGGCGCTTGACATTTATGACATCTAGTGCAGCGGTAACTGAAAAAAAAATGCTTCAAATGATGATCAAGCACAAAATTTGGCACACATACAGTAGTGTTCAGAATAATAGTAGTGCTATGTGACTAAAAAGATTAATCCAGGTTTTGAGTATATTTCTTATTGTTACATGGGAAACAAGGTACCAGTAGATTCAGTAGATTCTCACAAATCCAACAAGACCAAGCATTCATGATATGTACACTCTTAAGGCTATGAAATTGGGCTATTAGTTAAAAAAAAAAGTAGAAAAGGGGGTGTTCACAATAATAGTAGTGTGGCATTCAGTCAGAGAGTTTGTCAATTTTGTGGAACAAACAGGTGTGAATCAGGTGTCCCCTATTTAAGGACGAAGCCAGCCCCTATGAACATGCTTTTCTCTTTGAAAGCCTGAGGAAAATGGGACGTTCAAGACATTGTTCAGAAGAACAGCGTAGTTTGATTAAAAAGTTGATTGGAGAGGGGAAAACGTATATGCAGGTGCAAAAAATTATAGGCTGTTCATCTACTATGATCTCCAATGCTTTAAAATGGACAAAAAAACCAGAGACGCGTGGAAGAAAATGGAAAACAACCATCAAAATGGATAGAAGAATAACCAGAATGGCAAAGGCTCACCCATTGATCAGCTCCAGGATGATCAAAGACAGTCTGGAGTTACCTGTAAGTGCTGTGACAGAAGACGCCTGTGTGAAGCTAATTTATTTGCAAGAATCCCCCGCAAAGTCCCTCTGTTAAATAAAAGACATGTGCAGAAGAGGTTACAATTTGCCAAAGAACACATCAACTGGCCTAAAGAGAAATGGAGGAATATTTTGTGGACTGATGACAGTAAAACTGTTCTTTTTGGGTCCAAGGGCCGCAGACAGTTTGTGAGACGACCCCCAAACTCTGAATTAAAGCCACAGTTCACAGTGAAGACAGTGAAGCATGGTGGTGCAAGCGTCATGAAATGGGCATGTTTCTCCTACTATGGTGTTGGGCCTATATATCACATACCAGGTATCATGGATCAGTTTGGATATGTCAAAATACTTGAAGAGGTCATGTTGCCTTATGCTGAAGAGGACATGCCCTTGAAATGGGTGTTTCAACAAGACAATGACCCTAAGCACACTAGTAAATGAGCAAAATCTTGGTTCCAAACCAACTAAATTAATGCCTCGCAGATGTGAAGAAATCATGAAAACCTGTGGTTATACAACTAAATACTAGTTTAGTGATTCACAGGATTGCTAAAAAAGCAGTTTGAACGTAATAGTTTTGAGTTTGTAGCATCAACAGCAGATGCTACTATTATTGTGAACACCCCTTTTTCTACTTTTTTTTTTTTTACTAATAGCCCAATTTCATAGCCTTAAGAGTGTGCATATCATGAATGCTTGGTCTTGTTGGATTTGTGAGAATCTACTGAATCTACTGGTACCTGGTTTTCCATGTAACAATAAGAAATATATTCAAAACCTGGATTAATCTTTTTAGTCACATAGCACTACTATTATTGTGAACACTACTGTACTCCTTAGACATTACTCTTTAAAAAATGCAGAGTAGCCATATGAACTTTCAATAGGGGGCCAAGTAGGGGACAATTAAAAATTAAACAGGGGTCAAAATTAAAAGATGCTCCACTCATATTGAAAGCTATACCTTATTATTTGTCTGATCATAAAGATTCCAAAAAGGTATAGTTTGGACTATCTGTGACTGAATGTTCTGGAGTTATTGGGTAAAAAACAGCAAGAATGGTGACAAAGGTCAATTTCAATTTGTACAGGGGTCAAAAGTTAAAGTTGCTTTGGTAAAAAGTGATGCAAATATTGGTTGAGTTAATATGGTTTTAAAAAGGAATAGTTTGCAACATGTATCATGCTTAGTTATCATGTTATGGGGTAACATATGTCACACGTCATAGAATCCAATGGACGCCGACATTGTTTAACCTTTACTTTGCAAACCAAGCACTCAACACAGTCAAAACTAGTCCATTTATTAATCCTATTACCCCATTAGTAATTTGCGCCACTTTTTTGAAATTGACCTTTCTCAGCATTTTTGCTGTTTTTACCCCATAACTCTATAACATTCATTCACAGATCCTCCAAACTATACCTTTTTGGAATCTTTATGATCAGACAAATAATATGGAATACCTGTTGGGAAAGTGTAGTGACACGGACCCACAACAGGGGGCATAAATGAACGGACAATAGAGGGAGTTAAATTTGAACACTTTACTGTTGTGAATGTCACAACCACACACAGCAGATTATAGAATAAATACAAGTCAATGGATAAAGGTGTCGTGTGGGCAGGCTCGACGATAGGAGACGTCCGTCTGGAGAAGAACCGGAACCACACGATTTCCACCGCCACTGAACCCGAAGAATACTGGAGCCGCCAGGTCTCGAGTCCCCCAGGTGGCCACCGTCTCAGCGTGTCAGATCTGGTACTGCTGGCGAAGAGCAAAGACAGTCAAGTGTGGGTGTGTGTACACCCCGTAACAACAACGGTGGGAATTCCACCTCCACCTCTAACACACACTCGTGCAGCGTCTGAGTAACCACTTATCTGGTGGGAAGTAGAACGAAACAGTCGCGGCCCACGCCGGTCCTCTGGGTAGACAGCTGCAACAAAGTAGCTCTTGAAATCACTTATTACAATACGCAGGCAGAGAAAGTTACCTCCAAAGAAGTACGATATCTCGGCGACGTGGTGGAGGTGTCATCCTGCTTTTATCCGGGGTGAAGTGCAGATGATCGGTGACAGCTGTCATAGTTGATGAGTGACAGCTGTCACCTTGGCTGTTCCTGTAAGGCGGCAGCGCCCCCTCGTGCCTGAAGCCCGCACTTCAGGCAGGGCGCCCTCTGGTGGTGGGCCAGCAGTACCTCCTCTTCTGGCGGCCCACACAACAATACCTTTCAATATGATTGAACCATTTTTAAATTTTGTCCCCTGTGTAATTCTTCAATTGACCCCGACCTGGCCGCCTATTGAAAGGTCATGTGGCTACTCTGCATTTTTAAAAGAGTAATGTCTAAGGAGTGGTGCTTGCATCACCATTTGAAGGATCCCTCTGGAAATATTCACTTATCTGCTGCACTAATCACAAAGACGACAAAAGGAAAAAGTCACAATTCTGACCGAATTAATTTATTTGGTGGAAATAACACCACAGTTGGCCACTTGTGATTCACTGGTGAAAATATGTAACTCTCAGTGTCATTCTGGTTCAACTTTTATCAATTGAAAAACTTTATGTCAACACACCAGGGGTGGGATGACTCGCCATTATAGTCAACTACGACTGGCTTACATCTGACTAGTTGACTATTTTTTATTAGTCGACTAGTCGAAAGCCATTTATTAACTTCATTTACCCCTTTAAAGAATAGACCTGCTTTAGCTGCTACCACTCCCTTCACTCAGTGAAGAAAGTGTGTGAACCTTGGCAGGTGAGCTAGGCAACTCAAACGGGTAGTCTGTGCCTAGTAAATTAATGCAGGGGTTGTCTTCATGCTAATCCTGTTTTTTGTATTTGTGAGTTTGTCCTTATATTTGTTAAAATAAATGTCACATTTGAGTTTCACCATGAAGATTCAAAATGGGCATAATTCATTCAGTGTCAAATTTAGTTGCTGACTAGTCAATGAGTAATGGTACCTGACTAGTCGACTAGTTACTGGCTAATAGTACCTGTCTAGTTGACTAATGATTTTCATTAGTCATCACACTCCCAACCCTACAACACATCACAGTCACACTAGGGGAGGTGATGGTCTAGTCCAGAAGATCATGGGTTCAAATCCCCACCTGACTGGAAAATCACTAAGGGCCCTTGGGCAAGGCCTTTAATCCCCTATTGCTCCCGGTGTGTAGTGAGCGCCTTGTATGGCAGCACCCTGACATCGGGGTGAATGTGAGGCATAATTGTAAAGTGCTTTGAGCATCTGATTCAGATGGAAAAGCGCTATATAAATGCAGTCCATTTACCATTTTTACACCTACAATTATTTACACAGTGACGCTTGAAATTATACCACACCACCACAATGGATTTGAAATCAAACAATAAAAATGTCCTTGAAGTGCAGACTGTTAAACTGAATTCAAGGGATTCAACATCAATATAAATATTCTCATTTTGGAAATACGAACATTTTGTATCCATTCAGGGGCTGTGATTATGAAGCTGTGCAAACATCAACTTTTGTCTGTTGCATCACCAGTTATACTGCTTCATTGTGAAGTGGAACAGAGAGGGATTTTCTGAAAAAGATGATATGGAATTTCAGCAACAGTTTGCCAGAAGGCATATAGGAGACTGAAGACTAGAGTTAATCACTTTTCCTAAAATCCTTCACTGTTCCACTCCATCATGAAGATGTCACTTGTGACTTTTTTTGCACTATTGTGCAGTTTTTGAGAGCTGCCAACATCAGTCAGTTAACCAGAGCTCGGACGAAGTCACCATCAAGTCACTCTCAAGTCCTGAATCTGCAAGTCTCAAGTCAAATCTCAAGTCACTTCACAGTGACTTCGTCCCACCTGTGCAGTTCACATACGGGACTATACTATGCATATTTCTTATTATATAATGGCCGAGTGGATCCTTGTCATTTGATTGGTGCTTTGTATGTCACATGACATGGATTAATTCATCCCATTTGTGTTGCATTGCATTTAGGGTGCAGCTTGGTTCCATTTAGAGTGCAAATTTGGTTCCATACATTTGGTACCATTGCACTCTGCACATGTGCACATGCACACACACATGCTAGTGCACGTACTTGTGCACGCACAAGCTTGCGCGGCCACACGTGCACGCACATGTACACATACACACACAATGCGTGCATGAAGGCACGCACAAAACAAATCCACTGCGCTGTCTGGAGGCTGCTGGCAGGAAGAAAAAATGAAAAGCTGGTACTACACGCATGCACAAGCTCCAACTCGGTTGCGTGTGTGTGTGCGTGCACACTAGACCCCTTCAAATTAGACCTTTTTCATCAAACTTATGCAAACTGATATTATTCCCATTATCCAAGGTCTAACTTAACTAAATATGCTAGTTACTTTAATCTTGGACCTTGGCTATGCCTGCCTCAAGAGCCATGCAGTTTTTTCAAAAATGCTGCAAAATTCGGGATATTATGTCCTTGTTTTCTTTGTAGCTTCCCAGAGGTTAATGCTATAGCATTGAAAGTGGCACCAAATGAAAGCTAATAAAATTGTCTTGCATACAGTGTCAAACACATGAACACCTGTGTAAATTTTAACTAATTTTAATGCACAATCATACATATTTTTGATGCTTGGAAAGGATGACATCATATGATACATAACTTTATCTCAAAAATGTTACTCTATAGTCTATACAGCTTTACTAAAGCTGTATGCTGCGTCAGGTTCAGTGAACGTCACATGACAAGTTTGACAAGTAAAAAGCCAAATTATCACCAAGTAAACAAAATCATAAATTTCACTGGAAGTAATGAGTAAAATATTCAGTTACAATGAGCCAAATGAAACTGAATATATTAGCACTGCTATTAAAACAAAACATGCATTTTAATATTTTGCATTAACCTCCAGGAAACAATTATACACTGAACAAAAATATAAATCCAACACTTTTGTTTTTGCTCTCATTTTTCATGAGCTCTATAGTCTATAGCTCTATAGTCTATACAGCTTTACTAAAGCTGTATAGACTATAGAGTAACATTTTTGAGATAAAGTTATGTATCATATGATGTCATCCTTTCAAAGCATCAAAAATATGTATGTTTGTGCATTAAAATTAGTTCAAATTTACACAGGTGTTCATGTGTTTGGCACCATATGCAAGACAATTGTATTAGCTTTCATTTGGTACCACTTTCAATGCTATAGCATTAACCTCTGGGAAGCTACAAAGAAAACAAGGACATAATATCCCGAATTTTGCAGCGTTTTTGAAAAAACTGCATGGCTCTTCAGGCAGACATAGCCAAGGTCCAAGATCAAAGTAACTGGTATATTTAGTTAATTTAGACTTTGGAGAATGGATATAATATCAGTTTGCATAAGTTTGATAAAAAAGGTCTAATTTGAAGAGGTCTAGTGCACACGCGCAGGGGACAACGACACAATGATTTAATTGAGCTAACTGACGCTGCTAATTCTTGTAACACACACACACAAAATCCACTCCACTGTAAGACATCTGGATGCATGAAGAGCTGTTCACATTTAAACGCTGATGTGATTTTTGGCTGGACTGAGGAACTACACAAAGTCTTTTTTTAATAGAAGTCCGAAGTCTGTGCACAGCATCACTGGACTACATGTTACAATGTTACAATCTGGACTTTAGCAGCAGTGGAACACCAAAATGTAAGTCCCTTTTCTGTTGTTTATAAATTAATAAAATATCAAATGACAAGGATCTATTTTAGCCATTATATAAAACAAATAATGAATGTTTTTACATTCTTTCAATGGAACGAATATTTAGTTTGGTGAAAGCTGGAACAAACCATTCAACTCAGGAAAGCAGAGTTGAATGGTTTGAATGGTGAAATATTCGTACCATTGAACTCATAAACATTCATTATTTGTATAATGACTGATACAACTGAGGCAGCACAGTGGTTTAGGAGTTCGCACTGTTGCTTTGCAACAAGAAAGTTATGGGATTGCATCCCACCTGGTCCCCTTCTTTTGCATTGTCTTGCTGTGTACAATTTATTTTATTTATATGGCACCAAGTCACAACAAAGCTGCCTCAAGGTGCTTCACACGAGTAAGGTCCAACCCCCCCCCCCCCCCCCGAGCAAGCACACAGGTAACAGTGGTAAGGAAAAACTCCCTCTGACGATGCTGAGGAAGAAACCTCAAGCAGACCAGACTGAGAGGGGTGACCCACTGCTTTGGCCATTCTAATGGTTACAAGGTTTAAAAACATTTACCAAGCTGAAGAGACAGGAAACAGAAAAACCATAATAGCATCAAAAAGAAAGTGCATTATTGAGGTGATCGTGCAGTTATTGGCGCCACAGGTGCCCCAGGGTGTGGGACCAGCGTTCATCCATCGTACCGTCAGTTTCACTTTAGTAAAAGCTGTCTTCATGGACGACTGTATTCCAAAAGCAGACTGTAGCGGCTCAGAGAGTTCACCAGCAAGGTGGTCCACAGGCCGCTGCATCAGCTTGAGCAGCTCGTGGTCAGTCCAGCACCCTGGGGTACATAGCCATCATCCGCAGCAGGGGTAGGTGTTCCATGGTGGCATGGGGTGGCACCTGCTCCCCCTTGCAATCTGATTGGCCACCCCATGTGCTCCTCAATTGTGATTGGCTCTTGGACACGTCAGTCACTGTGCTAGTTGTTTGTTTGATGAAACGAAAATAAAACTGAAACCGAGTGTAAGACTGTACTGTAATAGAAACTCAACAGGGCTGTAGCTTGACCGATTAGGGATTTTCCTCGTCACGAAGAAGCACACCGCAGTATGCGCCGGCCAGAGTTGTAAGATTCTTACCATAAAAATGCTATGCTTCTATCATTTCTACAAATATTTCTGAGAATTGTCACTTTCCTTTTTGCAAACTCCTGTTACAGTTAATTTGGTTCTGTTTGCATGGGGAACTGTTCTTAAACACTTGTTATACCACGGTCAGTGAGAATTCCATGTCTAGCTGGTGTGCATTATTTTTGTGTACACGCACACGTAGTTCGGTGAGTTAAGTCACTGTTATAATCACTCCGCTCTGGTCGTCACCATAGCAACGCGCAAATCAGTTGGCGCAGATCAGGTGTGTTTTGACAGGTGAATGACAGAAACGCGATAAAACATTTCCAAGTGAATTTTAATATTTTTGGCCAAAATAAAACATTTGAGGAATGGGAAGAGGAGGAGCGCAGAAGAGAAGAACAGCAAAAGCAACGGCATAAAGATTTAACATCGGACGAACTGGACAAGATTAAAGACGGGAAAGAAGAAGAGAAAATGAAAAAAGTTAAGTTAAATAAATATTTGTGTGTTAGCTCACTGTGTGGGACCATGGTATAAGCGGATTAAACAACTTGAAGCCGTGAATTATGCGGTTTGAATGCACTTCGTGGAGTAACACCACTCCGCTTGGCGTCGTGGTGTTTTAGACTCCGCGTCGTGCATTCAAACCGTATAATTCACGGCTTCAAGTTGTTTAATCCTTACTTATTAGGAAGTCCTGCTTTCTGTGATAAGGGGAAAATACTGAGTGTTGAAAGTGGTTTGAAATCATTAGAAGTTAATGAAAATGATTAGATTTAGCAATAGATGTTTACACTTTAGTTTCTAATACAATAATACTTGTATATATAATTCAAGATAAGGCTGAGGGCTAGAATGTGAAAATCAATTGTAGTTTAAAGTTATACTGGGAAAATTTTAATTGAAGTTCCTGTCAAGATGTTCTTCTCAAAAACAGCGTTGTTTTGACTATCACATTTACCCAATGTTGTAATATTGCAAAAATTACAGAACAAGCTCTACATAAAATGTATGGCACATTTTCCACAATAACTATATATGTACATGTTCTATACACTGTAATAAACAAAAAAAATATTTAAAACATTTTACTCACTTCAGTCAAACAAATCCAGTCCAGTAAATTGAAGGGATGATGCTCAGTCAAAAATCTGGAGGTTGTGTGACTTTCTTGACCTGAGGACAGGCCTTATACACAAATGTATGCATGACCCAATAGCACAGTGAGACTGAACAACAGGATCCAATGAGTATGTTAATGTGGTTATAAAAATAAATAAATAAATAAAATTAGAATTTTTGGGGGGATAACAAAAAATTGTTGCAGTTCTACAACAGTGGGTCTTATTAATTACCTACCTTCAATTACTAAGTTACGCTGGCATTGTGCATTTTTTTTTTAATAGTGCCTTAATAGCAGTTAAACATCTGCACATTATGCTACATTTTAAAAAGTGTAAGTTTAATTTAAAATTTTGTTAATGAAGTGTTGACTATGTCAATCATACTTTTAGATGATTCACCAAGGGAGGAGACTGAGCCTGATGTTGACATGATGATGTCAGCTGAATCATTGGCCACTGGATGATCAGTCGAACTGTGCATGAGCACAGAACAGCTGATTGCACCACTCCACATGTGTGAGGCTGGATCAAATGATCACTCAGCTGCGTGTGTGTGTGAGCTCATATTAGCTGATCGCTTTGCTGCACTTGAGTGAGCCCAACTGAACAGCTGAGCGTCCTGCTGTCCTGGACCCAGCGCCACGAGGGGGCGTTTGGGGTCGATGCCCCCTCACGTCATCAACCTCGCCCCCTCAGATGTTAGAGTTATCAAAAAAGAAAAATAAAAAAAAAGAAAAAGAAATACTGGAAAATATAGCAAAATATTAGTTATTCAGTAATATCACGTATTTAAAAAATAAACCAAATTAATTAACTAAAGTAATTAATTTTAAAACAAGTGGATATGGCGTGTGTCTGTGTTCAAGCGATTTGATAGGTTGAGGGTTGCACTTGTCAGTGCGGCAGAGGGCAAGCTCAATTTATTCAAGCAGTGTCAAGAGCCTTTCACACTGCAAGCTTCAGCCACTGAACTATATACTGACGGTATACGAGGTCTGTCAATAAAGTATAGGTCCTTTTTATTTTTTTCAAAAACTATATGGATTTCATTCATATGTTTTTACATCAGACATGCTTGAACCCTCGTGCGCATGCGTGAGTTTTTCCACGCCTGTCAGTGACGTCATTCGCCTGTGAGCACTCCTTGTGGGAGGAGTCGTCCAGCCCCTCGTCGGAATTCCTTTGTCTGAGAAGTTGCTGAGAGACTGGCGCTTTGTTTGATCAAAATTTTTTCTAAACTTGTGAGGCACATCGAAGTGGACACGGTTCGAAAAATTAAGCTGGTTTTCGGTGAAAATTTTAACGGCTGATGAGAGATTTTGAGGTGATACTGTCGCTTTAAGGACTTCCCACGGTGTGAGATGTCGCGCAGCGCTCTCAGGCGCCGTCGTCAGCCTGTTTCAAGCTGAAAACCTCCACATTTCAGGCTCTATTGATCCAGGACGTGGTGAGAGAACAGAGACGTTTCAGAAGAAGTTGGTTTCAGCATTTTATCTGGATATTCCACTGTTAAAGGAGATTTTTTTAATGAAAGACGTGCGGACAGATTGCAGCGTCGGCTCGCAGCCACCGCAACGCTCCGCCACAGGAAAAACACCTGTGTTGGAAGCCTTAAGGACAAGTTGGAACATGTCCAGCTGTTAAACAATTTCTCATATACTCACTCCACTGAAAGCCATCAAAAGTCGCCTGGATTTTACAAATGGTTATCAACACGGAGGTGTTTTTCCTGTGCTGCCGCACCGCGCCGGCTGCGTCCCGACGTGCGGACCCGTCCGCACGTCTTTCATTAAAAAAATCTCCTTTAACAGTGGAATATCCGGATAAAATGCTGAAACCGACTTCTTCTGAAACTTCTCTGTTCTCTCTCATGACGTCCTGGATCAATACAGCCTGAAATGTGGAGGTTTTCAGCTTGAAACAGGCTGACGACGGCGCCTGAGAGCGCTGCGCGAAGTCTCGCACCGTGGGAAGTCCTTAAAGCGACAGTATCACCTCAAAATCTCTCATCAGCCATTAAAATTTTCACCGAAAACCAGCTTAATTTTTCTAACCGTGTCCACTTCGATGTGCCTCACAGGTTTTGAAAAAATTTTGATCAAACAAAGCGCCAGTCTCTCAACAACTTCTCAGACAAAGGAATTCCGACGAGGGGCTGGACAACTCCTCCCACAAGGAGTGCTCACAGGCGAATGACGTCACCGACAGGCGTGGAAAAACTCACGCATGTGCACGAGGGTTCAAGCATGTCTGACGTAAAAACATATGAATGAAATCCATATAATTTTTGAAAAAAATAAAAAGGACCTATACTTTATTGACAGCCCTCATATAGTATATAGTCAGTATATTGTTGTGTGTTGGGGGGTGTGGCTGGACATTTCGGTGTTCTTTTCTTTTCTTTGCTCTCCAGGTGGCATGAAAACTGATTTGTCTGTGGAGAAGGTGCTGGCTGAAGAGTTCTTCACCCTCATCAACATCATGTGCAGCACCTGTGAATGGTGCTCACGTGCAGCCTTAAAGACTTTCAGCTGAAGCAGATAATTGGATGGCGTTCTGCATTTAAGTCATGTGTGATTCAAGCAGAATTGCCGGGAACTCGACCTTGTGATGTTCGTTTGTGAGACGCTGAGGACCGCGCCTGGGTTTGACATATCGAGCCCGTGAAGGAGGAAGGGTGAGGGACACATGCTGTCAGCACACATCAGAGGTGATTAAGTGTTTGACTAATTGTTGATAGTAACTTGGTATTTTGTTACGCAGTATATTTGAATTGTGATGAGAATTGTGCAGCTTGCTTCTCACTGCTGTGACGTGCGGACAAGTGATCCTCCACCTGTTGTGAGAAGCTGCTCATTTGCATAAAGCTCAAAATACAGACCTGAATGTGTTGCTGATAGTGTGTGTCTTTTGAAGGATATTAGTTGTAACTGCTGACTTACCTCACCTCTTCTATCCTTCGCAGAGAGTCGGTTTGTCGTGTCCACCTGGGGGGTGGTTGGCGGTAATAGTGGGTCCAGGAGCACCGGGCTTCGATCCTTTTGGGCGCTGGAGAGCGTGCCAGCCTTCACTCCACCAGAAGGATGCTATTTCAGTGTTTACACTTTATTGTGCACCAGCGGGTGAAATAAATAAATTGTTTTTGTTATTGGAACCGCTTTCTGGTTATTTTTAGCGCTGGGTTCCATCTGACGCAGGTCCGCTCCTCATCCCGCATCGACACATAACATATAGAGTTCAGTGGCTTCAGCGCGATGCTTTAACGCTTCGTAACACCAGGCCGGAGCATTTCCAACGCGTCATGACGTCAGACGCATCGCTTCGGAAGCGGCAAGGGGGCAGAGATTGCGGCCACGTCACACTCTGGCTGTTTCCACAACCTGACAAACGTTGAGCGATCGCCGGGTTGAATTTGGGTCGCCTGAACCACAAAAAAACTGTAAAAAACAGCAGTAGAACGATTCTCCCATCACCCTGCTGGGAGAAGCTTTTTTTCAGCTACTTTTTGGAGTGACGCTGACCGAGGGAGGACTGACGACTTGGTGGGATATCGATTTTCTGCACCGATTGGTGCAGAAACCACTGATCTCTACAAAATGGATTCCATTTTGTAGAGATCAGTGGTTTCTGCCATGAGTCTTCCATGTTTTGGACCGACGTGTCATTCCTATTGGACAACGCGAAGGTATGTCACAGCTCAGAGTGTTGAAAGTTGGTGCACCTCATCTCAACAGAACACCGGCTCTGTGGAATGCAGGAGATCACTTGACCGAGGGTCTATACGTTCAAATACTAATTAAAAAATACTGTCATTACTCTTTACTCAGTCTTAGTCAGTCTTACTTAGTCAGTCTCTTACAACGGTGTAGCCTAAATACACAAGCTTTCCAGGAGCACACCCAATTCATTATGCATGCTCAGAGGCACGCCCCCTCCGGTGTGCACTTTTTTTGGGGGGGGGACACCGCCCCCTGTGATAAACTCATCGCCCCCTTAATATTTTTTTTCTGGCGCTGGGTCTGTGCTGTCCGCTAAACAGCTGATTTCCTGGTGGGTAAGAGAGAGAGGCCATGCATACAGCAGGGAGCATGCGACTGCTATGTGATGCAATAATGTCAGGAACTGCCTTACCTCTCCTCTGGTTTTTGTATTTTATCCAATACATGGATGGATGGATGTAATACAGTGCTCCCCTGTTCATGGGTTTATTGCAGTGGACTGCGGACCAGTGGCTATTACCAGTAATAATGGTTGTGGGTGTGCACATCTGTGAAGTGATGTCGGTAATAATCTGATCACATGCATTACATGCACTACAGTGATGCGGTACTCTGGGGACCCTGGTTTACATGTAATCAGTCCATGGCTTGGATGTCATTCCAAATCCAACAGTGAGACACAGCAGATCTTCAAAAGAGCATATTACAATGCTCCCTCTGCCATACCCCCCCCCCCCCCTTATGTATAAACAATACCAAAACAGGTGGAAGAAAACAGAAAGTATATATAAAAAATTGCTGATGTCCTGCTGTGTCCAGCCACCCAGAACACTGTGAGAATGTAATTTAATAATTAAAATAAATAACAAATATTGCCATATGTGATGTGATCATTGACAGTGCTGTAAAGGCTCCTGTTTGTGAGCTTACTAATTGCACATAAGAGCCAGATGTTGATGAGAATATTGTAAATAATAAGGACATGTCAGAATTTTAATGTTGACAATGGAAAATGAAAAGGTCATATGCACCTTCTGTAAAAGATAAGCGTTAATGATAATGTTAAAGATGAAGACAAAAATACACTGTGTAATTGTACAATCAAAGAAAAGAAGTTGTTTCCACTCAGAAGTCTAAATATTGAAGACAGAGGTCAGTGGCAGCCTTTGTTTTTGTCACTTTTGTGTGGCTCCCCAAGTTTAACTTTTGTTACCCCCTGTACCCCCCCAACTGAAAACACTCTGGATCCGCCCCTGATCCACAGGACATCTCATCAGTGCCTCACACAGAGTCAATCAATCAATCAATTTTATTTATATAGCGCCAAATCACACCAAACAGTTGCCCCAAGGCACTTTATATTGTAAGGCAAAGCCATACAATAATTACGTAAAAACCCCAACGGTCAAAACGACCCCCTGTGAGCAAGCACTTGGCGACAGTTGGAAGGAAACCTCCCTTTTAACAGGAAGAAACCTCCAGCAGAACCAGGCTCAGGGAGGGGCAGTCTTCTGCTGGGACTGGTTGGGGCTGAGGGAGAGAACCAGGAAAAAGACATGCTGTGGAGGGGAGCAGAGATCGATCACTAATGATTAAATGCAGAGTGGTGCATACAGAGCAAAAAGAGAAAGAAACACTCAGTGCATCATGAGAACCCCCCAGCAGTCTAAGTCTATAGCAGCATAACTAAGGGATGGTTCAAGGTCACCTGATCCAGCCCTAACTATAAGCTTTAGCAAAAAGGAAAGTTTTAAGCCTAATCTTAAAAGTAGAGAGGGTGTCTGTCTCCCTGATCTGAATTGGGAGCTGGTTCCACAGGAGAGGAGCCTGAAAGCTGAAGGCTCTGCCTCCCATTCTACTCTTACAAACCCTAGGAACTACAAGTAAGCCTGCAGTCTGAGAGCGAAGCGCTCTATTGGGGTGATATGGTACTATGAGGTCCCTAAGATAAGATGGGACCTGATTATTCAAAACCTTATAAGTAAGAAGAAGAATTTTAAATTTTATTCTAGAATTAACAGGAAGCCAATGAAGAGAGGCCAATATGGCTGAGATATGCTCTCTCCTTCTAGTCCCCGTTAGTACTCTAGCTGCAGCATTTTGAATTAAATGAAGGCTTTTCAGGGAACTTTTAGGACAACCTGATAATAATGAATTACAATAGTCCAGCCTAGAGGAAATAAATGCATGAATTAGTTTTTCAGCATCACTCTGAGACAAGACCTTTCTAATTTTAGAGATATTGCGTAAATGCAAAAAAGCAGTCCTACATATTACAGTACTACTAGAGGTCAGGGTAATGCCATCCAGAGTAAGGATCTGGTTAGACACCATGTTTCTAAGATTTGTGGGGCCAAGTACAATAACTTCAGTTTTATCTGAGTTTAAAAGCAGGAAATTAGATGTCTGTAAGACAATCCTGCAGTTTAGCTAATTGGTGTGTGTCCTCTGGCTTCATGGATAGATAAAGCTGGGTATCATCTGCGTAACAATGAAAATTTAAGCAATGACGTCTAATAATACTGCCTAAGGGAAGCATGTATAAAATGAATAAAATTGGTCCTAGCACAGAACCTTGTGGAACTCCATAATTAACCTTAGTCTGTGAAAAAGATTCCCTATTTACATGAACAAATTGTAATCTATCAATCAATCAATCAATCAATTTTTTTATATAGCGCCGAATCACAACAAACAGTTGCCCCAAGGCGCTTTATATTGTAAGGCAAGGCCATACAATAATTATGTAAAACCCCAACGGTCAAAACGACCCCCTGTGAGCAAGCACTTGGCTACAGTGGGAAGGAAAAACTCCCTTTTAACAGGAAGAAACCTCCAGCAGAACCAGGCTCAGGGAGGGGCAGTCTTCTGCTGGGACTGGTTGGGGCTGAGGGAGAGAACCAGGAAAAAGACATGCTGTGGAGGGGAGCAGAGATCAATCACTAATGATTAAATGCAGAGTGGTGCATACAGAGCAAAAAGAGAAAGAAACAGTGCATCATGGGAACCCCCCAGCAGTCTACGTCTATAGCAGCATAACTAAGGGATGGTTCAGGGTCACCTGATCCAGCCCTAACTATAAGCTTTAGCAAAAAGGAAAGTTTTAAGCCTAATCTTAAAAGTAGAGAGGGTGTCTGTCTCCCTGATCTGAATTGGGAGCTGGTTCCACAGGAGAGGAGCCTGAAAGCTGAAGGCTCTGCCTCCCATTCTACTCTTACAAACCCTAGGAACTACAAGTAAGCCTGCAGTCTGAGAGCGAAGCGCTCTATTGGGGTGATATGGTACTACGACGTCCCTAAGATTAGATGGGACCTGATTATTCAAAACCTTATAAGTAAGAAGAAGAATTTTAAATTCTATTCTAGAATTAACAGGAAGCCAATGAAGAGAGGCCAATATGGGTGAGATATGCTCTCTCCTTCTAGTCCCCGTCAGTACTCTAGCTGCAGCATTTTGAATTAACTGAAGGCTTTTTAGGGAACTTTTAGGACAACCTGATAATAATGAATTACAATAGTCCAGCCTAGAGGAAATAAATGCATGAATTAGTTTTTCAGCATCACTCTGAGACAAGACCTTTCTGATTTTAGAGATATTGCGTAAATGCAAAAAAGCAGTCCTACATATTTGTTTAATATGCGCTTTGAATGACATATCCTGATCAAAAATGACTCCAAAATTTCTCACAGTATTACTAGAGGTCAGGGTAATGCCATCCACAGTAAGGATCTGGTTAGACACCATGTTTCTAAGATTTGTGGGGCCAAGTACAATAACTTCAGTTTTATCTGAGTTTAAAAGCAGGAAATTAGAGGTCATCCATGTCTTTATGTCTGTAAGACAATCCTGCAGTTTAGCTAATTGGTGTGTGTCCTCTGGCTTCATGGATAGATAAAGCTGGGTATCATCTGCGTAACAATGAAAATTTAAGCAATACCATCTAATAATACTGCCTAAGGGAAACATGTATAAAGTGAATAGAATTGGTCCTAGCACAGAACCTTGTGGAACTCCATAATTAATTTAGTCTGTGAAGAAGATTCCCCATTTACATGAACAAATTGTAATCTATTAGACAAATATGATTCAAACCACCGCAGCGCAGTGCCTTTAATACCTATGGCATGCTCTAATCTCTGTAATAAAATTTTATGGTCAACAGTATCAAAAGCAGCACTGAGGTCTAACAGAACAAGCACAGAGATGAGTCCACTGTCCGAGGCCATAAGAAGATCATTTGTAACCTTCACTAATGCTGTTTCTGTACTATGATGAATTCTAAATCCTGACTGAAACTCTTCAAATAGACCATTCCTCTGCAGATGATCAGTTAGCTGTTTTATAACTACCCTTTCAAGAATTTTTGAGAGAAAAGGAAGGTTGGAGATTGGCCTATAATTAGCTAAGATAGCTGGGTCAAGTGATGGCTTTTTAAGTAATGGTTTAATTACTGTCACCTTAAAAGCCTGTGGTACATAGCCAACTAACAAAGATAGATTGATCATATTTAAGATTGAAGCATTAAATAATGGTAGGGCTTCCTTGAGCAGCCTGGTAGGAATGGGGTCTAATAGACATGTTGATGGTTTGGAGGAAGTAACTAATGAAAATAACTCAGACAGAACAATCAGAGAGAAAGAGTCTAACCAAATACCGGCATCACTGAAAGCAGCCAAAGATAACGATACGTCTTTGGGATGGTTATAAGTAATTTTTTCTCTAATAGTTAAAATTTTGCTAGCAAAGAAAGTCATGAAGTCATTACTAGTTAAAGTTAATGGAATACTCAGCTCAATAGAGCTCTGACTCTTTGTCAGCCTGGCTACAGTGCTGAAAAGAAACCTGGGGTTGTTCTTATTTTCTTCAATTAGTGATGAGTAGAAAGATGTCCTAGCTTTACGGAGGGCTTTTTTATAGAGCAACAGACTCTTTTTCCAGGCTAAGTGAAGATCTTCTAAATTAGTGAGACGCCATTTCCTCTCCAACTTACGGGTTATCTGCTTTAAGCTACGAGTTTGTGAGTTATACCACGGAGTCAGGCACTTCTGATTTAAAGCTCTCTTTTTTAGAGGAGCTACAGCATCCAAAGTTGTCTTCAATGAGGATGTAAAACTATTGACGAGATACTCTATCTCACTTACAGAGTTTAGGTAGCTACTCTGCACTGTGTTGGTATATGGCATTAGAGAACATAAAGAAGGAATCATATCCTTAAACCTAGTTACAGCGCTTTCTGAAATACTTCTAGTGTAATGAAACTTATTCCCCACTGCTGGGTAGTCCATCAGAGTAAATGTAAATGTTATTAAGAAATGATCAGACAGAAGGGAGTTTTCAGGGAATACTGTTAAGTCTTCTATTTCCATACCATAAGTCAGAACAAGATCTAAGATATGATTAAAGTGGTGGGTGGACTCATTTACTTTTTGAGCAAAGCCAATAGAGTCTAATAATAGATTAAATGCAGTGTTGAGGCTGTCATTCTCAGCATCTGTGTGGATGTTAAAATCGCCCACTATAATTATCTTATCTGAGCTAAGCACTAAGTCAGACAAAAGGTCTGAAAATTCACAGAGAAACTCACAGTAACGACCAGGTGGACGATAGATAATAACAAATAAAACTGGTTTTTGGGACTTCCAATTTGGATGGACAAGACTAAGAGTCAAGCTTTCAAATGAATTAAAGCTCTGTCTAGGTTTTTGATTAATTAATAAGCTGGAATGGAAGATTGCTGCTAATCCTCCACCTCAGCCCGTGCTACGAGCATTCTGACAGTTAGTGTGACTCGGGGGTGTTGACTCATTTAAACTAACATATTCATCCTGCTGTAACCAGGTTTCTGTAAGGCAGAATAAATCAATATGTTGATCAATTATTATATCATTTACCAACAGGGACTTAGAAGAGAGAGACCTAATGTTTAATAGACCACATTTAACTGTTTTAGTCTGTGGTGCAGTTGAAGGTGCTATATTATTTTTTGTTTTTGAATTTTTATGCTTAAATAGATTTTTGCTGGTTATTGGTGGTCTGGGAGCAGGCACCGTCTCTACGGGGATGGGGTAATGAGGGGATGGCAGGGGGAGAGAAGCTGCAGAGAGAGGTGTGTAAGACTACAACTCTGCTTCCTGGTCCCAACCCTGGATAGTCACGTTTTTTTGGCCAGATTTCTAGAAATGAGAGCTGCTCCATCCAAAGTGGGATGGATGCCGTCTCTCCTAACAAGACCAGGTTTTCCCCAGAAGCTTTGCCAATTATCTATGAAGCCCACCTCATTTTTTGGACACCACTCAGACAGCCAGCAATTCAAGGAGAACATGCGGCTAAACATGTCACTCCCGGTCCAATTGGGGAGGGGCCCAGAGAAAACTACAGAGTCCGACATTGTTTTTGCAAAGTTTCACACCGATTCAATGTTAATTTTAGTGACCTCCGATTGGCGTAACCAGGTGTCATTACTGCCGACGTGAATGACAATCTTACCAAATTTACGCTTAGCCTTAGCCAGCAGTTTCAAATTTCCTTCAATGTCGCCTGCTCTGGCCCCGGAAGACAATTGACTATGGTTGCTGGTGTCGCTAACTTCACATTTCTCAAAACAGAGTCGCCAATAACCAGAGTTTGATCCTCGGCGGGTGTGTCGTCGAGTGGGGAAAAACGGTTAGAAATGTGAACAGGTTGGTGGTGTACAGGGGGCTTCTGTTTAGGACTACGCTTCCTCCTCACAGTCACCCAGTCGGCCTGCTTTCCCGGCTGCTCGGGATCTGCCAGAGGGAAACTAACGGCAGCTAAGCTACCTTGGTCCGCACCAACTACAGGGGCCTGGCTAGCTGTAGAATTTTCCACCGTGTGGAGCCGAGTCTCCAATTCGCCCAGCCTGGCCTCCAAAGCTACGAATAAGCTACACTTATTACAAGTACCATTACTGCTAAAGGAGGCCGAGGAATAACTAAACATTTCACACCCAGAGCAGAAAAGTGCAGGAGAGACAGGAGAAGCCACCATGCTAAACCGGCTAAGAGCTAGTAGCTGCACTAAGCTAGCGGATTCCTACAAACACACAAAGTGAATAATGTGTAAATAATTTAGAGGTGATTCAGCAGAGGGAGTGCTTTAGTTAAGGCACGTGAAGATTACACTGTGAAACAAATCGTTATCTAGGTAACTAGATCAATCTAACTGCACAGATTAAACAGCTAACAGATACAGCAAAACACCGCTGTGCTCCGGAACAGGAAGTGATACAATACCGCAGTGACAGCCAACCACCAGTAGAGGCAAGCCAAGCTGAGTGAAAAAGACCAGAATCAGTCACCCTGAATTAACTGCACCTAAGGTCTGAGTTCACCAGCAGTACATCGACAATGAAGCACAGAGAAGGTGATCGCCAGCAGCAAGCCCTGAGCTTCACTAACAGACCCAGAAATTAAAGAAGTGAGGTTGAGACCTGTTCTGTTGCTAATAAGATTAATTAAAGTGATATGTCAGTATGCTAGCCATAGGAGAGGGAGAATAGATGTGTCTTTGGTCTGGACTTGAATGTCTCTATGAAAGCTGACTGTTCATGTTGGTTCTCTCCAAGTATTCCAGCTTCGTCCTACTGAGGTGAACTGGTGATGTTAAATTGACCATAGGTGTGAATGTGTTTGTCTGTCCAGGGTGTACCCTGCCTCTCACATAATGACTGCTGAGATAGGCAATGACCCCTCCCATGACTCTTCATTGGAGTAAACAGGTACTGGTACAGAAAATACATGAAGTCCAAGACATATCCAATGCTTTCACTGACTTGTTTAAAGAAAACTGTATATAAAAGTAATGATTTCTATTCAAACAATTTTGAGATTTCATTTGTCCACCATTTAATTATGGACTATGAAAATGGAGGAAATATAGGCAGAGATTACTGTAATTCTTGAATTAGAGGTGAATGATGCATTGCCCGCATGTCTTGAGTGTTTCATGTTAATTCCATTGTGGTGGTCTACAGAAGCAAAATGACTGAAATTGTCTCTCTATCCAAATAGTTATGGACCTGATAGTAGATGTTACACAGACGTTGGCAGGTCATAATTAATTCTAAAAATGATAAATTCTAAAATTTGGCTTATTTGAAATAAGCCATTTTTATGGAATGGGAAGTAGAAGTAAGTTCTATATCAGCCTGGTCCTGACTCATTATGTCGACTCATTATGTTGGCACTTCATGCTTTATACAGCATGAAGCATAAAGTCTGCAACTCCCCCTGGACAGGACAGCAGTCCATCGCACTTCCCCAGTCAAGGGTGGTACCCATTTTACGGCTGGGTGAACTAGGACAATGCAAATGAAGTACCCTATTTTTTTGAGCTGCATGGAGGACACAAATACATTTGGGGCATGTCCAAGTGCACTTTTCAATTTAAGCAGGGCTAAGTGGGTGCTGGGTGCAAAAGCGTGGGATTTACTGTGCTCATTATTCATGGCCAAATCACAGTCAGAACATGATATCAACCAATGAGAGTGGCACCTGTCCTTCCCTTTAAACTGGAGTCTGCCAGGCACAAAGAGCTGGTTTATAAAAGAAACAGATGCACGTGAAAGGATTTCTGGCCCATTAATGGATCAGGGCCAACTTGCCAGAGTGCACACTGGACAGCTGAAAAGTGAAGGGTTTTTTGTGTTTACTCATGTGATTTAATTGCTGTTTTCATTTCACTTTCATCATGGATTTTATGCATATAATGTGAGAGAGAAAGGGAAGAAGAGACAACTCTCGGGCAAAATGAATTCCTCCTGCTCTTCCTGTTGCTTCTTTCTTTCCCAACAGTAGCCATAATAAGCAAAGATATTAACCCTCAGGGGTCCAGAAACATGATAAAATTATTGATGTTGACTCGCCGGTGCGTAGACGGACAACTGAGGGTGAAGGTGACAATGCTTTCTGGCTGTACAACTCGAAATAAGAAAAAGGGACAGTATGGAAAACACAAATTAAAAAAACCCACAGTGATTTTTACCCCAGACCAAAATAAGGTCATCAGGTATTGCAAAGACTATGCGTCTGTTTGTCTCTCTGTCTGTCTGTCTGTCTGTCCTCAGCATATGTCTGTTCCTATTGCGGTCAGCTTCTTCAAATTTACAGGGAACATTTGTGGCACACAGACCCTGGACAGGTTCAAAGATGGCTGACCTTGACCTTTTTTAAGAGTCAAAAGGTCACATTCTGTTTCCTATTGTTGTGCTCATATGGCCGACAGCATGAATCACACAAATCCACTTTTTTTCTTTTATGTGGGGGCAGGGGATTCTGGGAAGGACACAGAGACAGCCAATCAGAGTAGAGAGGCACCGTGACATCACTGGCTGTTCTCTCTCTGGCTGCTAATCCAACATGACAGAATCTGCTCAAAAGCCACTGTGTTTCTGGGTAAATATAATATTTCTCATATATTATGTAAAAGCTAGTAAGAAATAAACACTTCTAAAACTGAAAAGGGTGTTTTTGTAACCCAATAACATCTCTGGAGTGATTTACAAGACATCTCATGGACGTCAGAGTGCACACACACATCACACGGGCTCAAAGGTAACTTATGGTCTTTTCAAATGTTCATGTATGTGCACACACATACCCTCCTGCAGATGCCATTAAAAGGTAAATAAAATATTGTTTATTGTAACATCACGCAGCTGAGGGTATTTTAGCAATGCATTATATTTACAGTTACTATGACTTTCATATCCCAGGTGTCCAGGCGGTGGCTTTTAATAATCAGAGGTAAAATTAGAGGATCCGAGGGGGTGGGTTATTTCTGTTACATATGTCACAGAGGTGTGTTGGGCAGTATGTCTCACTATCTCTCATGGCCATGTTCTCGGTCTATTTGATAACTTCATATTTCCTCTGGAATGCCATGATGCATGCTGTTCTTTTGCTTACCACGCTATGCAGACAAAACACAGTTTTACTTTTACACATACCATTTCAGATAATACAACGCGAGCAGTCACCGCATATAAATGTCAAATGCAACATTTTTCAACCAATCACATAACAACGGGCCACCCATCTGGGTGTGGAGCTGAGGGCAGGCGGAGGAAGCAGGTAGAGTGCTGTGTGATCAGCTTGCAAGCTGTTGTAGCTACTTAGTGTTTAGTGAAGGCATCTTTCAGTACATCCAAAATTGACATCAGTTTCCTGCCAGTTTTTGAGTCTTCTGAGTTTGCTCCCCACAACTTACACATTAACCCAGGAAAATCGGGGAAAACCCCTTACAAATGTTAAACAACAACAAACGGTCATACACAGAACAAAAATAGAAATGCAACACTTTTGTTTTTGCTCCCATTTTTCATGAACTGAACGCAAAGCTCTAAAACATTTTTTATATACAAAAAATACCTATTTCTTTCAAATATTGTTCACAAATCTTACTCTGTGTTAGTGAGCACTTCTCCTTTGTTGAGATAATCCATCCCACCTCACAGGTGTGGCATATCAAGTTGCTGATTAGACAGCATGATTACCGCACAGGTATGCCTCGGACAACAACACAGTCCATCCATGTGCTGATAGCGTGATTCTAAAGGAAGAGTACATTGGGAGTGTGCTGGAGTTTAAATGAGTGTCTGACAGGGTGAAGTGTGTGATGTTGGAAATCGGAGTTATGATGAATGTCATCAGTGCCTATGCCCTATGAGTAGATTATGAGATGAAGGAGATAGATTTCTGGAGTGAGTTAGATGAGGTGGTAGGGAATGTACCCAAGGAAGAATGAGTAGTGATTTGAAGGGATTTCAATGGCCAAGTTGGTGGAAGCAACAGAGGTGATGAGGAAGTAGATATGGTATCAAGGAGAAGAATGTGGAAGAGTAGATAGTGGCAGATTTTACAAAAAGGATGGGAATGTCCATTTTGATTATTTATTTTGAGAAGAAGGGGGAACACAGAGTGAAATATGACTGTAGGAATGAGAAAAAAGGTGGACTATATCTTATGTAGGATATGCAACCTAAAATAAACTGGAGACTGTAAGATGGTCGTGTGGGAGAGTGTAGCTAGACAGCATCAGATGGTTATTTGTAGGATGAATTTGGAGATGAGAAACAGGAAGAGAGCTGAGTCAAGGGTCCGATGGAGCAGAAGTTGGAGCAGGACGACTGTTGTGTGAAATTCAGGGAGGAGGTGAAACAGGTTCTAGGTGGAGGGGAAGTGATTCTGGACAACTAGATAATAATTGCAGATGTGTTGTGCTAGATCGTTAGAGCGGTACAGGGTGTGACATCTGGACAGAGGAAGGAATACAAAGAGACTTGGTGGCAGACTGAAGAAATACAGGAAAGTATAAGAAGAAAGTGGTAAATGAAAAAGAAGTGGTGATGAAAGAGATGATGAAAGTAAACAGGAATACAAAGAGATGCAGTACAAGGTGCTCTTCATGCTCGTGTCTGCTATCAAGCTTTTCTTGTAGGAGAATTAGTCCACCACACACATGCCTGACATATATACACATATATATATATATATATATACATACACACATATATATATATATATATATATATATATATATATATATATATATATATATATATATATATATATATATATATATATATACATATATATATATACATATATATATATATATATATACATATATATATATATATATAGGACACAGAAAAAAAAAATAAATATATATATATATATATATACATATATATATATATAAGAGGGCTGTCAATAAAGTATAGGTCCTTTTTATTTTTTTCAAAAACTATATGGATTTCATTCATATGTTTTTACGTCAGGCATGCTTGAACTCTCGTGCGCATGCGTGAGTTTTTCCACGCCTGTCGGTGACGTCATTCGCCTGTGAGCACTCCTTGTGGGAGGAGTCGTCCAGCCCCTCGTCGGAATTCCTTTGTTTGAGAAGTTGCTGAGAGACTGGCGCTTTGTTTGATCAAAGTTTTTTCTAAACCTGTGAGACACATCGAAGTGGACACGGTTCGAAAAATTAAGCTGGTTTTCGGTGAAAATTTTAACGGCTGATGAGAGATTTTGAGGTGATACTGTCGATTTAAGGACTTCCCACGGTGCGAGACCTCGTGCAGCGCTCTCAGGCGCCGTCGTCAGCCTGTTTCAAGCTGAAAACCTCCACATTTCAGGCTCTATTGATCCAGGACGTCGTGAGAGAACAGAGAAGTTTCAGAAGAAGTCAGTTTCAGCATTTTATCCGGATATTCCACTGTTAAAGGAGATTTTTTTAATGAAAGATGTGCGGACAGGTCCGCGCGTCGGGACGCAGCCAGCGCGGTGCGGCGGCACAGGAAAAACACCTCCGTGTTGATAACCATTTGTAAAATCCAGGCGGCTTTTGATGGCTTTCAGTGGAGTGAGTATATGAGAAATTGTTTAACAGCTGGACATGTTCCAACTTGTCCTTAAGGCTTCCAACGGAGGTGTTTTTCCTGTGGCGGAGCGTCGCGGCAGCTGCGAGCCGACGCTGCAATCCGTCCGCACGTCTTTCATTAAAAAAAATCTCCTTTAACAGTGGAATATCCGGATAAAATGCTGAAACCGACTTCTTCTGAAACTTCTCTGTTCTCTCACAACGTCCTGGATCAATAGAGCCTGAAATGTGGAGGTTTTCAGCTTGAAACAGGCTGACGACGGCGCCTGAGAGCGCTGCGCGACGTCTCGCACCGTGGGAAGTCCTTAAAGCGACAGTATCACCTCAAAATCTCTCATCAGCCGTTAAAATTTTCATTGAAAACCAGCTTAATTTTTCGAACCGTGTCCACTTCGATGTGTCTCACAGGTTTAGAAAAAATTTTGATCAAACAATGCGCCAGTCTCTCAGCAACTTCTCAGACAAAGGAATTCCGACGAGGGGCTGGATGACTCCTCCCACAAGGAGTGCTCACAGGCGAATGACGTCACCGACAGGCGTGGAAAAACTCACGCATGCGCACGAGGGTTCAAGCATGTCTGACGTAAAAACATATGAATGAAATCCATATAGTTTTTGAAAAAATAAAAAGGACCTATACTTTATTGACAGCCCTTGTATATATTTGTGTCCTCCATGCAGCTCAAAAAAATAGGGTACTTCAGGCTCCTTACCCCCCACCTCGCTGGCCTAAGCTTGTGCGGGAGGTTGAGAGATACCGACTAGAGATAGTCGGGCTCACCTCCACGCACAGCTTGGGCTCTGCCAACTCCTGGAGAGGGGCTGGACGCTTCATTTTTCTGGCATTGCCCATGGGGAGAGGCGGAGAGCTGGGGTCGCATTGCTTATTGCTCCCCAGCTCAGTCTCCATGTGTTGGAGTTCACTCCGGTGAACAAGAGGGTCGCGTCCCTATGCCTTCGGGTCAGGGACAGGTCTCTTACCATTGTCTCGGCCTACAGGCCGAGCAGCAGTGCAGAGTACCTGACTTTCCTGGAGTCCCTGGGAGTGGTACTAGATAGCGCTCCGACTGGGGACTCCATTGTTCTCCTGGGGGATTTCAACACCCACATGGGTGGCGACAGTGAGACCTGGAGGGGGGTGATCGGGAAGCACGGCCTCCCCGATCTGAACCCAAGTGGTGTTCAGTTGTTGGACTTCTGTGCTAGTCACAGTTTGTTCATCACGAACACCATGTTCGAGCACAAGGGTGTCCATAAGTGCACGTGGCACCAGGACACACTGAGGTCGATGATCGACTTTGCAGTCGTATCATCTGACCTTCGGCCACGTATCTCGGACACTCGAGTGAAGAGAGGGGCAGAGCTGTCGACCGATCACCACCTGGTGGTGAGTTGGATCCGCTGGGAGGGGAGGAAGCCAGTCAGACCTGGCAGGCCCAAACGTATCGTGAGGGTCTGCTGTGAATGACTGGTGGAACCCTCTGTCAGCGAGGTCTTCAACTCCCACCTCCGGGAGAGCTTCTCCCAGATCCCGGGGGAGGTTGGAGACATGGAGTCCGAGTGGACCATGTTCTCCACCTCCATTGTCGATGCGGCCACTCTTAGCTGTGGTCACAAGATCTCTGGTGCCTGTCGCGGCAGCAATCCCTGAACCCGGTGGTGGATACCGGAAGTAAGGGATGCCGTCAAGCTGAAGAAGGAGTCCTACTTATCTTTGTTGGTAGGTGGGACCCCAGAGGCAGCTGACAGGTACCGGCAGGCCAGGCGTGCCGCAGCCCGTGCAGTCGCAGAGGCAAAAACTCGGGTCTGGGAGGAGTTCGGGGAGGCCATGGAGGAGGACTATCGGTCAGCCAGGAAGAGATTCTGGCAAACCGTCCGACGCATCAGGAGTAGAGAAGCTTGAATCTTCGACTGGACTGGGTTGCTTTACGCGAGGACGTTTCGCTTCAAATCGCAGAAGCTTCCTCAGCTAAAATTCTTGCTCTGGTGGTCTGACTTATGATCAATGATCAATCTATCTTTATTAGTTGGCTATGTACCACAGGCTTTTAAGGTGGCAGTAATTAAACCATTACTTAAAAAGCCATCACTTGACCCAGCTATCTTAGCTAATTATAGGCCAATCTCCAACCTTCCTTTTCTCTCAAAAATTCTTGAAAGGGTAGTTGTAAAACAGCTAACTGATCATCTGCAGAGGAATGGTCTATTTGAAGAGTTTCAGTCAGGTTTTAGAATTCATCATAGTACAGAAACAGCATTAGTGAAGGTTACAAATGATCTTCTTATGGCCTCAGACAGTGGACTCATCTCTGTGCTTGTTCTGTTAGACCTCAGTGCTGCTTTTGATACTGTTGACCATAAAATTTTATTACAGAGATTAGAGCATGCCATAGGTATTAAAGGCACTGCTCTGCGGTGGTTTGAATCATATTTATCTAATAGATTACAATTTGTTCATGTAAATGGGGAATCTTCTTCACAGACTAAGGTTAATTATGGAGTTCCACAAGGTTCTGTGCTAGGACCAATTTTATTCACTTTATACATGCTTCCCTTAGGCAGTATTATTAGACGGCATTGCTTAAATTTTCATTGTTACGCAGATGATACCCAGCTTTATCTATCCATGAAGCCAGAGGAGACACACCAATTAGCTAAACTGCAGGATTGTCTTACAGACATAAAGACATGGATGACCTCTAATTTCCTGCTTTTAAACTCAGATAAAACTGAAGTTATTGTACTTGGCCCCACAAATCTTAGAAACATGGTGTCTAACCAGATCCTTACTCTGGATGGCATTACCCTGACCTCTAGTAATACTGTGAGAAATCTTGGAGTCATTTTTGATCAGGATATGTCATTCAAAGCGCATATTAAACAAATATGTAGGACTGCTTTTTTGCATTTACGCAATATCTCTAAAATTAGAAAGGTCTTGTCTCAGAGTGATGCTGAAAAACTAATTCATGCATTTATTTCCTCTAGGCTGGACTATTGTAATTCATTATTATCAGGTTGTCCTAAAAGTTCCCTGAAAAGCCTTCAGTTAATTCAAAATGCTGCAGCTAGAGTACTAGCGGGGACTAGAAGGAGAGAGCATATCTCACCCATATTGGCCTCTCTTCATTGGCTTCCTGATAATTCTAGAATAGAATTTAAAATTCTTCTTCTTACTTACAAGGTTTTGAATAATCAGGTCCCATCTTATCTTAGGGACCTCATAGTACCATATCACCCCAGGCTTACTTGTAGTTCCTAGGGTTTGTAAGAGTAGAATGGGAGGCAGAGCCTTCAGCTTTCAGGCTCCTCTCCTCTGGAACCAGCTCCCAATTCAGATCAGGGAGACAGACACCTTCTCTACTTTTAAGATTAGGCTTAAAACTTTCCTTTTTTGCTAAAGCTTATAGCTAGGGCTGGATCAGGTGACCCTGAACCATCCCTTAGTTATGCTGCTATAGACTTAGACTGCTGGGGGTTCCCATGATGCACTGAGTGTTTCTTTCTCCTTTTGCTCTGTATGCACCACTCTGCTCCTCTCCACAGCATGTCTTTTTCCTGGTTCTCTCCCTCAGCCCCAACCAGTCCCAGCAGAAGACTGCCCCTCCCTGAGCCTGGTTCTGCTGGAGGTTTCTTCCTGTTAAAAGGGAGTTTTTCCTTTCCACTGTCGCCAAGTGCTTGCTCACAGGGGGTTGTTTTGACTGTTGGGGTTTTTACGTAATTACTGTATGGCCTTGCCTTACAATATAAAGAGCCTTGAGGCAACTGTTTGTTGTGATTTGGCGCTATATAAATAAAATTGATTGAATTGATTGATTGATTGATTGACTTCTGTCTTGACTTGTAGAGAAGAATAATCAAGAAGTCACAAAAGCTGGAGTTTTAAACCTAACCAGACCCCTCCTACCGAGAGGCAGACTGCTATAGGCTGGTGACTAAACAATAGCTCTAATTAGCCCCTATTATGCTCTAGTTAGCACCCTCCTAATGACAGGGCAGCTGTCCCTCTCCTGATGGCTCCCTTGATGACGCTGCTGATGACGTGAATGACTCATTACCATGAACAAAAGACTGAAACTGCTTTGACCTAAGTACCCCATTGTAAACAGGGGATAAAGCGTGTCTCAGACCCCCTCCCCGGTTAAGGCTAGGCTAGACATTTCTTCTCTCTGGCTAATATTTTAACTTCCTTGTCCTCAAACGTGTGGTTAGTGTCTTTAAGGTGGAGATGAACTGCAGACTGAGGTCCACTGGCGCCCTCTCTGCGATGCTGGTATAGCCTTTTGTGTAAAGGTTGCTTAGTCTCACCTATGTAGTGTTCGTTACAGTTTTCCTGACATCTGATAGAATACACTACATTGCTCTGTTTGTAACTAGGGATCCTGTCCTTAGGGTGAACTAATTTCTGTCTCAAGGTGTTAACCGGTTTAAAGTAAACTGGGATTTTGTGCTGTCTGAAGATCCTCTGTAGTTTCCCCTACTCCTGCTAAATAAGGGAGAGACACTCCTCTTCTTCTTGTCTCCGTCTCCTGTCTATCTTGTCTCTTTGTTCTCTGGGACTTCTGCACTTTGTCCAGGGACCATCGTGGGTACCCACATACTGTGAGGGCTTTCAGGACAAGTTGTTGTTCTTTAGCCCTTCCCTCTGCAGTTGTGGGCACCTGTAGGGCTCTGTGTTGCTGTTGACCCTGACTGGGGATGTTGTCGGGCAGTGGAAGGAGTACTTCGAGGATCTCCTCAATCCCATCGTCACATCTTCCAAAGAGGAAGCAGAGACTGGGGACTCAGAGGCAGACTCATCCATTACCCAGGCTGAAGTCACCGAGGTGGTTAGAAAGCTCCTCGGTGGCAAGGCTCCTGGGGTGGATGAAATCCGTCCTGAGTACCTTAAGTCTCTGGATGTTGTGGGACTATCTTGGCTGACATGCCTCTGCAACATCGCGTGGCGATCGGGGACAGTGCCTCTGGATTGGCAGACCAGGGTGGTGGTCCCTCTGTTTAAGAAGGGGGACTGGAGGGTGTGTTTCAACTATAGGGGATCACACTCCTCAGCCTCCCGGTTAGGTCTATTCCAGAGTACTGGAGAGGAGAATTAGACCGATGGTCGAACCTCGGATTCAGGAGGAGCAGTGTGGTTTTCGTCCTGGTCACGGCACACTGGACCAGCTCTACACACTCCATCAGGTGCTCGAGGGTTCATGGGAGTTCGCCCAACCAGTCCACATGTGTTTTGTGGATCTGGAGAAGGCGTTCGACCGTGTCCCTCGGGGCACCCTGTGGGTAGTGCTCTGGGAGTACGGGGTCCGGGGTCCTTTGCTAAGGGCTATCCGGTCCCTGTACGACCGCAGCAGGATCTTGGTTCGCACTGCCGGTAGTAAGTCAAACCTGTTTCCAATGCACGTTGGCCTCCACCAGGGCTGCCCTTTCTCACCGGTTCTGTTCATTACTTTTATGGACAGAATTTCTAGGTGCAGCCAGGGTGTAGAGGGGGTCTGGTTTGGGAACCACAGAATCTCGTCTCTGCTGTTTGCTGACGATGTGGTTCTGTTGGCTTCGTCAAATCAGGACCTTCAGCGTGCACTGGGGCAGTTTGCAGCCAAGTGTGAAGCGTCCGGGATGAAAATCAGCACCTCCAAATCCGAGGCCATGGTTCTTGACCGGAAAAAGGTGCTTTGCCCTCTTCAGGTTGGTGGAGTGTCCTTGCCTCAAGTGGAGGAGTTTAAGTATCTCGGGGTCTTGTTCACGAGTGAGGGACAGATTGAGCGTGAGATCGATAGATGGATCGGTGCACCATCTGCAGTGATGCGGTCACTGTATCGGACCATCGTGGTGAAGAGAGAGCTGAGTAGGGGGGCAAAGCTCTCGATTTACCGATCCATCTATGTTCCGATCCTCACCTATGGTCATGAGATTTGGCTCATGACCGAAAGAACGAGATTGCAAGTACAAGCGGCCGAGATGAGTTTCCTCCGCAGGGTGGCTGGGCGATCCCTTAGAGATAGGGTGAGGAGCTCGGTCACTCGGGAGGAGCTCAGAGTTGAGCCGCTGCTCCTCCATGTTGAAAGGAGTCAGTTGAGGTGGCTCGGGCATCTTTTCTGGATGCCCCCTGGACGCCTCGCTGGAGAGGTGTTCCGGGCACGTCCCATTGGGAGGAGGCCCCGGGGAAGACCCAGGACACGCTGGAGGGACTACATCTCTCGGCTGGCTTGGGAACACCTTGGGGTTCCCCCGGAGGAGCTGGGGGAGGTGTGTGTGGATCGGGAGGTCTGGGCGGCTTTGCTTGAGCTGCTGCCCCCGCGACCCGACTCCGGACAAAGCGGAAGAAGATGGATGGATGGATGGATATATATATATGAACTTGAAGCTTATAAATGCCCACCCCATATATACATACATATACACACATTACCAACCCCCAGAGCAAGCACACAGGTGACAGTAGTATATACAGTAGTAGTATATTTTATATATATATATATATATATATATATATATATACAAGGTCTGTTAGAAAAGTATCCAACCTTTTATTTTTTTCAAAAACTATATGGATTTGAATCACGTGTGATTGCATCAGCCAAGCTTGAACCTTCGTGTGCATGCGTGAGTTTTTTCACACCTATCGGTTGCATCATTCGCCTGTGAGCAGGCTTTGTGTGAGCACTAGTCCACCCCTCTCGTCGGATTTTTATTGCAAATAAATGTCTGAACGATTTGGAGCTTTGCTGCATCAATTTTTTCCAGAAACTGTGAGAGACCTCCAGGTGGTAACCATTCGGAAAATTCAAATGGCTTTCAGGGACGATTTTATGGGGATTACACAGATTAAGGAGTGCTCCAGCCGGTTTAAAGACCGCCCACAGATGCTGAAAGTGCGCTGCGCTCTGAGCGCCGATCGACAGGCTCAATCCCTGCTGAAACAACCAGATCATTTCCAACGTGAAGGCTTTGTTGATCCGGGACGTCATCTGACTTACACAAAAATGGCAGGAGACGTTGACATCAGTACTTTTTCGGCACATTCCACGGAGCTGTTCATTGCACGGCACAAAACCACCTCCGTGTTGGTCTCACAGGATGGAATTCCGAAGCGCGGAATTCCGAAGCACGGAATTCCAAAGCGCGGAATTCCTCCGCTCCTCTTTCCATGACAAAAACTCCTGTAACAGTGGAATGTGCTGTTAATTTCCAAACTGGACGCTGTGTTTTATCCGGGACGTCCTCTGACTAGCACAGGAATTGCGGATGACGTGGACATAAGCACTTTTTCGGCACATTGAGACAGACGTGCGGAGGAATTCCGCGTGTCACGGTGGAGCCGCATGGCGCAAAGCAACGCCGTGATGAGGCCTCACAGGACATGTTCTGGCATGTCCAGGCTCATCCACAATTTCTCGGTTAGTCACACGACTGAAAACCCACCGACAGCTGTCTGAAAGCCATCTCAAAGCCGTCCTGTCCCAGACCGAGGGAGATTGACAGTCATCTTGTGTTTCTTCCATTTTCTCATAAATAATCGTAACTTGTTGTCTTCTACCAAGCTGCTTGCCTGTTGTCCTGTAGTCCATCCCAGCCTTGTGCAGGTCTACAGTTTTGTCCCTGGTGTCGTTAGACAGCTCTTTGGTCTTGGCTATGGTGGACAGGTTGGAGTGTGACTGATTGAGTGTGTGAACAGCAATTTCAAAATGATACAAGCCCCGTAAATTTGATTTTCCCTCTCTCTCTCAGTAAAATATTCTTGTATTCTACATGGCACTTATTTTTCACTTTGTACATTAATTGAACAGTCTTGAACAAAATCATATCATTAAGAATTAATATTTGAGATTTAATGAACAATGGGTTGGTGTGTCTCGATAACCTGCATTATGAATTGTCCTTAATGCTCTTTTTTGAAGAATGAATGGTTGCAATGTAGTTTTGTAATTGTGGCCCCAAACGTCAGCACAATAAGTCAAGTAGGGTGCAACCAATGAACAATACAGAGTATGTAGTGCGCTGCAATCAAGAACATGCTTTACTTTATTTAATACTGCAATACTCTTTGATACCTTTGTTTGAATATGCTGAATACGAGCTTTACAATTAATTTTTTCATCAATAATGACACCTAAAAACTTATTCTCTTTGACACGCTCTATGTTTACCCCATGTATATTTAACTGAATTTGTATGTCTTTTTTATAATTTCCAGATAACATTAATTTAGTTTTAGACAAATTTATTGATAATTTGTTAATATCAAACCATCTCTTTAACTTTATCATTTCTGCTCCTAAATCAGATAATAATTGTTGAAGATTTTCCCCTGAGCAAAACAGCTTTGTGTCATCTGCAAAGAGCACAGTTTTAACCAGATCTGAGACTTTACATAAATCATTAATGTATAAAATAAATAATTTTGGGCCCAACACAGAACCCTGTGGTAGCCCACAAATGATGTCCAGATATGAAGAACAGTATTCCCCGAGTTTAACAAATTGGTTTAGGTTTTGTAAGTAGCTTTTAATCCAACTCAGAGCAACCCCTCTGATCCCATACAGTTCCATCCATCCATCCATCCATTTTCTTCCGCTTTATCCGGAGTCGGGTCGCGGGGGCAGAGCTTTGCCCCCCTACTCAGCTCTCTCTTCACCACGACGGTCCGATACAGTGACCGCATCACTGCAGATGCTGCACCGATCCGTCTATCGATCTCACGCTCCATCCGTTCCTCACCCGTGAACAAGACCCCGAGATACTTAAACTCCTCCACTTGAGGCAAGGACACTCCACCAATACCCATACACCCATACAGTTCCAACTTTTGAAATAATATATTGTGAGCAATTGTGTCAAAAGTCTTTCTTAAGTCTTTTACCTTTTTTTTTTCTTAAGTCTTTTAAGCCTTTCTTAAGTCTATTACCCTATTACCCTTTGGTCCACATGTTTATTGATCTCTTCTATGGAATCGAGCAATGCCAGCGTCGTGGACCTTTTTGCTCTAAAACCATATTGACTTTCATCAAGCAAGTTGTGTCGATCTATAAATTTATCCAGTCTGCTGTTGTAAAGTTTTTCTAGTATCTTTGAAAATTGTGACAATAGAGACACAGGCCTGTAGTTAGTAAAAAGATGCTTGCTACCAGATTTGAATAAAGGTATCACTTTTGCCACTTTCATACTGTTAGGAAGAATCCCAGTTTGAAATAATTTGTTAAAAATATATGATAATGGTTTTGTGATTTCATCAGTTATTCACTTTACTAAAGACATATGTACATCATTATGATCTGTTGACTTATATATATATATATATATATATATATATATATATATATATATATATATATATATATATATATATATATATATATATATATATATATATATATATATACAGGCTTGGGGAGTAATGGAATACATGTAATGGTGTGACGTAATTAGGATACAAAAAAAAAGGTAACTGTATTCTGCTACAGTTACAGAAAAAAGACGTATTCAGATTACAGACATATTTAGTAAAAATGGGGATTACTTTGCAGATTACAATTTTAATGCATTTTATGATATTATCTGTATATAATTTTTTTTTCTTTGAAACAAAAACGTCCCTTCATGGACAGCAACATGACATCTCCTAACCGGGCAAAATATTGATGAAGTACCCGGATGTTAATGCATTTTCAATGGAGATCCGCGGCTGGACACACTCAGAAAAATGCTCGCAAAATACATGTGGAGCCGCTCCTCTTTCCATGACAAAAACTCCTGTAACAGTGGAATGTGCCGTTCATTTCTAAACTGGACACTGTCTTGATCCGGTATGTCATCTGACTAGCGCAGGAATTGTGAAAAGACGTGGACATCAGCACTTTTTCAGCACATTAAGACAGATGTGCGGAGGAGTTCCGCGCGTCGCGGTGGAGCCGCATGGCGCAAAGCAACGCCGTGATGAAGCCTTCCAGGACATGTTGGGGCATGTCCAGCTCATGCACAATCACAATCGGATAATCACATGACTGAAAAGCAACCGGAATCCATCTGAAATCCACCTGAAAGCCGTCCTGTGAGACCAACACCGAGGTGGTTTTGTCCCGCGTAATGAACGGATCCGTGGCGCGTCCCTCCACTTTTCTTTCCATGAAAAAAACTCCTGTAACAGTGGAATGTGCCAAAAAAGTGCTGATGTCCACGACTTCTGCCTTTTTGTGAAAGTCAGACGAGGTCCCGGATCAACAAAGCCTTCACGTTGGAAATGATCTGATTGTTTCAGCGGGGTCTGAGCATGTCGATTGGCACTGGGAGCACAGCGAACTTATAACAGGGTGCCAAGAGAAGAGTTGTGATACTGTATGATGAAGTCTTGAGTGGCAGAGAGCTATGTGAGGGTGGTGCAGGATATGTACAAGGACAGTGTGACAGCGATGAGATGCACAGTAGAAATAACAGATGCATTCAAGATGCACAAAGGAAAATGTCTGTTGGATTTACATGACAACTGTTGGGGCAACTGTTTGTTGTGATTTGGCGCTATATAAAAATAAATTGATTGATTGATTGACATGATTTAAATACATACATTGGATGTGATCACTATGTGCACAAGTAACAGAAATGAAAAACAAGAAAATAATGATGTCTGGACACATTCTGATCATTTGCAACCAACATATACGTATTTAATTCATGTTTTGTTTTTTATTGTAGAGGTGTGATTACATCAATGATTGGCTCTGAGTTGGTTCTTGTTCACAATGGTGATGGACAGGTTGATGGACGACATCAGACAGGAGTCTCAATACACTGTGATGTTTGCAGATAACATTGTGATATGCAGTGAGACTAGAGAGCAGGTTGAGAGGAACCTGGAGGGGAGGAGATGCACTTTGGAGAGAAGGGGAATGAAAGTCTGTCAGAAGAAGATGGAGTACATGTGTATGAATGAACAGGAGCATGAATGAATTGTGGGGTTACAAGGAGTAGAGGTAGTTATAGTATAGTAGTAGTAGATGACTTTAAATACTTGGGATCAGCTGTCCAAAGATATGGAGAGTGTGGTAGAGAGAAGAACAAGAGAGTGCAGGTGAGCGGGATGGGTGGAGAAATGTGGCAGGAGTGATTTGTGATAGAAGGATATCTGAAAGAGTGACAAGGAAATTTTAAGGGATGATAGGGAGATCAGCTTTATTGTAGGCAGTGTTCAACTTTCTTTGGGACTGACAAGGATTGACAGGATTAGGAATGAACATATCAGAGGGACAGCACAGGTTGGACAGTTTGGAAACAAAGTCAGAGAGGTGAGATTGACATGGTTTGGACATGTGCAGAGGAGGGACACAGGGTATATAGGGAGAATGATGCTGAGGATGGAACCACCAAGCAGGATGAGAAGAGGGAAGCCAAAGAGCAGGTTTATGGATGTGCTGTGAGAGGACATGCAGGTGCTTGGTGTGACAGAGGAAGATGTAGCGGACAGGGTGAGATGGAGACAGACAGATGATCTGCTCACCCCTAACAGTAGCAGCTGAAAGAAGAAAATGCAAAAGAATTCGCAAACATAAATAATTAGACATTCTACATGTGTTCATTTCTTTCTTTTCCATCAACATGACATATGGTACATCTTCAATTCACAATTATTATCCTCCCAGTATGAAATACAGGGGAAATAGTGATCAGCATGCCCATCTGTCTGTCTGTCTGTCTGCCCATCTGTCTCTTTTCACTTGTTAATGTGATATTTCAAGAACCAGATGACCAGTTTAATTTCTATTTAGCATAATGGTGCACTTATGTGATCCCAACACCAGTCGGTTACTGTGACCTTACGGTCAATTTCAAGGTCACAGCGAGATATTCAAGATATTGTCATTGCCACCCTTGTTAGCATGATATCACAAGAATCATATGTAGCATAAGGGTGTACTTGGGTGATCCCCGGACACGTTGTATTACTGATTTGTGAGGACTGGGAAATACAACCCCAATTCCAATGAAGATGGGACGTTGTGTAAAATGTAAATAAAAACAAAATTCAACGCTTTGCAAATCTTCTTCAATCTATATTCAATTGAATACACCACAAAGACAAGATATTTAATGTTTAAACTGATAAACTTTTTTGTTTTTGTGCAAATATTTGCTCATTTTGCTCAATGGATGCCTGCAACACATTTCAAAAAAACTGGGACAGTGGTATGTTTACCACTGTGTTATATCACCTTTCCTTCTAACAACACTCAATAAGTGTTTGGGAACTGAGGACACTAATTGTTGAAGCTTTGTAGGTGGAATTCTTTCCCATTCTTGCTTGCTGTACAACTTCAGTTGTTCAACAATCCGGGGTCTCCGTTGTCATATTTTGTGCTTCATAATGTGCCACACATTTTCAAAGGTCAACAGGTCTGGACTGCAGGCAGGCCAGTCTAGTACCCGTACTCTTTTACTACGAAGCCACGCTGTTGTAACACGTGCAGAATGTGGCTTGACATTGTCTTGCTGAAATAAGCAGGGACTTCCCTGAAAAAGACGTTGCTTGGGTGGCAGCATGTGTTGCTCCAAAACCTGGATGTACCTTTCAGCATTGATGGTGCCATCACAGATGTGTTAAGTTGTCCATGCCATGGGCACTAACACACCCCTATACCATCACAGATGCTGGCTTTTGAACTTTGTGCTGGTAACAATCTGGATGGTCTTTTTCCTCTTTTGTCTGGAGGACACGGCGTCCATGAATTCCAAAAACAATTTGAAATGTGGACTCATCAGACCACAGCACACTTTTCCACTTTGTGTCTGTCCATTTCAAATGAGCTCAGACCCAGAGAAGGCGGTGGCATTTCTGGATGTTGTTGACATATGGCTTTTGCTTTGCATGGTAGAGTTTTAACTTGCACTTGTAGATGTAGCGACGAACTGTGTTAACTGACAATGGTTTTCTGAAGTGTTCCTCAGGCCACGCGGTAAGATCCTTTACACAATGATTTCAGTTTTTAATGCAGTGCTGCCTGAGGGATCAAAGGTCATGGGCATTCAATGTTGGTTTTCGGCCTTGCCGCTTACGTGTAGAAACTTCTCCAGATTCTCTGAATTTTCTGATTATATTATGGACTGTAGATGATGAAATCCCTAAATTCCTTGCATTTGAATGTTGAGAAACATTGTTCTTAAACTGTTGGACTATTTTTTCATGCAGTTGTTCACAAAGTGGTGACCCTCGCCCCATCTTTGCTTGTGAACAGCTGAAACCTTTGGGGAGGCTCCTTTTATACCCAGTCATGAGTGTCCTCAGTTCCCAAATGCTTATTGAGTGTTGTTAGAAGGAAAGGTGATGTAACACAGTGGTAAACATACCACTGTTCCAACTTTTTTTGAAACATGTTGCAGGCATCCATTTCAAAATGAGCAAATATTTGCACAAAAACAATAATGTTTATCAGTTTGAATATTAAATATCTTGTCTTTGTGGTGTATTCAATTGAATATAGGTTGAAGAGGATTTGCAAATCGCCTTCTGTTTTTATTTACATTTTACACAACGTCCCAACTTCATTGGAATTGGGGTTTTACTTGTCTAAAGGTGCGTGTTTTATAATGAAATCTTGGCAAACATTAGTTTCTTTCTGGAAGAAAATGCTGTATTTCATGTATATTTATAAAGCCAAAAACAAATTGGGCACCTTTAAAGGAAGCTGTTGTCATTTTGTGGTAATATATTTGGATCTTCACTGGGTTTTCTTCTTCCTTGTGTATGTGTGCATGTGTGATCTATTCTCCCCCTGTTAGTGATGTACAGGTGATGTCTGTTTCTGTTAATTAGGACCCACTGTGTCCAATTAACTTTATTACCCATTCATTTATCCTTCTGTCCATACACAGCACTCGTACTGAGGATGATGGTGATGAGATGATGAATGGAGCACTTGTGTTTTTGTCTTGACACTCTCTCCACCTCCTGCTGGCACCTTCATGTCCTCTCCAGGCTACAGCGTCTGTGTCATGCAGCGGCTGTATTATTAGTAAGTTTCAGTTCTCTCATTGATTTTAATTATTGTTATCACTAGTAATAGAAATATCACTGCTGTTATAGAAAATTATAAATGCTGTTTTTACTGTTGTTTTAAGGGGGAGTGATGATCTAGTGGTTAAGCGATGGGCTCACGACCAGAGGATCCTTGCTCCCGGTGTGTAGTGAGCACCTTGTATGGCAGCACCCTGACATCAGGGTGAATGTGAGGCATTATTGTAAAGCGCTTTGAGCGTCTGATGCAGATGGAAAAGCGCTATAGAAATGCAGTCCATTTACTGCTATTAAACACGACTGTGTACATTTCAAAATCTTGCATGGAGTTTTGTTTTTCTTAATTTCAACAAAGGAAATTAGCTGAAACATTAGTGAACTGATGCTTCATGAAGCTCAACAAATTGAGAGTCTTAAAGACTTCTGCTTTTGGCTCCTCTCGTTAGGCGTCGCCACAGTAGGTCATCCGTTTCCATCTCACCCTGTCCTCTGCACCTTCCTCTCTCACCCCAACCACCTGCATGTCCTCCCTCAGCACATCCTCTTTGGCCTCCCTCTTCTCCTCCTGCCAGGTGGCTCCATCCTCAGCATCCTTCTCCCTATATACCCTGGTTCCTTCCTCTGCACGTGTCCAAACCATCTCAATCTCACCTCTCTCACTTTGTCTCCAAACCGTCCCACCTGAGCTGTCCCTCTGATATGCTCATTCCTAATCCTGTCCATTCCTGTCACTCCCAAAAAGAATCCCAACATCTTCAGCCATAGTTTTAGGCAGTGAGCCGTCCTGCCATCATTTGGACGTTCAAATTTCGAAAAAGATGGCTGATTAAAACAGTGGCCGTCTTGTTCAAAGCCATGTAAAATGCATAGTTTACCAAAATTGCTGTGTGTGTGCAGAGTTAACTGGCTGCAGACTGAGGGAGGGAGGGGTGGGGTTGAATTCCTGAACAGAGGCACGAGACTTTACATTCTTCTGAGAAACGTGAGACAGCAAGCGTGTAGCAGAGAGAAAGGATTTTAACCTGAGTGAACATGTTTAAAAAAAAAAACATGGAGCTGCCTTTACTTCGCTCTGCACTTTCTCTACCAGTGCAGTTCTGCCGCTACCGTCCTGTTCACACCATGTGTGCATTGTATACTGAATTTATGAGATCATGAGATGAAATAAACGGTAAATATCCTTTAAAAATCCATTAAAAATGAGAATATATGAATGAACTGAGCAAAAATTATGCATACACAGGTAAAAAAAAAAAAAAAAATACCTGATGTGGACAAGCTGTGCAGTGATGTTCAGAGGCACAGATCACAAAAAGCAGCTGAGAACTCTGAACTTTAACAGCTGTTATTTTCCAGAGGTATGTATTTGTGCAATCTTGATGTAGTATTCAAGCACAAAACGTGACTGATGAGGAGAAAAAAGGATGACTTCATCACACTAAAATCAACTGGAGTCAGAATAAAAATACAAGCTGCTGATTTTTGTTATTTTTCAAAGTTATTAAGCCACAGCTATATGTTTTATTCATTTCAAAGTTACCTCTTATTTTATTCTTATTTATTTACAAAAAAGTATGGGGAGTCTAATCAGCTTGCATTGTTCTGTTCAGCTATTAGCAAAGTTTTCCTGCACATTTTTTTTCCCTTCTTTATAAGAGTTTGGTGTTTACATTCATTCTACAAAGTTTTAAAAAAACAATACAATGTTCACACTTTTCTTTATAGCAGTAATTTCAGAAATGCAACAGAAACAACCACAAATCAGAAAAAGTTGGAACTATATGTAAAATGAAGATAAAAATAAAAATGTTGCACTATTCCCAGTTTCTCCACTCACACCAACAGAAGCCAAAAGTTCTTCCAGAGTTGTGGCTTGGTGGCTTCCCTCACTTGACACAGATTTACCATAAAGTACAACAGTGTATTTCTGAATGACTGATGTAAATGAAGTCGAAGAAATAGTCACTGATTAGGAACTGTTCATGTTTTCATCCCCTGACATTTCTCGGGAAAAGCTGCAGACCCTAAATGATGGAATGGATGTATATTACCAAATAAAATAAAGCTGGCCTCACAAAACTGTCAATATTTTGATTTCATACAGTCTGCAGTAAGTAGAAGTCAAAGAAAATGTGAGGATCATTGTGCCCCCCCCCCCCCCCCCACACACACACACACACACAAACACACACATAGATTTTTCATATCATCCAAACTTTTCTGATTTGGGGTTGTAAAAACAAAACAAAAAGAACAATTTAAATATATATATATATATATATATATATATATATACAGTGGTGGGCACAGATAACCAAAAAATTAACTTCGATAACAGATAACTGAAAAGTTATCTTTGATAAAGATAAACCGATAAACCACCCAAAAATGTATCGGAAGTTACAGATAATCGATAAATTCCGGTGTTGTCTATGGGACATTTGCAGTTACTAAAAAGCTGAAACTGATTTTTAACACGACTGCTTTTGAATGCATCAAAAAATCTAAAGAATAAGCAAGAATGTTTGACAATGCTGCCCACTGCAGCACAGACAAATCCTGAGATCACCCACATAATCAACTCTTTACTAATCATAATCATTTTTCTTTCAACATTCTGTCACTGCTGGAAGCTCTTGTTTACAACAACACTCCCACCACAAAGGCACATCAAGAACAGCCATAAGGCCAGCTCCCTATCAATTTCAACACTCCGGTCAGGCGGAGGTCTTGAAAAATAAAGTCATACTAACTTATGGTTTTTTCAAAATACTGATAGAATATCAATTCTGTCATTTGTACAAAGTTAAAATATAACATATATCTTTTAATGTTGAATAAGGCACTAATTCTGAGGTTTTGTAACAAACACAGACCGCAAAGCATTCTGGGTAAAAATGCTAAACAGTGATTTGTTCAGTAATCCATTATGTAAACCAACACGTTAATGTGTCGTGTGTTGGTTTAAAGATAAATGTGCTTTTGTAAAATATTCCATTTTATTTGTAAAAACAGGCATTTTTACGGCGCCCTGGAAGTGTCATCGCAATTGCATGTTTTAAAACTTTTATGATGTTGTAAAACGTGCACTCAATATTAGTAAGTAAGTAAGTAAATTTATTTATATAGTGCCTTTCACAGACATAAGGCCATGTACACACGTTGTCGGGTATTTGGAAAACCGAATATCTTACCCTTTCAGTTTGGGGAAAAAACTTCATCCACACTACGTTGTTTAAAAAAAAAAATCCATCCACATCGAACCGTATAAATGTGTTGTAATTAGTCTGCCAAACCTTTGAGTGGCGGTACTGATTAAAATTCTATCCAATCAGGAGCCTTATTCGCTTGTCGTCACTTCCACAAAAACTAAAAACATGGCGCCAACCTCGTTCGTGTGGACCGATAAGGAGTCGGAATTACTTCTAACCGTAGTTTTAGAATACAAAGTTAACAAATATATGCACACAAAAAGCGCCTGGACAATGGACAATACCAACACTTTGAGAGCAGCCATGTACCCAGACGTTTAATACTGCCATGAACACTCCTGGCCAGTAGATGGCAGTAGCGGCCTTGAAAAAATGTCAAACAAAATTCCAGATAATCCGTGTCTGCTACATTTAAGATGCGTGGAATTTAACAAACGCAAATACACTAACGTCTATAAACCCAGAGAATATATTCACGAGAGTTTTAGGCACTAGAGTTTAATGCTGTTGTCCGTGGAGCCTGAACAGAGTGTCTGAAATGCATTTGTCCTGTCGTGACGTACTGAGATTACATCATCCTACCCAAAATGACCCTGGCCAGTAGTGTTCATGGCAGTGTCTGGGAACCAGTAGATGGCAGTGTTCTATTTATTTTGACCCCGGTTATGTCAAATGATTGTCAAATCAACTTTTCTGCTTTGCAAATGGCTTTTTTTTACAAATGAAGTTTAAAAACAGAACAACTGCAAAATAATAATAATAATAATAATAATAATAATATTATTACAAGACAGCTCTGCAGTGTTTGCACAGGCACATTGCAAACAGTTGGATGCAGCTTGTAGCTTTCAGCAGCAGGATAACCTCACGACGGCCAACCACAATAATATATCAAACAGGTTTGATTCTCATTCGACCATACGATCAGCGATCAGGAGGTGGTCATCAGATGTTGACCGCAGCTTGATACTCCATGTACACTACACGATGCAGGACGCACGATTAACCTGAAACTTGGTCCAAAAAATTCCTGCATGAAAAATCATCTCGCACACTGTAAAGCACGTTTTACATCAAATGAATGTTGTAAAGAGAGAATGTGCGCAAACATGCGCACATTCTCTCCACATGCAAAAAAGTTTGCGATGACACTTCCAGGGCTCCGTAAAAATGCCTGTTTTTACAAATAAAAAAATGGAATATTTTACAAGAGCACATTTAAACACCAACGCACGACAGACGTCACATTAACGTGTTGGTTTACATAATGAATGACTGAACCAATCAGTGTTTAGCAGAAGCATGTTTACCCAGAATCCTTTGCGATCTGTCTCTTTGTTACAAAACGTCAGAATTAGTGCATTATTCAACATTAAAAGATATATGTTATATTTTAACTTTGTACAAATGACAGAATTGACATTAATGGAGTTATTCTATCGGTATTGTTATTTATAAATCAACACCATAACTCAATATGACTTTATTTTTCAAGACCTCTACATGACTGGAGCTTTGTTATTCATAGAGAGCTGGCTTTATGGCTGCTCTCAGGGTGTCTCTGTTTTGGGAGGGCTGTAATAAACAAGAGTTTCCAGCAGAGACCGAATGTTGAAAGAAAAAAGTTTGGTTTTATTGTTTGGGTTTCAGGGTGCCTCTGTGCTCAGAATGCTGTAGTAAACAAGAGCTTCCAGCAGGGGCAGACTGTTGAAAGAAAAAAGTGTGGTCTTATTCTTTGGGTCTGATGTTATTTTTAATATTATTAGAAGCTATTAAACTTGTTTTACTAGTAGTTGTAAATGTGTCAGAGATAATATTGGAATTTATCTATCGGTTATCTGTAACTTCCGATACATTTTTGGGTGGTTTATTGTTTTATCTTCATCTCAGATAACTTTTCAGTTATCTGATTATCTGTTATTGAATTTTTGGTTATCTGTGCCCACCATGGCTCTTTTGCCAGTAAAGGTTGCAGACCCCTGACCCAGACTGACTCCAAATACGAGTAAATTAAGTACTTTTATTTATTTATTTATGGATGGTTTTCATGGCATTTTGGAAATGTTCTCCGTCTTTAAAATGGTACATGTACTCGGGGCAGGTCTGCCATCTGGTGTTCAAGAGATGAAACTTCAGCCACTGACCCAACAATGGCGCCGTTTACATGTGTACATAAACATGAACACCATTTCGTTTTTTTACATTTGCACGTTTCAGCATTCTAAAGTGCTAACTTCTTGGAGAGAGAGATAGAGAGAGAGAGACAGGGGGTTTAGACAAGCACATGCAATGAGTTAGATCAGTTGAGTCAGGAGGCACAGGATATGTACAAGTTCATGGAAAGTTGAAAACAATCACCAAAGAAAAGAAGCCATTATGTGAAAATAAAAGGCAACATTTAAACAAGGTAAGAAAGGGTATGGGCTGCATTAACAATATTGTCAGGCAGAAAAGAAAATATATTACTGCAAAAGAGCAAAATGTAATTAGTTTATAAGGTCAAAGTATAGTATTTGGTTATCCAGATGCACTAGAATGCATAATTTAGGGTCTTTTTTTTCAAACATTTCACAGGGGAGCTTCCCCCCATGACTCATTTCGGGTTTCTGAGTCATAGAGAAAGTAAAAGAATTGTCAAAGAAAATGTAATTGAACTGTACAAAACAGGAAAGGGGTATATCAGTGGACTTAGAATGCCAATCAGCAATATTCAAACTCTAATTAAGGAGTGGAAAATGAGGGATTCTGTTGGAACCAAACCACGGTCAGGTTGACCAATAAAAACTTCAGCGGGATTCTGTTGGAACCAAACCTCAGTCAGGTAGACCAACAAAAATTTGAGCAACAACTGCCAGGAAAATTGTTCAGGATGCAAAGAAAAACCCACAGATAACTTCAGCTGAATTACAGGACTCTCTGAATAAAAGTGGTGTGGCTGTTTCAAGATGCATAACGAGGAGGCACTTGAAGAGAAATGGGCTGCATGATTGAGTCACCAGAAGAAAGCCATTGCTACGCAAATGCCACAAAGTATTACAATACACCAACAGCACAGAGAACAAAGTCATTTGGAGTGATGAGACTAAAATTGAACTTTTTGGCCACAACCATAAACAGTACATTTGGAGAGGAGTCAACAAGTCCTATGATGAAAGGTGCACCCTTCCAACTGTGAAGCACAGAGGTGGATCGCTGATGTGGGGATGTGTGAGCTACAAAGGCACAGGAGACTTGGTCAGAATTGATGGCAGCATGTTATCAGAAAATACTGGAGGAAAAATTGCACTTATCAGCCCAGAAGCGGCACATGGGACGTACTTGGATGTTTCAACATGACAATGATCTAAAACACAAGGTCAAGCTAACCTGTCATTGGCTACAGCAGAATAAAGTGAAGGCTCTGGAGTGGCCATCTCAGTCTCCTGACCTCAATATCAATGAGCCACTCTGGGGAGATCTCAAATGTGCAGTTCATGTAGGAAAGCCCAGGAATTTACAGGAACTGGAGGCTTTTTGCCAAGAAGAATGGGCAGCTTTACATGAGAGGAAATAAAGAGTCTTGTTCACAACTACCACAAAAGACTCCAAGCTGTCATTGATGTTCAAGGGGGCAATACACCGTATTAAGAACTGAGGTATGTAAACTTTTGATCAGGGTCATCTGGGTAGTTTCTGTTGTTATTATTAGTTAAAAAGAGTAGCCACAGTTGTTTGACAATAAATGGCTTCACACAACCACTATGAGTGAAAAAAGTGTTTGTATTATCATTCATATTCTCTGAAAAATGGCCAAAAAATAAAAATTCTGCCAGTTTATGTAAACTTTTGAGCATGACTGTATAGGCAAAAAAACACATTCACACCCACATGCACACCTACGGACAATTTCAAGTTTCCAATTCACCTGGGAGGTGATGATCCTCAGAGGATCATCAGTTCAAAACCAAGCCAGACCGGAAAATCATTAAGAGCAAAGTCCTTAATCCCCAAGTTGCTCCCAGTGTGTAGCGAGCACCTTGCATGACAGCACCCTGGCCTTGGTGTGTGAGTGTGTTTGTGTGAATGGGTGAATGTGAGGCATAATTGTAATACGCTTTGAGCTTCTGATGCAAACAGAATAGCATTATATAAATGCAGTCCAATTACCATTTACCTAACCTGCATGTCTTTGGATGAGGGAGGAAGCCAGAACACCTAGAGGGAACCCATGCAAGGGAGAACATGCAAACTCCATACAGAAAGGCCATAGATGGGAAGTGATTCCATGACCTTCTTGTTGTGAGGCAACAGTGCTAACCACAAAGCCATCATGCTGCCCACCACCAGGTTTACAGTATTTACAGTATACTGTATTTGCTCATTCGTTCACTTAATAGAATTTTAAAAAGGAATAGTTTGCACCATCTGTCATGCTTAGTTATCATGTTACGGGGTAACATATGTCATACGCTATAGAATCCAATGGACGTTGACCTTGTTTGACCTTTACTTTGGAGACCAAGCATTCAACACAGTTAAAACTATTCCATTTGTTAATCCTTTTATTTCAACCAATAATTTGCATCACATTTTACCAATGTTGGAGCAGCTGTAAGTTTTGACCCCTGTACAAACTGAAACTGATCTTTGTCACTACTTTTTGCCATTTTTACCCCATAACTCCAGAACATTTAGTCACAGATTGTCCAAGCTATACCTTTTTGGAATGATTATGATCAGTCAAATAATGTGGTATAGTTTTCAATATGATTGGAGCATTTTTAAATTTGGACCCCTGTGTAATTCTTTATTGACCCCATGTAGCCCATAAGAGGTTAGCTCCAGGATGGCTCCATATCTGAAAATAAACATTAGTTAATTTAGTATATGTGTGCCAAATTCCATACTTTTATCCCAAAATGAACAATTGGTTTGCTGTACCGCCCCACGACACAGGCGCGTCACTGCTGAGGGCCTCAGTCGCTGGAGAAGGATAAGGACACTAACACATTTCATTTGGCTACAGCTTATACATCCTTACTGTGGGGAGAGTGTTGTATGGCTGGGGGGGCCTGGCTGCTGGTTTGTTTGCCTTTTGTTTCCTCCCAGGTGGCATGCATTTGGGACTGAGTGGCTGTGTTGCTGAGGCTGTTAGGACTTCACCCTGATCACCTGCGACTCGTCGGGACTCACAGCTGAGGTGCATCTGGAGGGATTGGAGTATGTTGGCATTTAAGACTGAAGTGCACAGTGTGCATTTGCCGGAGACTCGACCTTGTGACCAGACGGGTGAGATCGTCGTCTTGGGAGCCATCTCATCAGCAGCGGATGCTGAGAAACGTCCAGGTTTGATGCACGGTCTGTGAAAGAGGAGAGGGTGAGGTCTCACGCTCGTCAGCACACTTCCTGAGGTACGTTGGATTTTGTGACTAACAGTTATACAGTCAGTAAATGTGGTGTCCCTCACACCTTATTGTATTGAGCTGTATGTTAGTCATGTATCAGCTTCCACTGCTGTGGTGATTTGTGAACGAGATGTTCCATGCCTGCAGGTTGGAAGCTGATCAGTAATCAAGCCAGGAAGTGTTTGCTGTTTGTACACCTTTAAGTGTTCTGTGTGTAGAGTGTGGACTCACATAATGGTTCCTTCTTTCACAGACTCGGTTGTTGCGGCCACCTGGGGGGTGTCGGCGGGGTCCTTGGGTCCGAAACAGCTTCTGGCTCCGGACCATTAGCGCTGCTGGGAGCGCACCACGCCAGACCGCACCTTTTTGTTATATTATGATCACTGTTATGTATTAAATTCAGTTAGCCTTTGTACCGTGCTCTGCTTATTTTATACTGGGTCCTTCAAACGCTGGTCGGTTCTCCGAGCTGCGTCCGACACATAACAGTAGTCTCTGGCCAAACATCACGGACCCAGCGGTAGCAGAGACGGTTACGCGCCGGGAAGGCGGCAGCAGCCGTTCAGTGGTTATCCGGATCAGTTGCGGGGCTCTCCGCCCGGAAGGTGCGTGTTTGAGAACCCATTACTAGATACTAATTTGTGCTCTCTTGCAGCCGTGTCCTGTGTTTGTGCCTTATCCGTGGGTCGTGGTGGAGTGTGACTGGCGACAGCTTCGCGTCACACTCCGACCGGATAAGAGGCTGAAACGGGAGCTGCAAGAGTGCGGTTGTAATGGGTTCACGCGCACGGCGGAGCTCTGTTAGCACGGGTCGCTGGGCTTCCTGTGCTACAGTCGTAGCCCCGTTTCCCCGGATAAAAGGTAACTACTGCGTCTGTTGTTTCAGCTCCGGCGTTATTTAGTTGAGCACATTTTGGTTGTTGCACACAGCTGCGCACGAGGATGCAGCTCGTTTGTTTTTTGTCACCAAAGGGGGTTTTTCATTTTTTAGCACTCTGGTTCCCCCTTGTGGTGACTGAATCACGGTACCGTCAAGCTCTTGAGTAGGAACAGGTGTGTTCCATGTGGTTGAGCTTGACGGTATAACTCACTGATTTGTTTTGTGTTGGTTCATTTTGTGTGGGTGTTTTTTTTTGAGTGGGTTTTTGTGTGGGTTTTTGTTTTTTGTTGTCCACTGTTTGTCTGGGGGTGTGATCCTGCAGCCTTTGCTACACAAAAAAAAAACAAAAAAAAAAAAAAAAAGGAAAGACGGGGACCCAAATAACTGTGTGTTGGTCTGTTTTTTTTTTTTTTTTTTCTTGTTTCTTTTTGTTTCACATCCCCAGGATTAGGTGGAACGGTCCCCTGGGGGGGTGATGGGGTGGTATTTGGGTTGTTTTTTTTTCTCTTTGTTTTTTGTTATGCCCTCTCTTCTCCTCTGACTCCAGCCGGGGGTGCCGTAGTGTCGGCATTGCTGGAGGGGTGCAGTTAGGTTGTGCTGGGCGTTTCCCCGGTGGCCTCTGCACCCGGGAGGGGAGGGGGGGGGGGTTTTGGGGTTTTTGTTTTGTTTTCCCTCCCCCAGTTTCCGCCCTCAGGGTTTGACTGTGGTGTCCTCTGGGGGGGAACGGGCGTTGGGTCCATCTAGCCGTGGACGGCCGGGGCTGGGTCCATTGGTCGTGAGGGGAGGCGTCTCCTGGGGTTGACGAGCGGTCCTCTGGGGGGCGCTGGTGGTCCCCGTGGGTGACGGTGGATCCCAGAGGGACCTCGGCCGTGGTTATTACTCCTGGAGTTGGCGAGTGGCCCTCTGGGGGGTGTTGGTCCCTGCGTGTCGTTTGGGGGGGGGGGGTTTGGGGTTTTTGTTTTGTTTTTCCTCCCCCAGTTTCCACCCTCAGGGTTTGACTGTGGTGTCCTCTGGGGGGGAAAAGGCGTTGGGTCCATCTAGCCGTGGGCGGCCGGGGCTGGGTCCATTGGTCGTGTGGGGAGGCGTCTCCTGGGGTTGACGAGTGGTCCTCTGGGGGGCGCTGGTAGTCCCCGTGGGTGACGGTGGATCCCAGAGGGACCTCGGCCGTGGTTATTACTCCTGGAGCTGGCGGGTGGCCCTCTGGGGGGTGTTGGTCCCTGCGTGTCGTTTGGGGGGGAGGAGGGGGGGTCTTTTGGCATTTTTGTTTGTGTGTTTACATGTGGGTTGTTTTTCTTTTCTCCCCTTCCCTGGGGTTTGATGGAACGGTCCTCTGGGGGGGGGGGGGGGGTGTTTAAGTATTTTTGTTTGTAGGCTTGGGTTTGGGTTGTTTTTCCTTTCTCCCCTTCCCTGGGGTTTGATGGGACGGTCCCCTGGGGAGGGGGGGGGGGATGTTTTGGTTGTTTTGTTTTTGACTAATCACACGTTTGGTTAAAGGCTGACCGCACAGGTGTAGGAACTCCTGGCCACACCTGTGCTAAGACTGTTAGAACCAAGGGCAAATATGCAGCCAGTTCGGGCAGTCTGTTGGAGGACGAGCGCGGACGTGGTTTCCAGCCATGGTCCCTGGAGGGGGGTGTTTCTCCTGGGCCAGGTGTGTGTGGTCGCCGGGAGGCTTCCCGTGAGGGTGGGGTACTGTTGTATGGCTGGGGGGGCCTGGCTGCTGGTTTGTTTGCCTTTTGTTTCCTCCCAGGTGGCATGCATTTGGGACTGAGTGGCTGTGTTGCTGAGGCTGTTAGGACTTCACCCTGATCACCTGCGACTCGTCGGGACTCACAGCTGAGGTGCATCTGGAGGGATTGGAGTATGTTGGCATTTAAGACTGAAGTGCACAGTGTGCATTTGCCGGAGACTCGACCTTGTGACCAGACGGGTGAGATCGTCGTCTTGGGAGCCATCTCATCAGCAGCGGACGCTGAGAAACGTCCAGGTTTGATGCACGGTCTGTGAAAGAGGAGAGGGTGAGGTCTCACGCTCGTCAGCACACTTCCTGAGGTACGTTGGATTTTGTGACTAACAGTTATACAGTCAGTAAATGTGGTGTCCCTCACACCTTATTGTATTGAGCTGTATGTTAGTCATGTATCAGCTTCCACTGCTGTGGTGATTTGTGAACGAGATGTTCCATGCCTGCAGGTTGGAAGCTGATCAGTAATCAAGCCAGGAAGTGTTTGCTGTTTGTACACCTTTAAGTGTTCTGTGTGTAGAGTGTGGACTCACATAATGGTTCCTTCTTTCACAGACTCGGTTGTTGCGGCCACCTGGGGGGTGTCGGCGGGGTCCTTGGGTCCGAAACAGCTTCTGGCTCCGGACCATTAGCGCTGCTGGGAGCGCACCACGCCAGACCGCACCTTTTTGTTATATTATGATCACTGTTATGTATTAAATTCAGTTAGCCTTTGTACCGTGCTCTGCTTATTTTATACTGGGTCCTTCAAACGCTGGTCGGTTCTCCGAGCTGCGTCCGACACATAACAGAGAGGATGGTTATCTGCCAGGACACATGGTAGTTCTGTACTGTGGTGGATGCAATGACAAGTGGCACCAGTGCATGCTCTCAGACTTAACGTGATCGATAACTGGTATTTGACCTTAATCATAAATATTTGATTCTGACACTGGACGTTTGTGATTGATAAATATGTCATAGATAATAAATATTTGGGGGTGGTGGCCAAGTGGTTAATATGCTTGGTTTCAGTTCAGAAGGTTCCGGGTTCAAATCCCACCCCTGCTATATTTCTCCATGTAATGTGGAGTTGCGTCAGGAAGGGCATCCGGCGTAAAACTTGCGCCAATTCAACATGCAGATCCACCTTGGATTTGCTGTGGCGACCCCGAGTGCAAACAAGGGAGCAGCCGAAGGAACTTGCTTTACTTTTTATAATAAATATTTGCCATTGATAATCAATACTTATCTTTCATAATTGATATTTGCCATTGATAAAATATATTTGCCATTGATAATACATATGTCATTAAAAATGTTTATCTTTTAAAATTGGTATTTGCTATTAAATTGCAAAAGAGGTCTTGATCTCAATGGGACTAACCTAGTTAAATAAAGGTTAAAATTAGATTTCGATTCAATGCACGTATAGAGTCAGATCACAGCAAAGTTGCCTCAAGGTGCTTCACACAGGTAAGGTCTAAACTTATCAACCTCCTGATCAAGCACATAGGTGATAATGGTAATGAAAAACTCCCCCTGGCATTTTTGAGGAAGGAACCTCAAGCAGACCAGACTTGGGGGGGGGGGGGTGCGCACACTGCTTTGGCCATTCTAACAGATACAAAATAAAAAAAATAAAAAATCCAGATGTGTTATTTTTATTTTCATTGTCTGTGAGATGTTAATGGAAGTTGAGAGATGCAGCTCCTGGACATCATTCTGCAAGTCCGTCAGTGGCTGTACACATTTTTTGTTGTTTTTATAAATTGTTAATTATTATTTATTATTTACAGAGCATTTCCTGCCTGTAGTTTGGGGAATGTTCACAGCCTCTTTCACATAATAACAATGTAATAGACTACATCCATCCTGGGCACTGTGTGCAAAAACATGTCATCACTTCAGCTACACCAGTGATGCTCAACATCCTTCAGAGTGCCACATTGCATTTTGTGCAAATCCTTGCACCAATAAAGATTGCGCCAGCACCACTGGAGTTTCATGTGTGTGCACAGCATGTCAGTAGCTGTGCCGCAGTATGTGTACAGACTGCTGGAGAATTGAGGCCATACTTTTGCCATCACTCCGGATAGTATTCAGCTGACAATTGGCTGCCATGCGTGATCGTGCTGGAAGGACCAATTCTGTGAGATTCCACATGAAAAAGCTATCGCCTGTTTTGGTGCTGTCTTTTTGTCTCCACCTCCTCTCCACCAGTCACACCCCACTGAGATACTACCCTAAGGTCTTGATTAGGATGGGATGCTGCATATACCATGGGTAGGGTAATAGCCTATATTTTCCATTGATAATCATGATTTATCTTTCATGATAGATATTTGCCATTGATAAAAGATACTATCAAGGGTCATGGGGGGGAGCTGGAAGCTATCCCAGCAGACAAAGGCAGAGAGGCGAGGTACACCCTGGACAGGACACCAGTCTATCGCAGGGCTGATAGATATTTGTCATTGATAATCGGTTTGTTTATAATTTGTATTTGTCATTGATAATATTTGCCATTCTTCATTTCATTTGTCTTTAACCATTTTGCCCCACTGGCAACAATTGTTGCCGAAGTGTATCACTGTCATTTTCTACTCACAATAAAAAAATCTCAAAGGTACTAATGCAACTTTTTCCACTTATAAAAAAAAAATGGGCATAAGTGGGTTAATTATACAGTAGATATTTGCCATTTATCATCAATATTTGTCATTGAAAATAAATACCATTATTAATCAATATTTGTCTTTCATAATTGATATGTCATTGTCAGTCTGTAGAAGTCTCCACACAAGTTTGATTAGGTAATCACTACATGACGGTGTAGACTGGTGTGGCATTCTATGCCATCTCATGGAGATGTGGTCAGCCTGGCAGTGTGGGCAGCAGCATACACACCTTTAAATGAAGATCTCATCATATGTTGAGCTCCCGGCTTGTGTCAAACCTATCAGACGCACGGAGGGACTTGCAATCCACGTGGAAGCTTCTGAATGTTGGTGTTTTTTTACCGTTTGTTCTTTATGGTCACGACAGTGAACTGCACCGATCAGTCTGTCACACTGCTCCTGTGGTCTAACAGCATGTACTTAATGAAACAGTTAAGTAGCTATTATGGTGAGAAGCTGAGGCTGCAGTGACAGTGATGTGGTGGCGCTCTGTGGCTGGATGCTGATAGGTTCACTCACGGAATGTATCTGACAATGAGCGCTATAACAGAGACAGGAGGCAACGGGAGGACACACCTCGCTGCATTCAGGCGGTAATTAGAAAAATTAGATCTATGAAAGGCAGCGAGTGATCTAGGCCTTCAACCTACATCTGTGTACGGCTGTAGCAGCACAAAGAGGAGGCAACAATGAGCGCTGAGGAGGGAAGGGGATAAATAATTTAATCCATTATCTACTCTGCAAAGCTCATCAGCACTGCTGCACAATGGCCACGATTGAATTGCTGATTGCATTTCTCTCATACCCTCCAGGAGAAAATGCCCATGCTCCACTATGTGCTCTTGCCTGCCAGCAGAACCAAGAGCGAGGGAGCAAGCGAGAGAGGAAGGGCGATGCAGACTAGTGTAGAGTGTCTTCCACCAAGGTCAAACTACAATGCAGCAAACTAATTAAGAGTATCAGAGAGTTTCGTGTACAGGGTCGACCTCTCTTTTTGTGCTCACAGGCTCATAGTGTCCATTATGGACAATCATGTAGTGCTACATGTAAATGATGGATGTGATGCTGATTAAATCTCCTTTTACTTCATCTTCCACTCCATTCTCGCCGTAATTGATAAGCGTGTCGATAAACACAGCAGACGTGCTGTTGTCTTTGAACAGAAGAATACATGCATGGATTATTGGTTTCCATATTTGCTGATTTATATTTCTAACTCTGTCTTAGTTGGGAAAAATCTGCACGCAGGACCTTGAAAACACTTTGAAGATTAGTGCTGTAAATATATCAAAAATGAAAAAACAAACTATAGCACTGAGGTGAATACCTTTTAAAAGGACATTAAAATTAACTTCATTGATGGGACATAACTAGAAAGGCAATCAGAGAGTGTACCAACGCCACGGTGCCACAGTCCGTAATGTAACAGTAAGTAATGTAATGCCAGAATCAAACTCCAACCCTTTGTCCACTCATCTACTACCCCCCCCCCAGTCAAACAATACATTACTGTCCACATCATTAATCTGGATCTGTATCAAAAGTACACCTAGATCGATGACCATGGGATCCTGGCTACTCACTTTTGCTCTCGATTGTAACTTTGATCCTTTTTGCTGACCTTTGATCTCGATTTTTGAAAATGAACACTGATCTTTGATCCTGATGTGTGATGATGTTCCTGACCTTTGATTCTTCTTGATAATCTTTGTTCAAAAAGACTGAGCATTGATCCTTGTTGCTAAGGGTAGTATCTCACTGGGCTGTGACTGTTGAAGAGCAGTTGGATACACAAATTAGCAACCAAACATGCGAACGAGCGATAATTTTGCATTTGGTATCTCACTGAAGTGGCCACTTGCAGCTGAGATGATGACTTTGCACACAAAGTGTTCAGCTCTTATTATCCATGTGAATAGACTGTGGAAATTCTCTTGACTATACCTATTCATTTTCAACCACATATCTTGTCCATGTCACGCGGCAGCAGACCAAGGAGCTCAACCCACACTTCTCTATCCTCAGTCTTATAACTCTTCCCAGGGGATCACAAGATGTTCCCACGCCAGCTGGGAAATACAATCTCTCTCGTCCTAGGTCTCCTCCTGGTTGTACATGCCTAGAGATGACCAGGGTGCATCCTCACCAGGTGCCCAAACCACCTCCACTGGCTCCTTTTGATGTGAAGAAGCAGCGGCTCTACTATGAGTCCCTCTCAGATAGTCAATCTTCTCACCCTGTCCGGAATAAACCCAGATACCTGACGGAGGAATCTCATTTCTGCCTCTTGTATCCAGGATCTTATTCTTTCAGTCATTACCCAAAGCTCATGACCATAGGTAAGGATAGGAATGCAAATCACCTGGTAAACTGAGAGCCTCACCTTTTGGCTCAGCTCCTTCCTTATCACGACAGCCCGATGTAGTGTCCATACAATTTCAGATGCCACCCCAGTCTGTCTGTTGATCTCACGCTCCAACTTACCTCCATTCGTGAACAAGACCCTGAGATACTTAAACTCTTCTTCCACTTGGGGCAGTAACGCTCCCTTGACCCAGAGGGATCAATCCACCGTGTACAGACAGAGGACCATTGTCTCAGATTTGCAGGTACTGAATCTCATCCCAGTCGGTTCAGACTCTGCTCAAAACTGCTCAGTGCACATTGGAGGTCACCGCCTGATGAAGCTAACAGAACCACATTATCTACAAAAAGCAGAGACACATTAATATTTGATGGGAATATAGCATTTGCTTTCTTCTTCAAAAATGGCACATGGTACATTTTAATCCTGTGAAGCAGGCAGAGTTTTTCTGACATGACAGTTTTTTTTCCCAACATGTTTGCGTGGGATAGCATTACTATTTTTTAAACAATGTAACCTCTAATTGTCTTGTTTTAACAAGAGCTGAACCTGGACTGATTTGATTGTCAGTTTTCCACTTCACTGATTCGCTGAGGTTCCTCTCCCCTCACTCTCTCCTCTGTTCCCCTCCCCCTTGCTCTCACTATTGCCGAGCTTTTTGGAAACACAGAGCCTTTAAATTGTAAAATAAACCGTAAACCTCTGAGTATATCAGCATCTGCCGACACAGAAACAACTCTGGATTATGAAACATTTTTATGGAGGATATTTTTTCCTTTTAAGTCAGATGACTAGAGTAGGCCCATATGTACACTGGCAGTGTTAATTCAACACTGTCAGTGTTAGTTATACACTGGTGATTTTACTTTGTATCCTCTCTGATCTGCTTTCAGCGCTCTGTGAAGCCACAGAGCGCTGAAAGCAGCTGACTGCTGATCTCTCTGCTGTTTGTGGCTTAGATATGAAGAAAATGAGAAATATATTTATTTCTTTAATTATGTGGTTGAAATAGCAAAATAAAACAAAGTATGACTCTATAAGCTTGAAATACGATCAAATTGATCAATTTTTCACCAACATTTCAGTTCATTTTTTGGAAAATCTGCTGGGTGAGACAGCCAATTTGAACCTGAGAGCCCGGCGGAAATTTGCATTACTGGGCGGTACTGCCCGGCACCGCCCACTGTAGCTACAACCCTGGTCACAAGACACCAGCGACGGCTCTGGGAACATACTAGGAGGGGTTTTGCTGCCTTGCCAACTTCCAACAGTTCAAAATCCAGGTGTGACGCTTGCGACGTTCTGAGAGAGAAGTGAGGGAAGAAGGACACCCAACAAATGTTGCACAAAATCAAACGATTTTCCTCGCAATTGCTGTTCAATTGTTCAGTTAGAATCAAATGCTCAGGGCTGAGCATTTGATCCTAAATGCTCGCTTTTAATCCTTATCATTGACCTTTGAGTCCGAACTATGAACCTCATCTCATCTTTGAACCTAGTTTTGAATCTAATCACTCAACTTGGGTCATGTTTCTGACATTTGAACCTAATCTGATCATCAATGGTTGATCCTGATCTTTGAACCTTATTTGTCAATTTGATTATGATCTTTGATATGAAATTTAGATCCAGATTCAAGGAATTGGAATCAAAAATCAGCATTAAGCGTTATAACAGCAGTTTCTGCTAATTGATCTGAATCTGATCTGAATTTAAAAGCTTCTGCTTGGGCTTTACCACACCCCTCCACGACATTTAATTAAAATCCCTTTATTAGTTTTATGTAATACTGCTAAAAATGAAGAAAAAAAACAAACAAACGGACAGCCACTGGTGGTCGCGTAACCACCTTGACAGAGATGATAAGTCGTGAGTGAAGCCTGAAGTCTGAGCCTAAAGTCATTTTGAGAATTTTTATTGAAGGTCTACTGGAATGAATGTTGGATAGCATCAACACGTTTGACTGCAAGAGAACATTTTGGAGCTGTGTGGGACATCTGTGGTCATGTAGTGATCACTGTGTGTCCACCATTGGTGGCTCAGCTCAATAGTCATTCATAATACAGTTACATACTGGACAGGGGAGAGATAAGTGATGCCAATACCTTTGCAGGAGGATGAAGGTTGAAGATGATGAATGTAGGTCACTCTGGAGACTCTATATAGTGCTTTTCCATCCGCATCAGATGCTCAAAGGGCTTTACAAATAACGCCAATGTGAGGGTGCTGCCATACAAGGGGCTCAATACACACCGGGAGCAATAGGGAATTAAAGACCTTGCCCAAAGGCCCTTAGTGATTTTCCAGTCAGGCTGGGATTTGAACCAAGGATCTTCTGGTCTCAAGCCCAATGCCTTAACCACTAGACCATCACCTCCCCTAATACTAACGGAAAGCAAAGCAAAGTACCAGAACACATTTCTCAACTTGACCTGATTATGAATATGGCACAAAAGTTTCCCATTAGGCCTTGCATTTAGGTTTGGGGCTTGGATTCTTGTAACCATCTGTTACAGAGATTCAAGGTTGTACCAAAGAGATACCGACAGTGATTGAAGTATTGTCGGGTTAATTCATGGCCAAAACCGAGAGCATGTGGTGAAGCAGAAATCAACCTTTTTTGCCATCATCCCTGTGGGTTAAACAGTTTAAATTAGGAGCTATTGATGGATAATTGTGGTAATTTAAAAAAAGAAAGTGACGCTTGTCTTTGTGATCTGTCATCTATCACTTGCATTGGGCTTCAGGAAAATGGGAATATCGGGAACACTTGAGGTTTTCTTGGCCCATTGCCTCTGACATGCTGGTTTAATTTTACCTCTCTTTTCAGCATGTGGCATTTACATAAACCACAGAAAGTAGTACACATAATGGTCCCCGTTGGCCAACCGCTTCAAGGCCGTGTCCACGGTCCCACTGAGGGGCAGTCAAGCTGCCTCTCTGCTCTGTTTGCTTTATGGAGCAGTAATAAATCCACTTTGAGGTCAGCCAGGTTCAAGAACTGTGCTGGCTCTCCTATGGTCCGATGAAACAGACTCCAAAAAATGATCCAAAGCACCCTTTCAAAAAGTAGAGCTACTTTTCACTGACGAAAAGAGGTCATTACTTCAGCTGAAACAGGATCACGCTCTGGCTGGCTTTCGTTTTTACTGGGCCTTTGGTCGATCCGTCTCGAGGCGCTCGCTGTCCCTGCAGAAGAACACACAATAAAAGATCTGAAAGTCTCACCTTTCACAACAAGCTGCAATATAGCTTCTAAATTCCCACAGCCTGAATTATTTTGAGTGCTGTCATTATGCAACTACAGCACAAATGGTCCAAGACCAAGTAAAAGTATTTATAGCCGTCACAAGGCATGGGAGCAAAGTGTGCCTAATGGTGTCATTTGTATTGTTAATGGTAATGCACGATTAGTTTGTTCCATTTGGCTTTGCACAGGTGCATTAATGAGGCTCGGTGAACCATTTCAGTCAGTCACGCTGCTCTGCGGAGGCTTTCAGCGAGGCCACGCCGCCCTCTAGCGGCCATCAGTGGAAGGGCAGAAGAGGAAAAATATACCAAAAAGTGAAATAAATCTTTATTTCTAAAACAAGATAAGCAGGAAAATGGATTATTATGATAGGCGGGGGGTAATTTAAACTATAATATTGAAACATTTCAAATAATTTGAACATTAAAACAAAAAACTCAGAATTGCTGCAGTAAACACGAAGCAGGAGCTTTGAAAGTGTGCTGCTAATTAACCTTCAGGCTCATCAGCCAGTCAATACAGAGTGCAGAGCCTTTTTTTAATTGAGATGAAGTAATTATCAGACTGTATTCATCTCGTTAATGAAACAATGTTCCAACATGCCTGCAGCAAAACTCTTTTGAGTTCTGTTTCCTGAGATGGGCAGGTTCTCCTTGCATCCATGGCCACACGGCGTCAGCCGGGCTGGGGGCCTTCCCTCCCTCCCTCCTCTCCATTCTTCCATCACAGAGCGGAGCTGGTAATAATGCTGACTTCAGCAGATCATCCCGTCCCAGTCTGCTATTTCACGCCTTCGCTGGTTAAGTACTCCCTGAAGAGTAAGATTCAGCAAAGCAATTATTCTGCAATTATGGAGCCAAAAGACGGCAGATTGATTCAACTTACTCAAGTCATATACAGCCATACTTGTGCAAAACACTATTACATCTGCTTTCTTTCTGTCTTTTTGTTTGTTTGTTTGCAGATAAACATTGATTGTTCTGATGTCAGTAACTAGTAGTTAGTTACTAGGGCAGTTATGTGTAAAATATCATGACTATTTTGTGTTTTATGGTAAAAGTAACACATTTTGCACAAACATTGTTTGATTAATTATAAGAAAGAGGAGATATCATGCCGAGCTGTTTTATTTTTTAATGTTTTGCTTTTTTTAGGGGGTGTGGGGGGGGGGGGGAGTTGTGGTTGAAATGAAGCACAGAAAATGACACTTCATTATTGTCTGTATGACATATAGTGAGACAGATATGTGAAACAATTGCATGTTTTTATATTAAAAGCACATAATTTTGCACAGGCATTGTTTGATTGATATATATATGTAAATGTTTGGGCACCCCTGATGATTTTCCTTTATAAATCATTGGTTGTCTGGATCAGAAATTTCAGTTAAATATGTCATATAGCAGATGGACACACTGATATTTGAAAAGTGAAATGAAGTTTCTAAAATTTACAGAAAGTGTGCAATAATTATTTAAACATGTAACATTCCAGCTTTCACCGAATTAAATGTTCATTCCATTGAACTCATAAACATTCATTATTTGTTTTATATATATATATATATATATATATATATATATATATATATATATATATATATATATATATATATAATACTGTATATATAATGTCAATCAAATAAAATGTCAGTCCCTAGAGAGTACCAGCAGCTTCCTGTACAGCATTATACAATAGGTACATGAGTATTTGGACAGAGACACAATTTTTGCAGTTTTACCTCTGTACACCACCACAAAGGAGTGATAACCTTTGACTGATGGTGAAACACACAAGTGTTGCACTTTGTACAGCTTCTCCAGTCACAGCACAACAACAGAAGCCTGTAACTCCTTCAGACTTGTCATGGATCTTGATGGCTTCCCTCATGAGTCTGCTTGTTGCACAGTAACCCACTGATGTAAATGCTGTCTTTAAAATGTTTGTGTCCATCCCCTGACTCCTGACTTCTCTAAAGGAAAGTGGCTATGAAAGTAATGATTTGTGTTTATAATAATTCAAGTAACATACATTAGACTATAGTGTCCCATCCAGGGGGAGATGTAAACACTCAGGCACATCCAGGATTATTTTTAATAGCATTCAGTACCAGTTACTTGCTGTTTAGCAACAGAACAATCTGGCTTCATACCCAAGAAGTCAGCCATTGACAGAATCCTCTCTCTGATTGTACTTACTGAATCATGCTACACAATCCAGAGATAATCACTGGCACCAGAGAGCCTCTAGGGGTGTATTGGATTTTTTTTCTTATTGATATTATATGTACAGTGGTAAGTAAAAGTTTGTGCACCCCTGATGATTTCCATGATTTTCCTTTAAAAATCATCGGTTGTTTGGATCAGCAATTTCAGTTAATTATATCATATAGCAGACAAACAGTGATATTTGAGAAGTGAAATGAAGTTTATAGGATTTACAGAAAGTGTGCAATAATTCTTTAAACAAAATGAGCCAGACGCATAAATTTTGGGGACCCCAACAGAAAAAATGCATCAATATTTATTAGATCCTGTTTTTGCAGAAATAACAGCCTCTAAATGCTTCCTATAGTTTCCAATGAGAGTCTGGATTCTGGTTGAAGGTATTTTGGACCATTCTTCTGTACAAAACATCTCAGTTTTGTTGGTTTCCGAGCATGGACAGCCCGCTTAAAAACACACGACAGATTTTCAATAATATTCAGGTCTGGGGACTGAGATGGCCATTCTAGAATGTTGTACTTGTTCCTCTGCATGAATGCCTTAATAAATTTTGAGCAGTGTTTAGGGTCATTGTCTTGTTGAAAGATCCAGCCCCGGCGCAACTTCAACTTTGGCACTGATTCATGAACATCATTCTCAAGAATCTGCTGATATTGACTGGAATCCATGTGACCCTCAACTTTAACAAGATTTCCAGTACCTGCACTGGCCACACAACCCCACAGCAAGATGGACCCACCTCCAAATTTTACTGTAGGTAGCAAGTGTTTTTATTGAAATGCTGTGTTCTTTTTCACCCATGCATACTGCCCCTTGATATGTCCAAATAACTCAATTTTAGTTTAGCTGGCTTGTCCAAATGTGTTTTAGCATACCTCAAGTGACTCTGTTTGTTGCGTGTACACAGAAAAGGCTTCCTCTGCATTTCTCTCTCATTGAGCATCTCCTTGTGCAAAGTGCGCTGTCTAGTTGAACGATGCACAGAGACACTATCTGCAGCAAGATCATGTTGTAGGTCTTTGGAGCAGGTCTGTGGGTTGACTATGACTGTTCTCACCATCCTTTGCTTCATCTTATCTGAGATTTTTCTTGGCCTGCCACTTCGGGCCTTAACTAGTACCGTGCCTGTGGTCTTCCATTTCCTCACTATGTTCCTCACACTGGAAATTGACAGCTAAAATCTCTGAGATAGCTTATTGTATCCTTCCCCTAAACCATGATGTTGAACGATCTTTGTTTTCAGGTCATTTGAGAGTTGTTTAGAGGCTTCCATGTTGCCACTCATTAGAAGAGATGCAAAGAGGGGAAATATTTGTAAATGGCCACCTTAAATACCCTTTCATGATTGGATTCACATGTGTAAGAAGGTCAAGGGTCAATGAGCTTACCAAACCAATTTTGTGTCCTAATAATTAGTGCTAAATGTATTAAAATCAATAAAATGACAAGGGTGCCCAAATTTATGCACCTGCCTAATTTTATTTAAATAATTATTGCATTTCACTTCTCAAGTATCACTGTGTTTGTCTGCTATATGATATATTTAACTGAAATTTCTGATCCAGACAATCAATGATTTATAAAGGAAAATCATGAAAATAATCAGGGGTGCCCAAACCTTTGCATACAACTGTAAATTGTACTTATGGCCTGTGAAGACTGAGGGATTATCATTTATTTTATTTGAGCAAGTTAAAAACATTTATACATCAGGCACATTCGCCTTTTAGAATCTGTACATTGCTCAAAGGGAGTAGGATGAAGTAAGACTTATATTTTCTACCCCCTTTCACATGTACTGTTTTTGGCTGTGCAGACAAGAATAAATAAAAAATGTTATGATCATACGTACCTATATAAACACACACCTATCTATATACATATCAACATATATTTGCATAAATACATTACCTCTATACATATATACACAAATACCTTTACATACACCATAACACACACTAAATTCGATATGACTTGATAATATAAGTTTTAACCCACATACATGCACCCATGGGCACCCGTGTCCATGCATGCATGCACGTTTCCCTGTATTCAATATGACTTGACAATATAACAGTTTTGATTCACATACATGCACCCATGGGCAACCCATGTCCACGTGTGCATGCACGTTCCCTGTATCTTATGACCTGATAATATAACAGTTTTAATCCACACACATGCACACATGGGCAACCCGTGTCCACGCATGCATGCACGTTTCCCTGTACTCGATATGACTTAATAATATAACAGTTTTTATCCACATACATGCACCCATGGGCAACCTGTGTCCACGTGTGCATGCACGTTTCCCATACATTCGATATGAGCTGATAATATAACAGTTTAGATCCAGAAACATGCACACCCGTGTATATACAGAAGATTACGTTATTCAGTTTCATATTTTTTTAATATTTTAAGTTTTAAATTTCTTTTGAATTGATGTAATTTAGTACATACTTTGATGTCCTCGGTTAGGTTATTCCATAAATCCACCCCATGTCTTGTAAGGCACATTTGTTTCATTGTTGTACGGGCACACTGTTTTCTTAAATTATATTTCCTTCTTAAATTGTAACCTTCTCTTTCACTAAACAATTTTTGGAGGTCATCTGGTAGTAGTAGATTTTGTTTCACTTTGTAAATTATTTGTAAAGTTTTAAATTCAGCAAGATCTCTAAATTTTAGGATTTTGGATTGTAAAAACAGTGTACTCGTATGATATCTGAAGCCTGCATTATGGATGATTCTTATTACCCTTTTCTGCAGCTTAAAATGTGTGTCTACATTACTTTTGTATGTATTACCCCATACCTCAACGCCGTAACTAATATATGGTAGTATTAATGTGCAGTAAATAATTTTTTTTTTCTTGTAAATAACAAGAAGCTACTTCATTTAGTTTATTTACTCCACTTCACCTGTAGCTCACACTTTGTTAAATTCCTTTTCTTACCATGATCATCCGGACAGGGAGCGGAATCCCCAGGTCCTAGGACCTATTTAAATACATTTGCATATTTAAATAGGGGCATGGACAGGAAGGAGTTTGGCACTTCTGCATGTGCGCTCAATTCCACATTCAGTGTGATGTACAACAGGAACGTGCTTGGATCCATGTGTACGCACACTTTGATAGATCTCATCCCGTGGGGTCAAAATGATCATGAGAACGGCGAACAAAAATCCCAGAACTACACGGAGGGACCTGATGAATGACCTTCAGAGAGCTGGGACCAAAGTAACAAAGGCTACACACTACACAGAGAGGGACTCAAATCCTGCAGTGCCAGGCATGTCCCCCTGCTTAAGCCAGTACATGTCCAGGCCTGTCTGAAGTTTGCCAGAGAGCATATGGCTGATCCAGAAGAGGATTGGGAGAATATCATGTGGTCAAATGAAACCAAAATAGAACATTTTGGTAAAAACTCATCGTGTTTAGAGGAAGAAGAATGCTGAGTTGCATTCCAGGAACACCATATCTAATGTGAAGCATGGGGGTGGAAACATCATACTTTGGGGCTGTTTTTCTGCAAAGGGGACAGGACGACTGATCTGTGTTAAGGGAAGAATGAATGGGGCCATGCATCATGAGATTTTAAGCCAAAACCACCTCCTATCAGTGAGAGCACTGAAAATGCAACGTGGCTGGGTCTTCCAGCATCACAATGATCCCAAACACGCCGCTCGGGCAACGAAGGAGTGGCTCCGTAAAAAGCATTTCAAGGTCTTGGAGTGGCCTACCCAATCTCCAGACCTCAACCCCATAGAAAATTTGTGGAGGGAGTTGAAAGTCTGTGTTGCCCAGCGACAGCCCCAAAACATCACTGCTCTAGAGGAGATCTGCATGGAGGAATGGGCCAAAATACCAGCTACAGTGTGTGCAAACCTGGTGAAGACTTACAGGAAATGTTTGACCTCTGTCATTGCCAACAAAGATTATGTTACAAAGTATTGAGTTGAACTTTTGTTATTGACCAAATACTTATTTTCCACCATAATTTATAAATAAATTCTTTAAAAATCCTACAATGTGATTTCCTGGAATTTTTTTTTCTCATTTTGTCTCTCATAGTTGAAGTGTACTTATGATAAAATTTACAGACCTCTCTCATCTTTCTAAGTCGGAGAACTTGCACAATCAGGGACTGACAAAATACTTTTTTGCCCCACTGTACAGTTCAAAATCAAATACAGCACAGATTGAACAACAGTGAGGAATCTACATCTGTAGCCAGTAACAGACCGTTCAGCAACGTAGGAAGAGCAGTTTTCATTGAATGATGCACCCCGTCTGCTGACTGTAGAGGTTCCAAAAGCAGGACAATGACCCGAAGCACACGGCCAAGATATCAGGAGTGGATTCAGGACAACTCTGTGAATGTCCTTGAGTGGCCCAGTCAGAGCCCAGACCTGAATTCAATTGAACATCTCTGGAGAGATCTGAAAATGGCTGTTCAACAATGCTCCCCATCCAACCTGATGGAGCTTGAGAGGTGCTGCAAAGAGGAATGGACAAAACTGCCCAAAGATAGGTGCACTATGCTTGTGGCATCATATTCAAGAAGACATCAGGCTGTAACTGCTGTCAAAGGTGCATGAAGAAAGTATTGAACAAAGGGTATGAATAGTTATGTGATTTCTTAGTTTTTATCTATCTATAAACCAAGAAACATCTGTGTGTATGTGGCTGTCATATCTCTCTGTTTGTCAAATCAATCTCAGCTTTTGGATATTACTTGCGCATGGCACAATGATGTGCATCCTTTATTATGAAAATTTGGGGGATTCATTTTCAAAACTTTTCTTTTACATTAAACTGTTATTTTGACATCGTAACATTAGTACTTCCAAGATGGCACCTTCTGTGGTGTGTCGTAACTGTAAGCTAACTCTGCCCAAGAGTTGCAACTTCAATGTCAGGGTAAGGAGACAAAACAGACTGCAGGAGAATAACTTTTGAGAATGGCAGTCAGTTAAATGTGTTCTTTAAATGTTTGTTTGCAAATAATATCGTGTAGCTCACTAATGTTACTGGTAGCAAAGTTAAACAACAACAAATATTTCATGTTGCTCACACCATTTCACAATAAAATGTTTAATGCCAGCATCCCATCAGATACTTTTACTGTGAAAGGCGAGCTGTCAGTGTTCCTTCCTTTGGAAAATCTATAAATGTTTGCATGGAATATGGAAATATACATGGAATAAACCATAGCAGGATGAATTTTTGGGTCATTTGGTTCCAAAAACCCATATGGAGTAATGCGTGTGTTGTATATGTGCTGTTGACGTAGAAAACCACTCTGTTGCTATTGTTCATTGTGGCCATGTCATTCTTTACATGTGATGATTATACTCAACTGATGTTCCTGAAATAAAAATTACATAGATTTTGTTTGTTACAATTGATCGTAACATATGTACTGAAATTAGGCTTTTTGTCAATTACTCTTAAAAAAAAAAAAACACCAGATAGGCTTATTGTTACTATAGAAGTTGAATATAAACTTGGGGTCAAGCAACTACTAGGTGCAGCGGTTCTCAAGATATAACATTTTCGTCGATATTTTTGGTGATTTTTGAACCTGATATCTTCCATGCAAACATTTATAGATTTCCAATTTTTTTGAAATAACACCCCTCCCTAATTAAACAACACCATGGAGCCACCCTGAGTACTGGATGGCAACCATCTATGCAGAAAGCTGGTCCGTCCCCACATATCTAAAATAGCCATCTATCTGCTGCTGTCCCTGTGGCCTTCTCTGGGTCCGCAGCACTCATGCACCTATGTGCTGGATCACACATAAAAGAAAAACACACCACATCGCCAAAATGTCCAAGCTTAAGCTCCCTCACAATGCAAGTGATACTTCTTTTCTTAGTTCCCCTTGTTTGACACCATGTCATTCCAGCGGTTCAGCAAGATTCTCCAAAGGGACCTAGTTTAACACCTCTGCAGACATGTTCAAGACCCTGGGAAGGAGTCAAGGCAGTGTCTCCACCAGCATCATCTTTGCAAAGATTAGCACAAGTGGAAACAGGTGACCCAGGCTGCTGAGCCACCAGCCTCTTCCTCCACTCTGGAGTTGACTCACAGGGTGCTTTGAAGGATCCAGTGGAATATGATGGATTCTGGCTGCATGGCCTTGGGAAATAATTTTCCAGCCAGTTCACCATAAAGCCAACCTTAAATAAACACTGCTGCAAATAATGACATTAACATTGTGGCCGAGTCTAGACAATGTTCAGAGGCAGGTTCACGTCTGCCACAGTGTGAGCTTGTGTTTCCACCTGCTGGACCTCAGGTGCCATTACATCCTCTCCTCACAGTGGAGGTCCCTTCTAAGAGTGAAATTGAACATAATTAGCCCTTATAGTATAGTTGATGTAGGATCTGGTTTACTTTAGTCCTGATGGAATGTGCTTTGCTGACTTCAACCAGATAGAAATCTAAGAAATTTATAAGCATGTGTGCCTTTGACACACACAACCGAATTTCTATTGTGTGCAGTGTGGGGATGATGAAACCTCTCCAGACTTTCTGCCTTATTAGTAAGACAGCAGGAAACCCAGGGACATTTTGGACTAATTAAAGAACACTGTCAGGAAAAGCCCAGACCATACACTGGGCTATGGGATGTGATCCAGACAAAGGCCTTGGTTTCCATAACCAGTATCTATCCATCTAACAGGGACTGGATCCTGATCTTACTACTAGCGTGTTGCCTGTGGGGATCCACGGGCTCTAGACTGGGTAGTATTTAGAAAATAGGTAGCTGACATGTTTCAAGGGTGGTAATAGTTTCTATAATGATTTGGAATGGTGTGATTCCAGAATGTTTTTAGAACCTTAGACCTCAACAGTTTTTAGAAGAACTCAACCCACTTGTTACCTGAAAATTACATAATTTTTTAATCATAATTTATTATCTTCATGTATTTCTAAAGTGTTTAAGTTCTTGTGAACATATACACACAATTATTATATTATCAGTATTATTTTATTTTTACTTCTATTTTGTTATTTGATTTTTAAATGGACCACAATGGAAATAAATGTCACTTTCTTGCGTCATCCATGTATTTTTAATGTATTTACAATTATATACTTACATTGAACTTACTAAATAAAATCATGCACGCACTCACGCTTTCCATATATAGATGATTTACTTCCCCCTGCTGGATTGGCGTGAGTCTAGAATGTAAATATCATTATCCATTGTTCAGTGTCGTTAACTAATATATGTAGCTTCTCTAAAAATATTAGTCCTATCAATGTTCAGTTTTAGCGCCATTCATCCCTGAATACAAAATGGCAAATGTCAGCTCTCCCCAGTTTGTGCGTGATCAAAATTGCACACATGCAGAGCTTTATGTCTTTTCTGCATTTTGCTGTAAGCAGGGGTTTTTAATTTGACAGGGACTGTGGCAGAAGACATTAAAAGCACTACACTTTTCACATATGGTACCAGGAGCATGACACTTAGTCACTCATGGTAACAGCAACGAAACACTTAACTAAACTGACTGAACCAATTGAACTACACAAACACAATAAATCAATACCACCAACAACACTGTTAAACTAACATAACCACAATAACAACATTTAAACCCCAAACGCCCATGGTGCATTGCAGCACAATGTCCATTGTTTGCTGATTAGCTAAAATCGCTAATTTCTCAAAAAATATTTGTCCTATCGACTTTGTTTTAGCAGCGTTCATCCTTGACCCAAAATATATAAGCATACCAAATGGCAAATGTCAGTTCTTCCTGGTTTCGCCATGATTGAAGCCATATGCACGCTTGCACACACAGAGGCCATTTGCTATTATAATATAGACAACAAAACTTGTATGGCGTCTCTACAGTTATTTAAAAAAAAAAGAAAAAAGACAACACCCATCCATCCATTTTCTACTGCATTTAACGGTTACAGAGGGGCTGAAGCTTATCTTAACAGTTATAGGGCATGAGGCCGGGTACACTCTGGAAAGGACACCAGTCTGTCACAGGGCCACAAATAGACAAACACATTCACACACGGCCAATTTAAAGTGTCCAGTTCACAGAACATATGCAACTTTACATATGGGAGGAAGCCGGATTACCCAGGGGGAATCCCAACAAACATGGGTAGAACATCCACAAAGAAAGGCCACAGGTGGAAAGCGAACCCACAGCTTTCTGGTTCTGAGGCAACAGCACCCACTGTGTGGCCCAAAAACAACAGATGAATTACTAAAATATTAAAAATATGTAAGAAAATAACAGCAGCAGAGTAACAGCACAGATAATATCGGCCTCACACAGTACACATCCTAGCTGTGGTTTACATCGTCCTTAATATAGTTTCTGGTGTCACTGATCAGGGTTCTTGTGCTCAGGATGATGGTGAAAGCATTGGTTCTCCCGACTCTAGCCTGCTGTGGTCGGTTTGTGTGGAAACACAAACTGAACACCCCCCCCCCCCCCTCTCCAGGGGGGGATATCTTACTCCCGACCCTGGATATCATATCCTGCCATTTTTCACCTTTAACTTGCTGTGCAGCACCCATCTGGGGCTCCACGCAAGATCTCATCCCGTGGGGTCAAAATGATCATGAGAACGGTGAACAAAAATCCCAGAACTATACAGAGGGACCTGATGAATGACCTGCAGAGAGCTGGGACCAAAGTAACAAAGGCTACACACTACGCAGAGAGGGACTCAAATCCTGCAGTCCCAGGTGTGTCCCCCTGCTTAAGCCAGTACATGTCCAGGCCTGTCTGAAGTTTGCCAGAGAGCATATGGATGATCCAGAAGAGGACTGGAAGAATATCATGTGGTCAGATGAAACCGAAATAGAACATTTTGGTAAAAACTCAACTAGTCATGTTTGGAGGAATACAAATGCTGAGTTGCATCCCAAGAACACCATATCTACTATGAAGCATGGGGGAGGAAACATCATGCTTTGGGGCTGTTTTTCTGCAAAGGGGACAGGACGACTGATCCGTGTTAAGGGAAGAATGAATGTGGCCATGTATCATGAGATTTTAAGCCAAAACCACCTTCCATCAGTGAGAGCATTGAAGATGCAATGTGGCTGGGTCTTCCAGCATGACAATGACCCCAAACACACTGCTCGGGCAATGAAGGAGTGGCTCCGTAAAAAGCATTTCAAGGTCCTAGAGTGGTCTAGCCAGTCTCCAGACCTCAACCCCATAGAGAATTTGTGGAGAGAGTTGAAAGTCCATGTTGCCCAGCGACAGCCCCAAAACATCACTGCTCTAGAGGAAATCTGCATGGAGGAATGGACCAAAATACCAGCTACAGTGTGTGCAAACCTGGTGAAGACTTACAGGAAACGTTTGACCTTTGTCATTGCCAACAAACATTATGTTACAAAGTACTGAGCTGAACTTTTGTTATTGACCAAATACTTATTTTCCGCCATAATTTACAAATAAATTCTTTAAAAATCCTACAATATGATTTCCTGGAAATTTCTTCCTCATTTTGTTTCTCATAGTTGAAGTGTACCTATGATGAAAATTACAGACCTCTCTCATCTTTCTAAGTAGGAGAACTTTTACAATCAGGGACTGACTAAATACTTTTTTATCCCACTGTATGTCTTAATGTTTTAACATATACTATTACATGCGAGACATTAAGGACTGGACAGAAGAGGCTGTGCTTTGCCTGCAGGACTGCTATGACTGCACTGATTGGGACATCTTCAAAGAAGCTTGCCGTGACGATCTTGCTGACGTACTTTCTTCATATGCCGCCTTTTGCAGGGATATGATCATTCCCTGTAGGTAGGGATGGGTATCGAGAACCGGTTCCTTTTGGGTATCATTAAGAAATGATTCGATCCACCGACATCAATAAGCTTTTTGCTTAACGATTCCGTTATCGGTCCTTCAGACTGGCCGTTGTTTTGGGGGGTGTTTGTCAGGAAAATGATCATTTCTCTACGTTGATTACAGACCCTGCAGCGGGTCTGTAATCAAGTTTTCTGCAGCGCGGCTTTGCTTTGAAACTTGAACCAATCGAAGCAGTGGTTCGCAGATTGAAGCAGTGCTTCGATCAATTGCTTCGTTTATTCATTTTTTGGACTGGAGTTGAAGAGCCCTGTTCTACACACTGACCCAACACCATTCATCGATGGAATGCTGCCAAAAAAGAAGACAGCAAAGGCCAAGAATGTCACCATTATACGTGGCCATGGACAGGGCAGAGGTGCCGCAGCCCAGCAAGGCCCTGCTGAGCCAGTGCCTGGACTGCACCAAGAACCACCACCACCGCCACTACCAGAAGCTGGGCCCACACCAACCCCCCCACCCCCACCCCTCCCGCGCGCAGCATGTCATGGTCACAACTGAGATCACCGAGGAGCATGAGCAGAAAATGGTTGACTGGCTCCATGCTCCAGAATGCATCCTCAACAAAAAACGCCCCAACTACATCAAGAAGGGCCTGAAGGATGCACTGTGGGAGGAGAAGGAGATGGGTAAATGCACAGATCAGCTGAGAAAGTGGTACATGAACATGAGGATGAGGTTTGGAAAACTGAAGCAAGCCGCATGAGGTGCAGGATCCATGAAATCAGTCTGTCAGTGTAAGTATGTTATTACATATCTCTTCGGACAGGGGCTCACAGTTTATGTCCAAGCTATGGAACGCAAATAACAGATGAATGGGTGTGAAGCTCAACCAGGCTGAGGCGTATCACCCTCAGGCCAATGGACAGTGCGAGTGCTTCCATCGCTCCACGAAAGCCATTCTATGTCCTTGATTAAGGGCCCCTTAACACATCATATGAATGTGGTCGAATTACGCATGAAGTGGGCATGAAGCAGGAATTGTATGCAATATGTGTAAAATCATAGCTGCCTCCAATGCCTCGTACACCTGTTGCTACAACTATATGTGCACACCAGCGACTGAAAGACAGAGTGTGCACTGTGAGAGCCCATCGAACCCTCTCACAGCAGGTGTCGGCCAAATTCCAAGTAACACACACGAACATCTAACACCGCTCGCTTGGCACTTAGAAAATGTGTGGCCATTCACACTATTAGCACAAAAACAGTCAGCAGACAATCACTGTTGAGCTGGATGTAAAATTTGTCTAAGTGCCCCCACGAGTGTGGCTTTGCAAACATACACAGTAACATGGTGTGTGCGCTGAACTGACAGGGGGTGTGTCCGCCGAGAGGAGCGGCTGTGGAGATCTGTGGTTCTGGATGTCCCAGCTGGAGAACACATACCATGTTTGGACAGACATGAACTAACAACTATCCACTGTGACGGGCGTGTGTCTGCTTGCTGTCCTCACGTGGACATATATAAAAACATATATCGCTGTTGCAATGGGTTGCAGCAAGCGTGCATGGTGTGCACACTGACAGGCTACCCATGGAGAAATGGACCGTCAGATCATAACACGCAGCAGGTGATCTGAATGTCATGTCACCCATGTGAGCTCTGTTCCACATGACGTGGTGTTTGTACTGCGGTGCGCCATCCACAAGACTCGTGTGTTCGTGCACGGGACCAGCTGGATATGCCGCCAGCAGATACGGACATAAGAGCACCCTGCTTCTCATTCGTGTCATTTCATGACTGTACGTCTGTGACCATGGGTCACCTACAGAGGAACAGATGGTTCATACTTGTCTTGCCTGCTTGATAAGAGGGATTCAATAAAATGAGGTGTTTTTATACGGTGTGGTGTTATTTTTTTTTATAAATACGTCCATGTCCTTCTTGATATCAAGTATTGTCCCACACCGTTTACAGGACAGCGATGGTAGATCAGTGGTAACGTTTCTGGCTGGCAATCAAAGCTTTGGAAAGTGCCAAGTTTGAATACCGTGGGTGGCATTCATATTTTTTATTTTCACAGCAGCTGCGCGATGTGTAACCACATCATGCAGCTGCTCGCATTGTGTACCCGTGTGCACGAACCCATCGCAGCATGTATTTTAAAATTTATTTATTTTTTCACAGCAGCTACATGATGTGTAACCACATTGCGCAGCTGTTTGCACTGTTCCCGCATGCACAAAACCGTTGCAGCGGCATCATTCACACCTGCCCATCAGCTCAATGTTTTTGTGGTTCGCTCATATGAGCTGTTCCGCTGTGATTCACCCCGAGTTGTACTTATTTGTACTATCTGTGAAGGGGCCCTAACAGACAGAAGATGGCTGGACAGGCTCCCTTGGGTCATGATGGACCTGCAGACAGCCCCCAAGGAGGACCTCCAGTCTTCATTGGCGGAGTTGGTTTATGGTCAACTACTACAGGTCCTTGGGGATTTCATTCCTGATACCACGGCCCCCTTGTCAGCGACTCACCAAAAGAGCGAGCTTCAGGACAAATGTCAGCTTTCTGCACCGACTTCATAGCATGGCCCTCCGTTATCCTACACGCCCCCATGCCAGCAGTCAGCGGATTATGTTTTTATTCATCATGACGCTCACAGAGGACCACAACAGACCCCTTACAGCAGCCCTTTTAATGTATTGTGAATAGGAGACAAAACCTTAGCGGTGGACACCGGCAGATAAGCCAAACGCATTTCGGAGGACGGCCTCAAAGTGGCCCACCTGGATCTGGACAGGCCCACGGAACTGACCAGTCCACCTCAACAGGGCCAACCTCTGAACCGGCACAGCCGCCATACCCAAACACCTAAAAATCCTCTACCCAGAGCATCCGATGCCCTTGTGCGACGTAGCCATTGCGGCTGGATTATACGCCCCCTTCAATGACTTTTCCTTTCTTCCATTTGTAGTTCTTCCCTATGGTGAATTCTGGGATGGCCTGTAAGGAGGCTCATAATGAGTCATTCTGACATAATTCACCAAGTCACACCACCATCGGCGCCCCACTCTAAGTTGCTCACATGTAAATGTCAGCCACCTAAAATTAGATTTTCATGCTTCACACAGCTTCACAAACCAAACCTCTGTATGTTAACCCTGTTCCCACATGAATGTCCACTACCTGTGTATGTAAACCTGTTTACACCTCAACGTCCACTACTCAAGGTTACACTGTGCTCCTCACCTTGAATGCTATTACTAGAATATGTGTGGATATTATCTATGTTAGTGACCTAAACCACCCCATTGTTGTGCAGATATTTTGTACATGTATGTCATTGTCACCCTGTCAATGACTATTGTGGATCTATCCCAACTATGTTATATTTACCTGTGTGTGTATTTCACCTACATTGGCAGTATACGAGGTCTGTTAGAAAAGTATCCGACGTTATTTTTCTCAAAAACCATATGGATTTGAATCACGTGTGATTGCGTCAGCCAAGCTTGAACCCTCGTGCACATGCGTGAGTTTTTTCATGCCTGTCGGTTGCTTCATTCGCCGGTGAGCAGGCTTTGAGTGAGGTGTGGTCTACCACTCTCGTCTATTTTTTATTGTGAATATATGTCTGAACGATTTGGATCTTTGCTGCATCAATTTTTTTCCAGAAACTGTAAGAGACCTCCAGGTGGACACCGTTCGAAAAATTAATATGGCTTTCAGGGACGATTTTATGGGGATTAAACAGATTACGGGGTGTTACTGCCCCTTTAAGGACGGCCCACAACTGCTGAAAGCGCAGCGCGCTCCCAGCGCCGATGGACAGGCTGACACCCCGCACAAACAACCAGATCATTTCCAACGTGAAAGCTTTGTTGATCCGGGACCTCATCTGACTTTCACAAAAAGGCAGAAGATGTGGACATCAGCACTTTTTCCAGCACATTCCACCGTTACAGGAGTTTTTTTTTCATGGAAAAAGAAGCCGAGGGACGCGCCACCGTGCCGCTCTTGACGCGGCACAAAACCACCTCGGTGTTGGTCTCTCAGGACGGCTTTCAGACGGATTCCGGTTGCTTTTCTGTCGTGTGAATATCTGAGAAATTGAGCTTGAGCTGGACACGCCCCAACATGTCCTGTGAGGCTTCATCACGGCATTTCTTTGCGCCGAGAGGCTGCACCACGACGCACCAAACTCCTCAGCACGTCTGTCTTAATGTGCCGGAAACAGTGCTGATATGCACGTCTTTTCAAAATTCCTGTGCTAGTCAGAGGACATACCGGATCAAGACAGCGTCCAGTTTAGAAATCAACGGCACATTTCACTGTTATAGGAGTTTTGGTCATGGAAAGAGGAACAAAGGCGGAGGAATTCCGCGCGTCGCGGCGGAGCTGCATGGCGAAAAGAAATGCCGTGATGAAGCCTCACAGGACATGTTCTGGCATGTTCAGCTCATGCACAATCACAATCGGATATTCACACGACTGGAAAGCAACCGGAATCCGTCTGAAATTCACCTTTAAGCCGTCCTGTGAGACCAACACCGAGGTGGTTTTGTCCCGCGTAATGAACGGCTCCGTGGCGCGTCCCTTGGCTTCTTTTTCCATGAAAAAAAAACTCCTGTAACGGTGGAATGTGCCGGAAAAAGTGCTGATGTCCACATCTTCTGCCTTTTTGTGAAAGTCAGATGAGGTCCCGGATCAACAAAGCTTTCACGTTGGAAATGATCTGGTTGTTTGTGCGGGGTGTAAGCCTGTCCATCGGCGCTGGGAGCGCTCTGCGCTCTCAGCAGTTGTGGGCCGTCCTTAAAGGGGCAGTAACACCCCGTAATCTGTTTAATCCCCATAAAATCGTCCCTGAAAGCCATATTAATTTTTTAAACGGTGTCCTCCTGGAGGTCTCTTACAGTTTCTGGGAAAAAATTGATGCAGCAAAGATCCAAATCGTTCAGACATTTATTTGCAATAAAAAACAGACGAGAGGGGTAGACCACACCTCACTCACCAATAACCAGTAAAAATCTATTTAAGCATAAAAATTCAAAAAAAAAAAATTATAATAATATAGCACCTTCAACTGCACCACAGACTAAAACAGTTAAATGTGGTCTATTAAACATTAGGTCTCTCTCTTCTAAGTCCCTGTTAGTAAATGATATAATTGATCAACATATTTGTCGGGTATTTTCGCCTCCAAACATTCTTAAAACCTTGATAAGACAAACAGAGTCAAGAAACACCAGTGAGACAGAATGTCAATTTTAGCTCGCGAGGAGTGCAGACAGTCCGTACACGTAGTACCACTGAGAGCACTGTGGACTGCTGCACGCCCACTCTTTTTATTAGGAGAAGCCCTACCCACATTGTGAAACTTGTCCTAAAGGTGGGGGGAACATCGCATGACAACTTTCCTCCCGTAATACAAAACATCTTATGGCACGTATACTAATGATTGCAGCTGCGTGGAGAAACAGTTTCGCTTCCTTTTGTTTAGTCTTATCATTGAAGGTCAGCACATCCTGTTCTTGCAGGCTCGTCTGTTTGCACTTATCATCTGTTCTGCATCTGCTTGGAGAGTCCTGTTTTGCACAGTAAGCACTTGTGCAGCATAAGGTCATAAAGGTCACAACAGTCAAAATAAACAATGTAACAGATACCACACAACAGGCCTGTACAAATAAATGAACAAAAGAGAAAGGTACAAATGTTTAACAGTGATAACTTATATACAAAATCTTTAACATTTCCCTCCTATTTATCGCCTGTTAAACATAGAGTAGTTATCACCTAGCTTAGCACTTCTTTTGCGAGATTTTCACTAAGAGGTTCATCATGGTATGTTCTACAGGCTTACACCCCAGAGGTTATGTCATCGTCTTCATCATCATCGGTGTCTGGGTCATCATACTTAGTTTGGTCAGGGAAAAGTTCGGGAACTCCTTGCTCACAGTCATCATTGTGGCCATCTTCATCCTCGTCATCGTCCCCGGATTTGGGTCCGAGGAGAGGGTATGCAGCTGAAGTGGGCATTCCTGGCCCTATTGCTGCTGTAATCATTCGATTAATAAGTCCACGTATACACGGAATACAACAACATCCACACAATGTCAGAATCGCAGCAAACACTGCGATGTAAATGGGGAATCTTCTTCACAGACTAAAGTTAATTATGGAGTTCCACAAGGTTCTGTGCTAGGACCAATTTTATTCACTTTATACATGCTTCCCTTAGGCAGTATTATTAGACGGTATTGCTTAAATTTTCATTGTTACGCAGATGATACCCAGCTTTATCTATCCATGAAGCCAGAGGATACACACCAATTAGCTAAACTGCAGGATTGTCTTACAGACATAAAGACATGGATGACCTCTAATTTCCTGCTTTTAAACTCAGATAAAACTGAAGTTATTGTACTTGGCCCCACAAATCTTAGAAGCATGGTGTCTAACCAGATCGTTACTCTGGATGGCATTTCCCTGATCTCTAGTAATACTGTGAGAAATCTTGGAGTCATTTTTGATCAGGATATGTCATTCAAAGCGCATATTAAACAAATATGTAGGACTGCCTTTTTGCATTTACGCAATATCTCTAAAATCAGAAAGGTCTTGTCTCAGAGTGATGCTGAAAAACTAATTCATGCATTTATTTCCTCTAGGCTGGACTATTGTAATTCATTATTATCAGGTTGTCCTAAAAGTTCCCTAAAAAGCCTTCAGTTGGTTCAGAATGCTGCAGCTAGAGTACTGACGGGGACTAGCAGGAGAGAGCATATCTCACCCGTGTTGGCCTCTCTTCATTGGCTTCCTGTTAATTCTAGAATAGAATTTAAAATTCTTCTTCTTACTTATAAGGTTTTGAATAATCAGGTCCCATCTTATCTTAGGGACCTCGTAGTACCATATTACCCCCATTAGAGCGCTTCGTTCTCAGACTGCGGGCTTACTTGTAGTTCCTAGGGTTTGTAAGAGTAGAATGGGAGGCAGAGCCTTCAGCTTTCAGGCTCCTCTCCTGTGGAACCAGCTCCCAATTCAGATCAGGGAGACAGATACCCTCTCTACTTTTAAGATTAGGCTTAAAACTTTCCTTTTCGCTAAGGCTTATAGTTAGGGCTGGATCGGGTGACCCTGGACCATCCCTTGGTTATGCTGCTTTAGACGTAGATTGTGGGGGGGTTCCCATGATGCACTGTTTCTTTCTCTTTTTGCTCCGTATGCATCACTCTGCATTTAATCATTAGTGATCGATCTCTGCCCCCCTTCACGGCATGTCTTTTTCCTGGTTTTTTCCCTCAGCCCCAACCAGTCTCAGCAGAAGACTGCCCCTCCCTGAGCCTGGTTCTGCTGGAGGTTTCTTCCTGTTAAAAGGGAGTTTTTCCTTCCCACTGTTGCCAAGTGCTTGCTCATAGGGGGTCGTTTTGACCGTTGGGGTTTTTCATAATTATTGTATGGCCTTGCCTTGCAATATGGAGCGCCTTGGGGCAACTGTTTGTTGTGATTTGGCGGTATATAAGAAAAAAGTTGATTGAAGTTGATTGAAAGACTGCTATAGACACTAATAGTGAAGAAATCAAAGACCTCCATTTTCCCATCCCTTCCAGCCACCAATCCCAGCCTTCGGTGTTTACTCCACTGTGCTCTTTCATCTTCCTGTTCAATGTCCTCAGACCGTCGATGGCTTGAGTGAGGCTGCCATCTGCAGCTGTGTTGTTGGGAATGAATGTGCAGCATTGTTCTCCGAACATGGCACAAACACCTCCTTTCTCTGCCAACAACATATCCAGAGCAATACGGTTTTGGAAGGCCATAAGGGACGTGGCTGCTAGTTGTGAATGGACAGCCCTAAATCCTTCTTCAGTCCAATTTCCTAATTTCTGTACATTGTAGTGGATGTAGTTTATCCTGTCTACGTTCTTATCAACTGAACACCACCAACAGATGGAAGATTCGAATCCAGCTGCTATCTGATCAGCCAGTTTATACTCGTCAGGCACTCCTCTGGGGACTCCTATCGCATCAATATATGTTGGATCTCCCACTCCTTTCCAATCTCTTTTTACTCTATGTCTGGTGATGCCTTTCTGCCAGTCTTCAGGAACGAGAGAGGCTGTATATGTCATGACTTCTTCAGGTGTCATGGGTATGGCTTTAACTGGTAACAATAATGATATTAATGCACAATAACCTGACACATTTCTTGGCAGTCTGTCAAAGATTCTGTTATCACCACACCACCACCATACATCACTCCTACTGACAGGTTTGAATGTGGAATTACTATGGACCACATCCTTACACCAGGCTGTGTGGTTTAAGCTACCCAAAGTCTTACTTGTCCCTGTCAAGTTTACACATGTATGGTTAGCATGCCCAACTTTGCTTGAAAATAAAGGTTTAATCTTAGTCAATTTGGTCAATGGATAGATCTTGTCCCACTTAGAACAATTGTTGTTTGCTGCAATGTATGTCTGTGTCATTACAGTCAACAGACAGTCTGTGGTTAATGCTGCCGGTATTACCTGTAATATAGGTCTGGGTCCCATACATACAACACAGTCCTTCTTTGTAGCTAGTCCTGCCTGTTCTGCCATTAAAAGCCAATTGTTATTTTGTCCACTAATTCCTGTAGTTACTAGGAACCAGTCATCTGTTTTCATGTCTTTTGTACTTCTTATGGATGCACCCTTTGTCCTGCTGAGATCAGTCACAACTGGTTGCTTTAACATCTTGTTAGCTGTAGCCGTGATATTATCTTCACATAATATCAGGGAGAAGTAGGGGTCAGACCCTGTTTTGTGGACCCACAACAAAAACAACCAACATTCTGAATCCGATGTTCCTGGTGGGATTATGGATTTGTTTTTTGTATCCACTACAATCAGCAAGCTATCCTCTGTTTGATACATTTTAAGAAATTGGCTTTGGTACTTAGCCCACCCGGTTTGTGCCCAACTAGGCGTCCATCTGTCATACCTATCTGCCACCAAGGTCTCCCATCTCTTATCCTGTTGATCATTTGTCATATACCAATCATAGCCACTATACCATGATCCCTGTTGATCATCCTGTGTCCGTATCAAGGATGTAAAAGGGACTTTGATTACTACTGAAGCATTTCGGGGAAAGCAGGCCTGTACACCAAATTGATATGCTCTCTGTTTACTACATCGATGCCCTACAGGTATAAGTGGATTGGGGTCTTTGTCCTCTCTTTTTGGCCTATTTAGTTTGTTGATGTGTCCCTTATTATCGTGTCCTGTGCTTATGGCTTTCAATAATAAGCCCAATCTGAAAAAGAAAAGTAGCATAATAAGGACTGTCCATGGGGTCCAGGGACCCTCGTTCTTTTTGTTTTTTACCTTCGCCATTTCTACACACTACAGCACACCTATGTTCAGAACAGTGGTTTCTTAATGTCTTCTGCTAGCTTTCGTGTCTAACCTGGATCTTAACACCAAGCTCACACACTATTACTAGTCTTATCCTACTGTTCTTACTGTTTGTCTGTGTCTGCAGAAATGACTTTCTTACAGTGAGTTAAATGAATCCATGTACTTCTTTCCCCAATTTTCAAAGCTGTGGGTGTTGTGAGTAGTACTTGATGGGGCCCTTCCCACTTAGGTGAATGCCAGTGTTTTCTCTTGATGCTTCTTATCAACACCCAGTCTCCAGGTACCACTTTAGGGTCATCCTGTGGAGAAATGGGATCATCAGTGTTTGAAACTCTCCCTCGTTGTCTTTCTAACATCTTCCTCATGTAATCTGCCAAATTGGCTTCCTCAGGTACATCCCAAATTTGCCCATAATATTTTTCTTCCAAACAATGTTTCATAAGGTGTCAAACCCGTGGTGCAAGTTATGTTTATGTACATCTTCACCAAGTCTATGCAATGTGTCCATGGTCTGCCTGTTTCCTCCATTGTCTTTCTAAGTCTGTTTTTTACTGTCCCATTCATCCTTTCCACTAATCCGGCACTTTGTGGATGATAAGCACAGTGATTTTTGAGATTAATCTGTAGCGCTTCTCCTACATATTGCACTATTGTATTAACAAAGTGCGCTCCATTATCTGAATAGACTGTTTCTGGTATTCTAAATCGTGGAATGATGTCTTTGCACAATGCTTTAGCCACTGTAAGTGCATCTGCATGTTTTGTGGGGAACAATTCTACCCATTTTGAGAAGGCATCAATTATGACTAAACAAAATTCCTTCCCTTCATGTTTACTCAACTGTATATAATCCATATGAATCACTTGAAAGGGATATTGTGGTGTTGGAAATTTGCCTCTTTGGGGTCTCAAATTGCCTTGTGAGTTGTGTTTTGCACATGTCATGCATGCTCTACAATGCTGTTTTGCATATGCATCAAACCCATAAAGACAAAAAATAGATTGTAATTGCGATATCATACCCCCTGATGAGACATGCGTCACGCCATGGCTCATGATAGCTGCCCATTTAAACATATTTTTTGGCAATATGGGTTTCTTTCGTGGTCATGAGTACAAATCATTTGCGAATGTAGCTCCTTTGTTTAACCACATTTGTTTTTCCTTTTCAGGTGCCTGTTGTTGCATGTCAGCAAGCAGTGTGTGACCTAAATGCAAATCTGGAGTGGTTTCCTGTACAACAAAAACAGAAGAAGCTGCTGCTGCCTTTGCGGTTTTGTCAGCGAAATCATTTCCTTGTGAGACTACATCAGAGCCTTTGGTGTGAGCCGCACATTTGCATATAGCAATGTTCTGTGGTAACTGCACAGCTTTCAGTAGTGCTGTTAAAAGGGTGGCATGAGTCACCGGTTTTCCAGATGACGTCACCATCCCACGCTCTTCCCACAATTTTGCAAACACATGCACTGTGCTGAAAGCGTACTGGCTGTCCGTATAGATTGTCACAGCTTTTCCTTTAAACAAATGACAAGCTGCAATTAAAGCAACTAATTCAGCTGCTTGCGCTGAGAATGACGATGGCAATGAAGTAGAATCCAATACGTCTGAATTTGTGACAACAGCATATCCAGATTGTGTTTGTCCATAAGCGTTTTTGGTGGAGGAACCATCCACATACACAATTGTACTGTGTGGGATGGGCGTATCCAGTAGATCAGCGCGAGCCTTCATACAAACTGTTGCTACATCGAAACAATTGTGCGGTTCACCATCCTCAGGTAAAGGTATCAATGTCGACGGATTCAATGTTGTACATCGTTCTACAGTAAGATGTGGTTGTGATAACAGTAACGACATACACGAAAGATGTCTTGCTGGAGATAAGAAGGTCATGTTTGTTTGCAACAGAAGTGCTGAAACTGCATGTGGAACTTTCAATGTCAGCTGATGGAATAGAACAACATTACTGCTACTTTGAACAGCCATGGAGGCTGCAATAACAGCTCGCACACATGGTGGTAGAGCACTTGCCACTGCATCCAGTTTAGATGAGTAGTAGGCGACTGGCCTTAATTTTGAACCATATGCTTGTACCAAAACACTAGTCATGAACTTATTCTTACAATCTACTGTTTGAATGAATGGTTTACTATAATCTGGTAGTGCCAAAACTGTGGATGACACTAATGTTTGTTTCACTTTCACAAAAGCTTCCTCAGCATCTTTGTTCCATTCCAACACGGTTGACATTGAAATATCATCTTTGTACATCAAATCAGAAAGTGGACTAGTCAGTTCTGCATAGCAAGGGATCCATGCCCTGCAGTAATTAGTCAGTCCAAGAAATGACATCATCTGTTTTTTGGTTTGTGGTTTTGGAGCATGTAAAATCGCTTCCTTCCTGTCAGACAGGATAATACGCCCTGTGGCTGATAATTCATGTCCTAAATATTTTACTTTATCCCTATACAACTGAACTTTGTTTTTACTCACTTTGTGGCCATTATCAAATAAGAAACACAATAATGCTACTGTGTCAGTTATGCAGTTTTCTCATGTGTCAGAGGCAATCAAAATGTCATCAACATACACTAATAATTGGCTATCTGCCGGTGGAACGAAATTGGCTAAACATGCTGACATGACTTGAGAATAAATAGTTGGACTTTCTGCATAACCCTGCGGTAATCTGGTAAATGTATATCGTTGTCCTTTAAAGGTAAAAGCAAACCAGAATTGACTATCTGGGTCCACCGGTACAGAGAAAAATGCATTACTGATATCTATTACAGAAAAACAGCTAGAATTTGGTCTCAATGAATTTAACAGTGTGTGCGGATCTGGAACACATGGAGCTCTTTTCACTACAGCAGCATTTACAGCTTGGAGATCCTGTATCATTCTCCATCCTACTGAGGGCGGAGCCTTTTTTACAGGAAATATGGGTGTGTTGCATGGTGAATCTGGACATGGCACTATTACTCCTGCTGTTAACAAATCCTCTATTACTGGTCTGATTCCTTCAATTGCATCAGGTTTCAACGGATACTGTCTTACACATGGTCTGTATTCTGTTTTTGGTCTTATAACTACAGATTGTGCATTTTTAATCAGTCCTACGTCTGAAGGACGTGTTGTCCACAAGCCTGATGGTACTGAAGAAAGAAGATCATCTTCTTCAGGACTCAACTGAAACACTCAGGACTGTGAAGTGGACACATCAATATGTGTTCCTGCCTTCAATAACAGAGACATATTAACTGGGATTTTGTACAATTTTGTTGAAGGGCTGTACTCAGTGTGTGGTCCCACTTTGTCCCAATCAGTTACTGATAGTGCTGTCATGGTCATTACACCTAAATCTTGCCACTCAGCTAAATATGGTTTACAAAGTGATACATGTAGTGACATGCCTGTGAGCCTTAATTTTAGAATATCTTCAGTGGCACCTGTTACAGTTATGACAGCTGTTGAATTGCCATCATGAATCAAATCTGTCATTGTCAGCTTCACAGGTGAAATATCTTTTAGTTTGTTTTCATAGTCACCATCAGGACCTGGAGTGTCTTTGTGCCACATTGTGACATGCAGGTCAGGTGGCGACATCTTTTGTTCAGGATGTTTCAGTAGGGCTGTCGCTTGCAAGACGACATCTTTACCCCATCCTGCAGCATCTTCTTCAGAAATGTCAAATGTATAGCAATAGTGGAATGTGGGGTCATCGCTTTCTTCTCTCACCATGTTAACACCTCCTGTGCGCTTAACAACTAATTTCCCTTGTTCCACAATTATGGACAAGCCCAATGCTGTCAATCCGTCTCGTCCCAGAAGATTTACGGGACACTGTGGCATGTTCAGCAATGGCATTGTACACGTCATTCCAAATGGATCTTCCAAGGTTATGGGTTTAGTAATAGGGACGTCTGATGTTTGTCCATTCGCAGAGCGAACCCTAAAGGTTTCGTTGCTTAATTTATGGACAGGTATGTTGTCATTACATGTGGTTCTACATGCTCCTGTGTCACAAAGAAATACCACTGGTCGTCCATTTACCAACAAAGTCACTTCCGGTTTTGGTACCGGATTTCCCAGTAAGGCACATAAATCCATATCGCACTCAGACTCACTGTCTGGAGTGGTGTCATGGATTATGGAATCTAGTCATTGTGGATACTGTGGTTGTGGAGGATTATTCCGTTGTGGAATTCTTCCTGCTGCTCCATCAGTAGGTGGATTCGGACAATTTCTAGACATATGTCCCTCTCTTCCACAGTTCCAACAAATCAGGGGACCACGTGGTGGCCCTCCCTGTCTGTGCTGCTGTTGTGGTTGCCATGGTCCTTGACGTTGTGGCTGTCCACCTTGTCTGTTTTGCCATGGCTTTTGGGGGCGCTTCCACTGCTTTTGCTGTCTTAAGTTACCCTGTTGGTAATATATTTCATCAGCTCCTTGTGCTACATACACTCCTTTGTCACTGTTTCCTGTCTTTTTCTGCTTTAAGACTTCTTCTGCATGACAACAGTGGGTATGTGTTTCTTCCAATGTGCCTGTTGGCAGTCCAATCCAATGTTTCTGTATCCAAGCTTTTATATCCTTATTGGAGTGCTGGATCAGAGCGTTTTTTAATTGTTGTTCATACACTGGTGTACCTGGCAATATGCCACTATGGACCCTAAATACACTCTCAAATCTGCATCTAAACTCTGTCCATGGCTCTCCTTCTTTCTGAGTTGTCCTGGTAATTTCAGTCTAATTTATTTTTGGTCCTAACACACCTTTTGCTCGTGTAATCATAGCTTCCACTCGTGTTTGCAAGACTGGATCATCATGTGGCAACGGTACGCCATCCTGGTCTGCAGGACTCCAGTCTCCGCGTATCTGACTCCATTTAGGGCCACATGCTTTCATCCATACCTGTTGGACTTCAGGTCCATTGAGGTGGTAAGAATTTCTAATATTTTCTATATCTTGCATGAATCCTTCAATATCGACATGTGGTGATGGTATCATGTCAACTGCTGCTTTGATATCATCAGCATTCCATGTTCGATATACGAGCATGGTTGGTCGGTGCCCTGGAGTTCCTGCACGAGGATTTGGTACTTCTATCAAAGGATAGGCACCTTCCTGGTCACTGTGTTCCTCCATTGGAGGAGCTGTAGGCACTTTTGTTTGACTGCGTGTTTGTGGCTTTTCTTGTTTTTCACTTTTTACTTTAGATCGCACTGCCATATCATACTGCGGTGGCGGCACATCATCATCCTCCGGTAGAGGAGGGTACAAATGCGTTGTTGCCGACGGTCCAGCCGTCGGTGGTTTCTGAGGTTGTTCAGGTTCTTTATGTTGAATTATCACATCTTCCTCTGCCTTACCTACCCCTTTCTTTTTCCTTGCTTTCTCTAATCTTCGTTTCTCTGCTCCTTTCTGTCTGTTCTCTGCTTCTTCCTCCCACAATGCCACTAAATCTGCCCCTACTTTCTGCTTCTTTTTCTCATCACCTTTATGTTCCTGTTCTAACTCCTCCTTCAGTTTCTGAATACTGGTCAGGTTCAGTCGTCCGTCAAAGTCATGTTTATTTATCCAGGTCTCCAATTTCTTTGTTGCTTTTGGATTTTTTGCTTCCATAAATTTCCAGTCGTCAGTTGATAAATTTTCTTTCTTTTTAGACGTCTTTCCCCCCATTTTTATTATTCTTCGTTATAATTTGGACTTCAGACGGGGGCACACCTAGGGTGTTCTAAATCTGAAGTTTTCACTTTCTTTGGACGTGACAATTAACAGTCCGTCGTGTGGTTGATTCCTTTCACCTCCCCGTAGGAAGCGGAATCACTTGCCTCTGCTTCCACACACGGTTGTCACTTACTTTGTCCAAAGACTTACACTTTCACACTTTTATTCCCTACCGGTACACGTATATAAACAGAGGAGTCCGCACCCTCCTTCGGAATTTAACTACGTGCGTTCCTCGCCATCGTAGAGGAGTCCGACCTCCTCGCAGAATTTAACTGTGTTTCATTAACAGACGATTCTACGTCATCGCTTGCGGAATTTAACTGTTCATGTGATCTGATCACCACTCACTCAGTACTGTTACAAAGAAATTCTACTCACTGACTCGACCTCCTGTCTGTCTTCTTCGGGAAAATCTCGTCAACCAGACGATGCCAACGGCGGTCGACAATTGCAGACACGATCAATCGATCGGACCTTGGCCAAGGATTTTCGTCTGGACTTGACGACCTCCGCCGGACACCTCCGGTGTTGTTGAGATCCCGGGCGAGCCCTCAGTCAATGTCGGGTATTTTCGCCTCCAAACATTCTTAAAACCTTGATAAGACAAACGGAGTCAAGAAACACCAGTGAGACAGAATGTCAATTTTAGCTCGCGAGGAGTGCAGACAGTCCGTACACGTAGTACCACTGAGAGCACTGTGGACTGCTGCACGCCCACTCTTTTTATTAGGAGAAGCCCTACCCACATTGTGAAACTTGTCCTAAAGGTGGGGGGAACATCGCATGACAACTTTCCTCCCGTAATACAAAACATCTTATGGCACGTATACTAATGATTGCAGCTGTGTGGAGAAACAGTTTCGCTTCCTTTTGTTTAGTCTTATCATTGAAGGTCAGCACATCCTGTTCTTGCAGGCTCGTCTGTTTGCACTTATCATCTGTTCTGCATCTGCCTGGAGTGTCCTGTTTTGCACAGTAAGCACTTGCACAGCATAAGGTCATAAAGGTCACAACAGTCAAAATAAACAATGTAACAGATACCACACAACAGGCCTGTACAAATAAATGAACAAAAGAGAAAGGTACAAATGTTTAACAGTGATAACTTATATACAAAATCTTTAACAATATTGATTTATTCTGCCTTACAGAAACCTGGTTACAGCAGGATGAATATGTTAGTTTAAATGAGTCAACACCCCCGAGTCACACTAACTGCCAGAATGCTCGTAGCACGGGCCGAGGCGGAGGATTAGCAGCAATCTTCCATTCCAGCTTATTAATTAATCATTGGCTTCCTGTTAATTCTAGAATAGAATTTAAAATTCTTCTTCTTACTTATAAGGTTTTGAATAATCAGGTCCCATCTTATCTTAGGGACCTCATAGTACCATATCACCCCAATAGAGCGCTTCGCTCTCAGACTGCAGGCTTACTTGTAGTTCCTAGGGTTTGTAAGAGTAGAATGGGAGGCAGAGCCTTCAGCTTTCAGGCTCCTCTCCTGTGGAACCAGCTCCCAATTCAGATCAGGGAGACAGACACCCTCTCTACTTTTAAGATTAGGCTTAAAACTTTCCTTTTCCAACTATTTGTTGAGATTTGGCGCTATATAAATAAAATTGACTTGATTTGATTTTAAAGCCTGCTCACAGGTGAATGAAGCAACCGACAGGCATGAAAAAACTCACGCATGCGCACGAGGGTTCAAGTTTGGCTGACGCAATCACACGTGATTCAAATCCATATGGTTTCTGAAAAAAATAATAAGGTCCGATACTTTTCTAACAGACCTCATATATCCGTCAGCTACACCCACATATCTGGTGAATGTAATGTAAGTGTGCTCATATGTTTAGTACATGTAATTCTGCTGTCCTTGTGGAGGTTTCTGGGGTCTGCTATATATTTATTGATGGTATAACACATCATTTGCCATGTTTTCCGTATATCCAAGATGTAGCTTTTATTTACATGTATTTCTGTTCATGTTTGAGTATAGTCACTGTGGTCAGTAGACTCTGATCATGATTGTGCTACCTGGCATCTATTCATGTTATGCGTCACCCTGTTGCCACAGGTTTGTGTGACCATTGGTCATATCCCATTCAGTGTATGGGCTGCAGCTGACATGCTGGGTGTGTCATAGTGACACCGGTACAGCATTGTATCATCACATGATGGGGCACACAGGGCAGTAATGGCGTTTGTTGGTGACCCGACATCACATGCAACCCCATATGTGGTGTACATGTGTCATGTATCATCCAACCCACTCCCACCTTAGTTTGTGTTGGCAGTACGTGATGTACATCCAGCTATTGGTGGGTGATGGGGCCACGTTGACGGGGTGGTGTACGTGTGGGGCCGCGATGTTGCTCCGTTTGGGGCCACAGCGCATGGGTTGTGGTGGGTATGGAGGGTGATGGGTGGATACAGTGGAGGAGACTGACATAGTGGTCATGGTTACAGGTAGGGGAGGGAGGAGGAGTATGTGTGGCTGCATGTGCACAACTGTGTGATGACACTGCATGTTGTGACAGCAACATGTGAATGTGGCGTGTGAGCCAGCCACCACACAGTCCTACCGGGGTGTGGCACCAACTGGGCTGTTCTACTAGTGCTTGAGGGCTTCGCACTGGCTCTTCCCAGCCCTGGTGTCCCAATAGCCTACCTGCCACAAGCTGTAGGTTGGCGAGCTATGCGTGTTACCTCCAGACCCCTGGCACGAGATTGTGCTTCTCATCTTCCTCTTCCACCATTCCGATGTGGAGACTAGGGCACCGTATCCTCATCAGGCTGTGCAGGCACACACAACACTCGGTATCCTGCACAATGGACAGCCCTGGCTGCAGGGTGGTGACCTGCCATCTCTGGCGTTCACCACCTGTCGACACCTGGAGATCCGGTAGTTAAAGATGCGCTCGTCCCTCTGGAGGTCCCTGTGGCCATACTTCATCAGTTAGGTCCTGATCCCGAAGGCATCATCACCCAGGATGAAGTGTCAGTTCAAACGTCTTTATTCAGTAAGGGGGATGGCTCAGGGAAGCACAGGCTCCCATTTTCCAAGCACTGCTTCAGCTCTGACTCATTGAAGATATTTGTGTCTGACATAATGCCACATGCTCCGATCTCCATCCAAATGAAGTTGTAGTCCCCATTTACGAGGGCCATCAGAACCACCGAGAAGAACCCCTTGTAATTGTGGTACAAGGAGTCACTCCTGGCTGGGTTCCTGATGGCCACATGCTTCCCATCCAGGGCACCCAGAGCATGGGTGCACTGGATGCCACATGTTCATCTGCCAACATCTGCCACATGTTCTGGGAGACCTCCTGAATAGGTGTACATTCCTCCACTCTAGTGGGGCAGTCGATGACCTCATATTTTTACTCATCCATGATGGCCTGGCAGACCTAGGCTGATGGTGTTGCGCACCACGTGAAATGTGTACATAAGGCTGGGGTATTTGTCATCTGATGCCAGGTACCTGACAGTGATGACCAGCTTCAGACCTGCAGGCAGCACCTTCCTCATATGGGTGTCCTGCTTCTGGATCCTTGGCCCCATCCTCTGCACCAACTCCCCAAACATGGTAGGCTCCAACCTCAGGTAGTTGTCAAAGGCCTGTGGGTCTTCCACTCAGAGCTCCTCCATGAGTCTGGTGTAGTAGCCATACAGCCACCCTCCTCCTCTCCCCTGCCAGCCACGGTCGTGTCTCATAGCATCTATGTCTCCTCATCGTTCTGCTCCTGGCCTTCAAATGCTGCTCCAGCAGCTGTTGCTGGAGGACAGCAATTTGCAGCAGTGCTACATGGTCCATGGGGTCCATATTTTCAGCAGTCTGGGAATGATGACCTGGTTACAGTGGGTGTGCTTTTATACTCTGGCGGGGACATTTCCACTGCCATTCATGGTACACTCGGGACATTCCTGTTATTCGGGATGCATTCCCTTTGGATTCTACATGTTCAGCACACATTCGGCGCACATTCCAGGGGCATTCTGGTCGGCTTTGTAGTCCATTCTTACAGCATTCGGGTTGCCTTCAGAGTGGCCCTTGGGTGTTATACGGCCTGCGTTCTTCCCTCTGTCGTACAGCATTCGTGATGTATTCTGCATATTCCTGCTGGATTCTGCCAGCACTGCAGAGATTTGTGCTGTGTTCCGGCCGCGTTTGACCTGCACTCTGAGTATTTGTACTGTGTTCTGGGCGCATTTGGCATGCATTTGGGAGCTGCTGCACACAGAATGTGTGCAAATTATTCGAGGCGGCTTCGGCCCACATTCTGGGTATTCGAACGGCGTTCATACACAGCTGTCAGAATATCTGTCCCTCCCAACTGCATTTCGAAGTTTGGCTTTTTTCCCATTCCAGCTGATTATGCTTCATTCCTCCTCATTCGTGCCAAGTGTGATGGGGCCCTTAAGGTGAGGATGTAGGACTGGTGATAGGTTTTCAGTGGGTGGGTTGAGAAGTGGAGTAGCCCCCCACCATCCACCGAAGTGGGCAAAGAACAGATTCAGAACATCAGACAGTCATGACAGTCAGTCTATGTAACATGTATTTCACGTAAGTAATTTAGCAATCTAATTCAGATTCCTAGCTGGTCAAAAATGATCGATGAGGACACCCAGCCCCTGTGGAGAAGCTACTCCAGTGCCACTTCTAGAGACTCACTAACATCTGAGCAGACAGACATTCCAAACAGTATGTCACAACTTTTTCAACTCCAAATGTTCAAAATTTGAATGAGACCCAACAATTAGGTGAGCTAGCTTTTTGCCAATATGCTAGTTTTATTTATCTGGGCAGTAGGAAATATCTCCACCAAGAAAGTCATGTGTTTGGCTACCATTAACAGAACATCTCAAAGACTTTAATGGATTTCAATTAGGGTGACAGGAAGGCCTTGTAGCAAGGAGGGGATGATTTAATTTTGTTGTGGATCTGGATCCAGAGGAAGATCTTGCCTGTTAGTTTTGATTTCTCAAAAGAACATGAACAAATATCAACATGTGGTGGAGAGGTCGCCTTGGTAACAGGAAAAGATAATTGAATTTTGATGCAAAACCTTTGATGGTCTTGATCCCATCTTTCATTTTTTTTTTCTTTTTAATCTTTTTGCATTTGAACCTGTAATCAGGATTAGTGATTAATTCACTAGTCAAGATCACAAGTAGGGATCCACCCCTTGATGGCTGCACCATACTTGGCACATATATGTTGGGAGATACTAGAATTGGGTTGGCCTCATTTGCCAAAGGTCAGCCATTGGGGCCAAGATCATATCTGCCAGTTTGTTGGCCGATTCCTCCCACATCCTTTTGCTAATTTCTACCAAAACTAGCTGGTCAGAAAATCATTTGAGAGGTCAAAGTGATTATGGTCAGATATCAGATTGCTGTAGTCTTTAGTCTTTATACCTGTCGGTACTATAGCCTATTTTATTTAAAAATGCTTCATGCTGTGCAATTTACAAAGTTTAGGTTGTTTTTTAAAAACTACAGTGATAACGTGTAGTTTTTTTTTTTAAATGCAGCAGTGTACACCAGCTCTCAGGGCTGGTTAGACAGAAATTAAATATATACAGAATACCAATATTACAAAAAGGCAGTTTCTGCATGCATCATAAATTCTGCAGACACAATCAGCAACCTCTGATGCAAACAACAAAATGATGCAAGATGACATGTTTCTATCTTTACATTTCATGACGTCTCAATAGGAACTACACTCAACAAAAATATATATGCAACACCTTTGGTTTTGCTCCCATTTTGTATGAGATGAACTCAAAGATCTAAAACTTTTTCCACATACACAATATCACCATTTCCCTCAAATATTGTTCACAAACCAGTCTAAATCTGTGATAGTGAGCACTTCTCCTTTGCTTAGATAATCTATCCCACCTCACAGGTGTGCCATACCAAGATGCTGATTAGACACCATGATTAGTGCACAGGTGTGCCTTAGACTGCCCACAATAAAAGGCCACTCTGAAAGGTGCAGTTTTATCACACAGCACAATGCCACAGATGTCGCAAGATTTGAGGGTGCGTGCAATTGGCATGCTGACAGCAGGAATGTCAACCAGAGCTGTTGCTCGTGTACTGAATGTTCATTTCTCTACCATAAGCCGTCTCCAAAGGCGTTTCAGAGAATATGGCAGTACATCCAACCAGCCTCACAACCGCAGACCACGTGTAACCACACCAGCCCAGGACCTCCACATCCAGCATGTTCACCTCCAAGATCGTCTGAGACCAGCCGCTCGGACAGCTGCTGAAACAATCGGTCTGCATAACCAAAGAATTTCTGCACAAACTGTCAGAAACCGTCTCATGCTCATCTGCATGCTCGTCGTCCTTATCAGGGTCTCGACCTGACTCCAGTTCGTCGTCGTAACCGACTTGAGTGTGCAAATGCTCACATTCGCTGGTGTTTGGCACGTTGGAGAGGTGTTCTCTTCATGGATGAATCCCGGTTCACACTGTCCAGGGCAGATGGCAGACAGCGTGTGTGGCATCGTGTGGGCGAGTGGTTTTCTGATGTCAATGCTGTGGATCGAGTGGCCCATGGTGGTGGTGGGGTTATGGTATGGGCAGGCGTCTGTTATGGATGAAGAACACAGGTGCATTTTATTGATGGCATTTTGAATGCACAGAGATACCGTGACGAGATTCTGAGACCCATTGTTGTGCCATACATCCAAGAACATCACCTCATGTTGCAGCAGGATAATGCACGGCCCCATGTTGCAAGGATCTGCACACAATTCTTGGAAGCTGAAAATGTCCCAGTTCTTGCATGGCCGCCATACTCACCGGACATGTCACCCATTGAGCATGTTTGGGATGCTCTGGACCAGCGTATACGACAGCATGTACCAGTTCCTGCCAATATCCAGCAACTTCGCACAGCCATTGAAGAGGAGTGGACCAACATTCCACAGGCCACAATTGACAACCTGATCAACTCTATGCGAAGGAGATGTGTTGCACTGCATGAGGCAAATGGTGGTCACACCAGATACTGACTGGTATCCACCCCCAATAAAACAAAACTGCACCTTTCAGAGTGGCCTTTTATTGTGGGCAGTCTAAGGCACACTTGTGCACTAAATCAATCAATCAATCAATTTTATTTATATTGTTGGGGAAAGTGTAGTGACACGGACCCACAACAGGGGGCGCAAATGAACGGTCAATAGATGAGCCAAAAGGTGGTAATTTAATGTTGTGAATGTGCACAACGAATATACAGACAATCTCAGAATCTGATAGCAGTCAATACACAAAGGTGACGTGTGGGCAGGCTCGAGGATAGAAGACGTCTGTCCTGAGAAGAGCCGGAACCACACAATTTCCACCGCCACCGAACCTGGTGAATACTGGAGCCGCCAAGTCCCGAATTCCCAGGTGATCACCGTCTCCGACTGTCGGATCTGGTACTGCTGGCGAGGAGCACAAACAGTGAGATGTGGGTGTGTGCACACCCAGTAACCAAAACAGTCAGAAGGTGGAAAGTCACCGCCACCTCTAATCACACACTGGTGCAGCTCCTGTTAACCACTTATCTGGTTGGGGTATGAAACGAAGCAGTCGCTGTTCACACCAAACGCCAATCCAGCAGATAAGGCACACAACAGGAAAGCGGCTGCAAAAAGAGTTCAGACTATGACACAGTTTTCAGTACAGCAGAGAATTACCTTCACAGGTAGATGATATCTTGGCAGCGAGGTGGAGATGACATCCGGCTTTTATGGAGTGATGAGTTGATGTGTGACAGCTGTCACTCCCGGTTGTGTCCATGGTGGCAGCGCCCTCTCGTGCCTGAAGCCCGCACTTCAGGCAGGGTGCCCTCTGGTGGTGGGCCAGCAGTACCTCCTCTTCTGGCGGCCCACACAACAGGACCCCCCCCTCAATGGGCGCCTCCTTCCAAGCGTGGTCTTGTCACCCGGACAAGACCACGCTTGTCCGGGTGACGTCGGTAGAAGTCGGCTAGGAGGTCCGGGTCCAGGATGAAGCTCCTCTTCACCCAGGAGCGTTCTTCAGGTCCATACCCCTCCCAGTCCACCAGATACTGAAACCCCCGGCCCTTCCGACGGACGTCCAGGAGCCTGCGAACCACCCATCGATGATCCGGGCAGGAGGCGCCGCCGGTCCGGGAGCACAGAGGGGTGAGTTGTGGTGTGGCTTGATCCGGGAAACATGAAAAACCGGGTGGACCCACAGTGAAGCTGGGAGCTGGAGCCTCACTGCGGCAGGACTGAGGACTTTGAGGATCTTGAATGGACCAATATACCTGTCCTTGAGGTTGGGTGAGTCCACTAGGAGGGGGATGTCCTTAGTTAAAAGCCACACCTCCTGCCAGGGCTGGTAAGCAGGGGCCGGGGAATGCCGGCGGTCTGCATGGGCCTTAGCCCTTGTCCGGGCCTTCACCAAGGCAGAACGAGCGATGCGCCACACCCGACGGCATCTTCGCAGGTGGGCCTGGACCAAGGGCACACCGACCTCTCCCTCCACCACGGGGAACAATGGGGGCTGGTACCCCAGACACACCTCAAATGGGGAGAGGCCGGTGGCAGAGGACACCTGGCTGTTATGGGCGTACTCGATCCAGGCCAGATGGTGACTCCAGGACGACGGGTGCGTGGATGTAACACAGCGGAGGGCCTGTTCAAGTTCTTGGTTGGCCCGCTCTGCCTGTCCATTCGTCTGAGGGTGATACCCGGACGAGAGGCTCACGTTGGCCCCCAGTTCCCTGCAGAAACTCCTCCAAACCTGTGAGGAGAACTGAGGACCACGGTCCGAGACAATGTCAGTTGGTATCCCATGCAGATGTACGACGTGGTGGACCAGGAGGTCTGCTGTCTCCTGGGCTGTAGGGAGCTTCAGAAGGGCCACGAAGTGGGCCCCCTTGGAGAAACGGTCCACTATCGTGAAGATGGTCGTCATGCCCTGGGACGGCGGGAGGCCCGTGACAAAGTCCAGGCAAATGTGAGACCAGGGGCTACGAGGCACCGGAAGCGGTTGCAGAAGTCCTTGTGTCTTGGAGTGGTCTGCCTTGCCCCTGGCACAGGTGGTGCAGGCCTGGACATACTCCCGGATGTCGGCCTCCATGGACGCCCACCAGAAGCGCTGCCGGACAACTGCCACGGTCCTACGCACCCCTGGATGACAGGAGAGCTTGGACCCGTGACAGAAGTCCAAGACTGCAGCTCTGGCCTCTGGTGGGACGTATAAACGGTTCTTTGGTCCAGTTCCGGGGTCTGGGCTCCGTGCCAGGGCCTCCCGGACGGTCTTCTCCACGTCCCAGGTGAGGGTGGCCACGATAGTGGACTCCGGAATGATGGGCTCCGGTGGAACCGACAGTCTTGACCTCATCTTCATGAACCCGGGACAAGACATCCGATCTCTGGTTCTTGGTCCCGGGGCGGTAGCTGATTTGGAAGTCAAAACGCCCGAAGAACAGTGACCAGCGGGCTTGCCTGGGGTTCAGCCGCTTGGCGGTCCTGATATACTCCAGGTTCTGATGGTCAGTGAAAACCGTGAACGGCACAGACGCTCCCTCCAACAGGTGTCTCCACTCCTCAAGAGCCTCTTTCACCGCAAGGAGTTCTCGATTACCGAAATCATAGTTCCGTTCAGCTGGGGTCAACCTGCGAGAAAAGTAGGCACACGGGTGAAGAACCTTATCGGTCTCTCCGCTCTGGGATAGCACGGCTCCTATCCCTGAGTCAGAGGCGTCCACTTCAACCACAAACTGGCGGTTAGGGTCGGGCTGCACCAGAACTGGTGCAGACGAGAACCGGCGTTTCAACTCCTTGAACGCGGCTTCGCACCGATCCGACCAGGTGAAGGGGACTTTTGGAGAGGTCAGGGCTGTCAGGGGGCTAACTACCTGACTGTAGCCCTTAATGAACCTCCTGTAGAAATTTGCGAAGCCGAGGAACTGTTGCAGCTTCCTACGGCTTGTTGGTTGGGGCCAATCTCTCACCGCCGAAACCTTGGCCGGATCAGGGGCGACGGAGTTGGAGGAGATGATGAACCCCAGGAAGGACAAAGAGGTGCGGTGAAACTCACACTTCTCACCCTTCACAAACAGCCAGTTCTCCAACAACCGCTGCAGGACCTGACGTACATGCTGGACATGAGTCTCAGGGTCCGGGGAAAAGATGAGTATATCGTCCAGATATACGAAGACGAATCGTGCAGGAAGTCCCGCAAGACGTCATTAACCAAAGCTTGGAACGTTGCGGGGGCGTTAGTGAGGCCGAACGGCATGACCAGGTACTCAAAATGACCTAATGGGGTGTTAAATGCCGTCTTCCATTCGTCTCCCTTCCGGATCCGAACCAGGTGTTACGCATTCCTAAGGTCCAGTTTGGTGAAAATTTGGGCTCCATGCAGGGGTGTGAACACTGAATCCAACAGGGGTAAAGGGTATTGATTACGAACCGTTATGTCGTTCAGCCCCCTGTAATCAATGCATGGACGGAGTCCGCCATCTTTCTTGCCCACAAAATAGAAACCTGCACCCATCGGGGAGCTGGAATTCCGGATCAGCCCGGCAGCTAATGAGTCCCAGATGTAGGTCTCCATTGATTCGCGCTCAGGACGTGAGAGGTTGTACAGCCTGCTGGACGGGTACTCAGCGCCCAGGACCAAATCAATAGCACAATCGTACGGACGGTGCGGGGGAAGGGTGAGCGCCAGATCCTTGCTGAAGACGTCAGCAAGGTCGTGGTACTCAACCGGCACCGCCGTCATTGGGAGGGACTTTAACCTCCTCATTAGCGTTTACACTGGGAGGAACCGAGGATCCTAAACACTTCCGGTGGCAGGTTTCGCTCCACTGAGTCACAACCCCAGACGGCCAATCAATCCGGGGATTGTGTTTAATCATCCATGGGAAGCCCAAAATCACGTGGGAGGTAGAAGGAGTTACAAAAAACTCAATCTCCTCCCGGTGATTCCCAGACACTACCAAGGTTACAGGTAGTGTCTTGTGTGTGATAAAAGGGAGAAGAGTGCCATCTAGTGCTCGCACCTTCACTGGCGAAGAAAGCGCCACCAGAGGGAGCCCTACCTCCCTTGCCCATCTGCTATCCAGCAGATTCCCTTCGGACCCCGTGACCACCAGTGCTGGGGCTTGAAGGGTTAAATCCCCGCTCAGGATTTCAACTGGGAGTCGTGTTGAGAGATGTGTATGACCCACGTGAATGTTTTGACCCCCCCTCAGCCCAGTCTCTAAGGGCGGGCGTTTGTGTTTTGACCGTTTGAGGCAGTCTCTCTGCTGATGCTCACTCGAGCCGCAGACAAAACACTCCCCGCGGACCAGCCTCCTCTGTCTGAGTGTGGCCCTGCTCGTGTCCCTAGCACCGTCAGCAGAGGGAGCTGTAGCCACACGGAGCGCTGTGGATGTGGAGCGTGGGGAAGACGGCTCTCTTTCGGACCCGGGAGGAAGAGGGACGGCTTGTGCCTGACCACGCCCTTTGCCTCGCTCCCGTCGGCGTTCTTCTAACCAATTGTCCAATCGTATAACCAAATCGATAAGCTCAGCCAAATCCGCGGTTCCTCCTTAGCCACCAGGTGCTCCTTCAGGACCAACGACAGTCCGTTTATGAAGGCGGCGCGGAGCGCAGTCATATTCCAGCCGGATCTCGCAGCTGTGATGCGGAAGTCGACTGCATATTCGGCTGCGCTGCGGCGCCCCTGTCTCACTGACAGCAGCACGGTAGACGCGGTTTCGCCTCTGTTAGGGTGATCAAAAACAGTTCTGAGCTCCCTCACAAACCTAGTATAAGAGGCGAGGAGCTGTGAACTCTGTTCCCAAAGCGCTGTAGCCCAAGCGCTTGCCTTGCCTCGAAGCAAATTAATCACGTAAGCCACGTTGCTGGCATCAGACGCGTACATCACAGGACGTTGTGCAAAGACGAGCGAACACTGCATAAGAAAGTCCGCGCACGTCTCCACACAACCTCCGTACGGCTCTGGGGGGCTTATGTATGCTTCAGGGGATGGTGGGGGGGAGTCGTTGAACGACCAGTGGAATGTCTGTATTTGGCACCGGGTCAGCAGGAGGAGGAGCTGCAGCAGCGCCCTGAGCGCGCGCTTCCACCTGCGCGGTGAGAGCCTCAATCCTGCGATTAAGGATGATGTGTTGCTCGGTCATCAGGTCCAGCCGAGAGGTAAAGGCGGTGAGGATGTGCTGCAACTCACCAATCACGCCTCCAGCCGACGCCTGCGCACCCTGCTCTTCCATTGGCTGTCCAACAGATGGTTGACGCCCCTCGGGATCCATGACGTTGGCCGAGATATCCTGTTGGGGAAAGTGTAGTGACACGGACCTACAACAGGGGGCGCAAATGAACAGTCAATAGATGAGCCAAAAGGTAACAATTTAATGTTGTGAATGTGCACAACGAATATACAGACAATCTCAGAATCTGATAGCAGTTAATACACAAAGGTGACGTGTGGGCAGGCTCGAGGATAGAAGACGTCTGTCCTGAGAAGAGCCGGAACCACACGATTTCCGCCGCCACCGAACCTGGTGAATACTGGAGCCGCCAAGTCCCGAATTCCCAGGTGATCACCGTCCCCGACTGTTGGATCTGGTACTGCTGGCGAGGAGCACAAACAGTGAGATGTGGGTGTGTGCACACCCAGTAACCAAAACAGTCAGAAGGTGGAAAGTCACCTCCACCTCTAATCACACACTCGTGCAGCTCCTGTTAACCACTTATCTGGTTGGGGTATGAAGCGAAGCCGTCACTGTTCACACCAAAGGCCAATCCAGCAGATTAGGCACACAACAGGAAAGCGGCTGCAAAAAGAGTTCAGACTATGACACAGTTTTCAGTACAGCAGAGAATTACCTTCACAGGTAGATGATATCTCGGCAGCGAGGTGGAGCTGACATCCGGCTTTTATGGAGTGATGAAATGATGGGTGAAAGCTGTCACTCCCGGTTGTGTCCATGGCGGCAGCGCCCTCTCGTGCCTGAAGCCCGCACTTCAGGCAGGGCGCCCTCTGGTGGTGGGCGAGCAGTACCTCCTCTTCTGGCGGCCCACACAACATATATAGCGCCAAATCACAAAAAACAGTTGCCCCAAGGCGCTTTATATTGTAAGGCAAGGCCATACAATAATTACGGAAAAACCCCAACAGTCAAAACGACCCCCTGTGAGCAAGCACTTGGCGACAGTGGGAAGGAAAAACTCCATTTTAACAGGAAGAAACCTCCAGCAGAACCAGGCTCAGGGAGGGGCAGTCTTCTGCTGGGACTGGTTGGGGCTGAGGGAGAGAACCAGGAAAAAGACATGCTGTGGAGGGGAGCAGAGATCAATCACTAATGATTAAATGCAGAGTGGTGCATACAGAGCAAAAAGAGAAAGAAACAGTGCATCATGGGAACCCCCCAGCAGTCTAAGTCTATAGCAGCATAACTAAGGGATGGTTCAGGGTCACCTGATCCAGCCCTAACTATAAGCTTTAGCAAAAAGGAAAGTTTTAAGCCTAATCTTAAAAGTAGAGAGGGTGTCTGTCTCCCTGATCCAAATTGGGAGCTGGTTCCACAGGAGAGGAGCCTGAAAGCTGAAGGTTCTGCCTCCCATTCTACTCTTACAAACCCTAGGAACTACAAGTAAGCCTGCAGTCTGAGAGCGAAGCGCTCTATTGGGGTGATATGGTACTATGAGGTCCCTAAGATAAGATGGGACCTGATTATTCAAAACCTTATAAGTAACAAGAAGAATTTTAATTTCTATTCTGCAATTAACAGGAAGCCAATGAAGAGAGGCCAATAAGGGTGAGATATGCTCTCTCCTTCTAGTCCCCGTTAGTACTCTAGCTGCAGCATTTTGAATTAACTGAAGGCTTTTCAGGGAACTTTTAGGACAACCTGATAATAATGAATTACAATAGTCCAGACTAGAGGAAATAAATGCATGAATTAGTTTTTCAGCATAACTCTGAGACAAGACCTTTCTAATTTTAGAGATATTGCATAAATGCAAAAAAGCAGTCCTACATATTTGTTTAATATGCGCTTTGAATGACATATCCTGATCAAAAATGACTCCAAGATTTCTCACAGTATTACTAGAGGTCAGGGTAATGCCATCTGGAGTAAGGATCTGGTTAGACACCATGTTTCTAAGATTTGTGGGGCCAAATACAATAACTTCAGTTTTATCTGAGCTTAAAAGCAGGAAATTAGAGGTCATCCATGTCTATGTCTGTAAGACAATCCTGCAGTTTAGCTAATTGGTGTGTGTCCTCTGGCTTCATGGATAGATAAAGCTGGGTATCATCTGCGTAACAATGAAAATTTAAGCAATGCCGTCTAATAATACTGCCTAAGGGAAGCATGTATAAAGTGAATAAAATTGGTCCTAGCACAGAACCTTGTGGAACTCCATAATTAACCTTAGTCTGTGAAGAAGATTCCCCATTTACATGAACAAATTGTAATCTATTAGATAAATATGATTCAAACCACCGCAGCGCAGTGCCTTTAATACCTATGGCATGCTCTAATCTCTGTAATAAAATGTTATTGTCAACAGTATCAAAAGCAGCACTGAGGTCTAACAGAACAAGCACAGAGATGAGTCCACTGTCTGAGGCCATAAGAAGATCATTTGTAACCTTCACTAATGCTGTTTCTGTACTATGATGAATTCTAAAACCTGACTGAAACTCTTCAAATAGACCATTCCTCTGCAGATGATCAGTTAGCTGTTTTACAACTACCCTTTCAAGAATTTTTGAGAGAAGAGGAAGGTTGGAGATTGGCCTATAATTAGCTAAGATAGCTGGGTCAAGTGATGGCTTTTTAAGTAATGGTTTAATTACTGCCACCTTAAAAGCCTGTGGTACATAGCCAACTAATAAAGATAGACTGATCATATTTAAGATCGAAGCATTAAATAATGGTAGGGCTTACTTGAGCAGCCTGGTAGGAATGGGGTCTAATAGACATGTTGATAGTTTGGATGAAGTAACTAATGAAAATAACTCAGACAGAACAATCTGAGAGAAAGAGTCTAACCAAATACCGGCATCACTGAAAGCAGCCAAAGATAACGATACGTCTTTGGGATGGTTATGAGTAATTTTTTCTCTAATAGTTAAAATTTTATTAGCAAAGAGTCATGAAGTCATTACTAGTTAAAGTTAAAGGAATACTCGGCTCAATGGAGCTCTGACTCTTTGTCAGCCTGGCTACAGTGCTGAAAAGAAACCTGGGGTTGTTCTTATTTTCTTCAATTCGTGATGAGTAGTAAGATGTCCTAGCTTTACGGAGGGCTTTTTATAGCGCAACAGACTCTTTTTCCAGGCTAAGTGAAGATCTTCTAAATTAGTGAGACGCCATTTCCTCTCCAACTTACGGGTTATCTGCTTTAAGATGCGAGTTTGTGAGTTATACCACGGAGTCAGGCACTTCTGATTTAAAGCTCTCTTTTTCAGAGGAGTTACAGCATCCAAAGTTGTCTTCAATGAGGATGTAAAACTACTGACGAGATACTCTATCTCACTTACAGAGTTTAGGTAGCTACTCTGCACTGTGTTGGTATATGGCATTAGAGAACATAAAGAAGGAATTGTTAAGGATTTTATATATATATATATATATATATATATATATATGTTATCACTGTTAAACATTTGGACCTTTGTCTTCTTTCTCATGAGAACGGTGTTGTGCTGTTTGCACTAACCCTGAGAATGTACGTGTTATTCAACCTTGTTTTAGCATGCTGGGGTCAATCTGAACTGGGAATGAAGAGCTGGATGTACTTATTATTATTATACAACTTGTTTTTGTAGCCGCTAACGACTGGGAGTGAAGCATGACGGGGTCAGTCATGAACTGGGAGTAATAGACCTGAAGGTTGTTTTGACTGTTGTGATGTGATGCTTAGTGTGAAGACCAGGACACTCCAGGCAGATGCACAACAGCTGATAACTGCAATAGACGAACGAGATGTGCTGACCTCCGACGATAAGAGTAAAAGAAAGAAACTGTTTTTCCTTACAGCTGCACTTATTGACGTATGTGTTTATGTTACGGGAAGAAACTTGTCTCGCGTTGTCCCCCCCCCCCCCCTTAGGACAAGTTTTATGATGTAATGAGGGCCTCTCTAATAAAAAGAGCGGGAGAACAGGCCAGACTTTAGTGTAGCCTTGGTGTACAGCCTGGCTGCACTCCGCGCGTGATTAATTTGACTTTCTGTCTCACTGGTGTTTCTTGACTCTGTTTGTCTTATAAAAGGTTTTAAGAATGTTTGGAGGAGAAAATACCCAACAGGAATCATATCCTTAAACCTAGTTACAGCGCTTTCTGAAAGACTTCTAGTGTAATGAAACTTATTCCCCACTGCTGGGTAGTCCATCAGAGTAAATATAAATGTTATTAAGAAATTATCAGACAGAAGGGAGTTTTCAGGGAATACTGTTAAGTCTTCAATTTCCATACCATAAGTCAGAACAAGATCTAAGATATGATTAAAGTGGTGGGTGGACTCATTTACATTTTGAGCAAAGCAAATTGAGTCTAATAATAGATTAAATGCAGTGTTGAGGCTGTCATTCTCAGCATCTGTGTGGATGTTAAAATCGCCCACTATAATTATCTTATCTGAGCTAAGCACTAAGTCAGACAAAAGGTCTGAAAAGCCACAGAGAAACTCACAGTAACGACCAGGTGGACGATAGATAATAACAAATAAAACTGGTTTTTGGGACTTCCAATTTGGATGGACGAGACTAAGAGTCAAGCTTTCAAATGAATTAAAGCTCTGTCTGGAGCAGACTGCTGCTAATCCTCCGCCTCGGCCCGTGCTATGAGCGTTCTGGCAGTTAGTGTGACTCGGAGGTGTTGACTCATCTAAACTAACATATTCATCCTGCTGTAACCAGGTTTCTGTAAGGCAGAATAAATCAATATGTTGATCAATTATTATATCATTTACTAACAGGGACTTAGAAGAGAGAGACCTAATGTTTAATAGACCACATTTAACTGTTTTAGTCTGTGGTGCAGTTGAAGGTGCTATATTATTTTTTCTTTTTGAATTTTTATGCTTAAATAGATTTTTGCTGGTTATTGGTCATCTGGGAGCAGGCACCGTCTGCTGCTGTAGAATTTTCCACGGTACGGAGCCGAGTCTCCAATTCGCCCAGCCTGGCCTCCAAAGCTACGAATAAGCTACACTTATTACAAGTACCATTACTGCTAAAGGAGGCTGAGGAATAACTAAACCTTTCACACCCAGAGCAGAAAAGTGCGGGAGAGAGGGGAGAAGCCGCCATGCTAAACCGGATAAGAGCTAGTAGCTGCGCTAAGCTAGCGGATTCCTAAAAACACACAGTGAATAATGTATAAATAATTTAGAGGTGATTCAGCAGAGGGAATGCTTTAGTTAAGGCACGTGAAGATTACACTGTGAAGCAAATCGTTATCTAGGTAACTAGATCAATCTAACTGCGCAGATTAAACAGCTAACAGATACAGCAAAACACCGCTGCGCTCCGGAACAGGAAGTGATACAATACCGCAGTGAGAGCCAACCACCAGTAGAGGCAAGCAAGAGTCATGGTGTCTAATCAGCATCTTGATATGGCACACCTGTGAGGTGGGATGGATTATCTCAGCAAAGGAGAAGTGCTCACTATCACAGATTTAGACTGGTTTGTGAACAATATTTGAGGGAAATGGTGATATTGTGGATGTGGACAAAGTTTTAGATCTTTGAGTTCATCTCATACAAAATGGGAGCAAAACCAAAAGTGTTACATTTATATTTTTGTTGAGTGTAGAATGACAGGAAAGAACACACAAGTTACAGTGTTAAAGCATCACAAATGTGCTCCTGGAGATCACTTGCTCTGCATGCTCTCCACCTCTCCCTATTGCATCCACAGCCAATTAAGTCACATGTGCTCAGCCAAACAAGAGCCAGGAAATAGCAAATTTCTCTCATCTCCTTTGGTTGATGCAGGTATCCGTGGATAACATGCAGGGCCGGTAACCTCCTGGAGCAGGGCAGGTGTCCGCTGTGTTAAAAGGCACTTTCTGCTGTAGTGTACACCTGCATTCTCTTGGAAACACTCCTATGACAAAGCATGGAGCAAGTGAAAGCTGTGATCACCCTCTACTCACATATTTATTTCTGAATCTCTTTAATAGAATAAAACTGCAGCCATCAGTTTTATATAATAAAAAAAAAAAAAAAAAAAAAAAAAAAAATTTTCTAGTGTTTGGAAAAATACTGACATAGTGGGCCCAATTGTTCATCTGGCACAAAGGAGTGGAAATGTGTCATTCTGAGCATACAACCCCTGGCAAAAATTATGGAATCACCGGCCTCAGAGGATGTTCATTCTGTTGTTTAATTTTGTAGAAAAAAAAAGCAGATCACAGACATGACACAAAACTAAAGTCATTTCAAATGGCAACTTTCTGGCTTTAAGGAACACTATAAGAAATCAAGAAAAAAAGATTGTGGCAGTCAGTAACGGTTACTTTTTTAGACCAAGCAGAGGAAAAAAATATGGACTCACTCAATTCTGAGGAAGAAATTATGGAATCACCCTGTAAATTTCCATCCCCAAAACTAACACCTGCATCAAATCACATCTGCTCGTTGACATTGACCCTATGTCATGAAATTGACCCTATGTGTCTTTTTGCAAGGAATGTTTTCACAGTTTTTGCTCTATGGCAAGATGCATTATCTTCTTGAAAAATGATTTAATCATCCTCAAACATCAGAAAAGTGTCCAAAATATCAACGTAAACTTGTGCATTTATTGATGATGTAATGACAGCCATCTCCCCAGTGCCTTTACCTGACATGCAGCCCCATATCATCAATGACTCTGGAAATTTACATGTTCTCTTCAGGCAGTCATCTTTATAAATCTCATTGGAACGGCACCAAACAAAAGTTCCAGTATCATCACCTTGCCCAATGCAGATTTGAGATTCATCACTGAATATGACTTTCATCCAGTCATCCACAGTCCACGATTGCTTTTCTTTAGCCCATTGTAACCTTGTTTTTTTCTGTTTAGGTGTTAATGATGGCTTTCATTTAGCTTTTCTGTATGTAAATCCCATTTCCTTTAGGCGGTTTCTTACAGTTCGGTCACAGATGTTGACTCCAGTTTCCTCCATTCGTTCCTCATTTGTTTTGTTGTGCATTTTCGATTTTTGAGACATATTGCTTTAAGTTTTCTGTCTTGACGCTTTGATGTCTTCCTTGGTCTACCAGTATGTTTGCCTTTAACAACCTTCCCATGTTGTCTGTATTTGGTCCAGAGTTTAGACACAGCTGACTGTGAACAACCAACATCTTTTGCAACATTGCGTGATGATTTACCCTCTTTTAAGAGTTTGATAATCCTCTCCTTTGTTTCAATTGACATCTCTCGTGTTGGAGCCATGATTCATGTCAGTCCACTTGGTGCAACAGCTCTCCAAGGTGTGATCACTCCTTTTTAGATGCAGACTAACAAGCAGATGTGATTTGATGCAGGTGTTAGTGTTGGAGATGAAAATTTACAGGGTGATTCCATAATTTATTCCTCAGAATTGAGTGAGTCCATATTTTTTTCCTCTGCTTGGTCTAAAAAAGTAACCGTTACTGACTGCCACAATCTTTTTTTCTTGATTTCTTAGTGTTTCTTAAAGCCAGAAAGTTGCCATTTGAAATGACTTTAGTTTTGTGTCATGTCTGTGATCTGCTTTTTTTCTACAAAATTAAACAACTGAATGAACATCCTCCGAGGCCAGTGATTCCATAATTTTTGCCAGGGGTTGTACATTCTATTCTTTATCAACAGGTAGCACCTACATTCTTTAAATACCAGACATGCAGTCATCTGCACACCCATGTGCATGTTTGGCTAAAAATTAGTTGAGGCCCAGAAAGTATATGCACCAACAGACGATCTGGTCTAAAGTCCTGCACGATGAGTGTATGGACCAGGAGGAGTCATAATTACCACTTGGGGGGAAAATGCCAACTATACTTTTCTGAGACTTATACATTTTCAGAGATGAATTTAGCATGCTAACAAAATCAAGAAGTCAGATGATACTGATGTATCATCTGGCTTCTTGATTTTGCAGCCTTTGAACCCGATTCCCCTAATGACCAAAATTTCAAAGTTCTGAAAACCCTTTTTGTGCAAGTAAACACATACAAATGCCAAATAAAGTGAATGAATTGTATTCTAATCAAACTAAATATTATGGCTGATGTTCAAAGCTATACAAAATTGTCTAGTTAAGTGATAACTGCTTTAAATGATTCAACTCATTAAGTACAACCATATATTCAATATGAAGAAATAAAAACAAAACTAAAAACTATGTTCTGAATTGAAGAATTATTTTATTTCAAAAATTTTAGAGTTGAATAATCAGCTCCTCAAATGTAATGTTTTTGTCATTTACTTTTAATTTCCTTGAAACAAAAATTACAAGCACAACATGAATGGCCTTTAAGACTATAAAAGGCATTTTCTTGGGAAAACACAATGATGCATCTGCTACTATAATCAAGAGGTTTTTGTGTCCTAAGGTTGCTGAAATGAAGCAATATCACAACCTGGTGGACATTTGCCATTAATGCAGGTACAATATAATCTCACTAAGCGCTTTAATTGGGTGTATTTTTAGCTGCCATCTTGGATATTGGCAGCCATTAGTATCAGTATTTGTGTCTAAAATTTAACAAGTATGAAATTAGTATGTGATTAGAATATTTTGTATTTTATTAAACATTTACATGTGTTTAAAGGCAAAAATGATATTTCATAATCCTATTTTTTTTTAATAGGGCATTCAGAAAAATATAGAAAGCATTTATCCCCCTACTGGTAGTTGAGCCAAATATAGTGGGTCTGGCACATACACTCAATAGACGGGCTCAATACACATGCACAGGTTGCATACAGGTTGCAAACAGCACATCATAGGACCATGAAGCTGAACTGTAAATGGAAATTAACAATTAAATAAAAGCAACAACTTGTTAAAGAAACAAAACTTTAATGATGGTGTTTGTGTCATATTTGTAAACTTTCTTTCCTCCCTCTGCGTGGAGTGAGTGGGTGAAGGAATTTAGGGGTTCAGATTTTAAACATGGTTTGAAACAAAAATGTTGATGACTGATAATACATCATTTTGCATAACAAACTCATGCTTTGATACAAAAATACAAACATTCATCACACACTTCGCCTTTTACCAGAAAAACTGACGAAGTGCCCAGCATGGTGCACAAGAGTCTAGTCTAGTTAATAAAACTGAACAGTTTTTAACTTACCTTATAAAGTACTGCAGGCAACAGGCCTCAGTACTTCCATTCATTCAGGATTTGTGTGTGAGGTTCATTTCAAAGGCTGAAACAGCACCTTATGTGCATAGCCACGCTTGGTGATCAGTAAACAAATTTTATCAAACAGAGTTACATATGGGTTAAACTATGACTGCATCTTCTAGTATTCCTTCTCTTTTGTAGATGACTGCATGTATATGCTGCCGGCACAGATCCACTTCCTTCCCAGAAAACCTGTCAGTTCTGACTTGCATTTGCTTAACACCACAATACTGGGCGGTTCAAAGGCAATGCCATAATTGTGTGATTTTATGTTTAGCCCCTAATACGCCCATGAATAATGAACAAAATAAACCCAAACCCTTTGGACCCAGTGCCCACCTTGACACTCAGTTTATGCACACTCTCACTAGCAAAAGACATTTTGACATGCCCATAAATCATGTGCCAGCAGAACTGGCCAATCTACAAGATTCTTGTAAAAGTTTGGTCCCAAAAATGTATTTTCTGCACAAATGCAGTTTTAACTAAAATGACTTGCAGAACTTATAAACCATTAAACCCAAAACACATCAAGTGTAAGATACATCAGTTTTCTCAGGTAATTTAACTCATTTGTACACAACACGTCTCCCCCCCCGTGTCTCTCCACTCCCCTCACCCTGGTTTCCTCCTTACCACCTTGAAGGCAGCGTGGTTTTTACTGCTGCAGCATTCAACCCTCAAGCTGGGTGGCGCGGGCCCCTCCTGCTGCGGCCTTCACCCACTTTGCCTCAATTCGGATGACGGACTGCTTCAAATTTAGAGCACACAAACAATGTCAAATGTACTGTATGTGTGTTGTCTTTAATTTTGATGTGTGCCATTATTATGATAAACAAGTAATTGTAGATTAATTGCTGTGTCTTTTCTGAGGTAATTGGAGTGTAAATGTAATTGCCTTTTGGGATCAATAAAGTTGTCTGAAATCTGAAATCAGTTTATCAAACATCTAAAACCTAATTTTTTGCATCACAAAGTTTAGTTGAAAGCAACTGGATATCTTGTTTTTTTTTTTGTTTTTTTTTTAATTCAGTCATCAAGATCTTACACCACTTGATGAAACTGTCTTCTTCAGGTAAGTGACCTGAAAGCAGCAGCCCGGTTACACACTGAAAGCCTGTTTCACACCGGTGTCACCAACCGAACGGTCCCCTCTGCCTTCACTGTGCATGCATCATTTCGGAGCGTCAGCAGCAATTCACTGATTATCAACTCCTTTCTGCTTTAAGCTGCACTCCAGTCATTCTCTATCTCAGTGACAGATATCTGAAGCTTTTGTATAACAATCATTTCCACATAAATTCAGCATTATTTCCTAATAAAAGACAGGGAACCAATCAGAGCGCCACAGCAGCACATCTGAGTCTGGCGTGCTCCTGCGCATACGTCATTTCAGAGCATCGGCAGTGCTTCACCAATTATCGCCTAGTTTCTGCTTAAAACTAACTAGAATTATTTAAGAGGTTTTACTTTGTCATCTGATGTTAATAATTACATTATTCCCTTTGATTGCTTTGGGTGCAGAGTCAGACAGACATGCTGCTGTCGCGCTCTGATCGCTTTTGTTGTACAAAAGCTTCAGATATCTGTCACTGAGATACATGATGACTGGAGTGCAGTTTTAAGCAGAAATGAGGCGATAATCGGTGAATCACTGCTGATGTTCACAAATGACAAGTGCAGTGAAGGTAGGGGGGACGGATTTTTAGGGGGGACCATTCGGTTGGTGACCCCGGGCCTGCGTAGAGTTGCATTGTGTTGCGTATCTAGTATGCAGGAATAGCTGCGTAACTTGCGTGCAGGCAAAAAAAAAAAAAAAAAAAAAAAAATCCTTGCACGCAGGAGGGAGAAGCTTGGCTCCACGATGCTGTTTTCACATACTGCCTGGACACGCAGATGGATTGGATACATTGGGGAAAAAGTCAGAATACATTATTTCCTGAAGTAAATGGACTTTATTTTACGCACCACAATCGTGAGAGAACTTGAAGAGGTGAAAGCACCGTGGAGCTGCAGCCCTTCGATCGCGCGCGCAATCCATCCATGAGGAGTAGACAGTGGACATGTCCTCTCTCTGGCGATCTGTCTGTGAGGAGGTATACTGGACATGGACATGTCCTCTCATTGGTGATCAGTCCATGAGCAGGCATTAATGGACTTTATTTAATGTACCACAATCGTGAGCGAACTTGAGGAGGTAAAAGCGCCGTGGAGCTGCAGCTGTTGATCGCGCACGATCCGTCCATGAGTGGACATGGACATGTCCTCTCACTGGCGATCCGTCCATAAGGAGTGGATGTGGACATGTCTTCTCGCTGACAATCTGTCCATTAGGAGTTAGTGAACATGGAAGCTTTGCCAGCCCGTCTCTTCTTCTTGTGTGGTTTTGAAGCTTCACTGCCAGCAAAGTCCAGCAGGATGAATAAAATCTACCAATGCAGGTATGTACCGATAAAAAAAAATGAAAAGGATTTTTCGCACTGGCGCAGGGTTGTGCATAATTGCGGAGGCGTCATGTACAGTAATACAGTGTTGTGTAGATTTACATATAGTAGAGGAGTGTTGTGTAGACTTGCATGGAACACTGCGTCTGGTGGACACTGAAAGTACGCAAAAAAAAAAAAAAAAATTAAAAAATTGTTTAATTTTTTGCATCCATTTCATGAACCCCTTTGCGTCCCTCAGCTTACTGCCACGTAGGGCTGCATAAACTTGGCATATTCAGTATGCCGCATTACGCAACTCTACATTGGCTCGGTGTGAAAGGGGCTTTAGCGTGAACTACTACTGTGAACTAAATAAGGTCTTTCAGGTCAACAACAGGAAATGATGATAAACCTTCCTGTTGAGCAAGGACAGAATAGCTCGTAGAAAAATGGCGAGCTGTGCTGCATTGATGTTAATGGTCAGTCTGGAGACAAACCTTGTTAGTTTCAACCTAAAAATGCCTGAGACGGCTCGGTGCTTGGTTTACGTTTTGACACCTGCCATGGTCAAGTGGCCATTTCACTCTCAGCACTACTCCTTCACCACAGTTCAGACTGACACGTTACCCAGCTTAGGTTTTGTCAACAGCTACACCCCTCGTCCTCCCCTCCCAACCAAAAAAAAAAAAAAAAAAAAAAAAAAAAAAAAAAAAAAGATACCGGCTGTAGAAATATTAATGTACAGTCTGAAAGTGCATGTGTGAAATATCTCCAGCATTCAGTTCTTGTCACTTGGAGTTCCTCCAGGGCTCCTCTGCAGATTCGCTCACGTCACCGTCCTCAAACACTTTAACTCACTTTGGGGTAGATTTTTTCATAAAAGAAGCTCTGGGCCAAGACATAAAGTTCTCCATCCTTTTCCCTCACAGCGTGTGCACGTACAAACTGGAACTGTTCAAGTGCAAACTCATAAAACTCATTTTCAATTTTCCAAATGTCTGACTGCTGCAGCTTGGCGATTGTCTCTTTGGTGGGGGGCTTCTTCTCTGTTGTCTTTCGCAGATGGGACTTCTTTCCTGGAGTAACACAAGAACGTGTAATGAGTTTGTCAGTTTGTCTTTTTGCAGTTACTGGCAGGGAAGCAAAATGAGTTCTTATCAATTAAGAGCTAAATCAGGACCGGCAGTTTGATAAAAACAAATTTCAGTTAAATATTTGACTCCACAGACACTGTGGGGTTTCAGGCCTTGACATTAAGCACTTCATGGCACTCAGAATATACTTACCTTGCTTTTAAATAGCACACCCCAGGAAATATTTGAAAATTTATTTTAAAATGAAGCCATTTCCTGCAAATGTAGCACTCTAAATGCTACCTAATGGTGAGTTTACACATAATGACAAGTCACAAATGCAACGAGGTATACATTCTTAGCCGCCGACCAGGAGTCCTCAGGAACTGTTGGGACCTGTTCCCATGTGTTACAATTAATAGCTTGTATCACTGGCAAATTACCATTTCGCACGGCCAAGAATATTGTCCACTACTGCACGTAACAGTGCATCCTTACGTTCTGTCACAAATCTGTCAGGAATGTTGTGAATCAGGTGAATTGTCTCCACACACACCCCATATTCATCCTACCGTCAGCTGCTGAACAGTTCACATCGGTCCAGACTGCTCAACATCCAGATTAATCCACTGAAGAAGAACTTTGTGATTGGATGCTTAGTTGGGCTCTATGCCATGCAGAAAAGAGGAGGAGGAGACGTAGAGAGCCAGATGTTTGGTTGCATGTGGCTCTCCTCTGGCTCAGACTCATTCTCTGGAAAATCAGGCACAACAGCAGGTGGAACAACAGCAGGTCGAACACCTACAGGAGTGCCCTGAGGAGCATCAGCAGGAGGTGCAGGCTCTGGTCTGGAACGAGACTTGGCCGACTTGGTGTCACTATCCTCCTTCAGCATACTGCCATGTTACAATTCGTGTCAGTTCTTGACATTTTAAGTGTCAATTCATAGGACGTGTGACAGTATGGGCTCCAAGAACCATCACAGGAACCACTACGAATGCTGTCATGCTGTATTAAGAATCACCATTAATGACCACGTATCACATGCTCAGTTGCGAACTCCATGAATGGGGGATTTTCAAGTTGTGATAGAGCAGCGCCTACGCACATGTGTGATGATGTCACAACTGTGTCTGATTAGTGAGATGCAGTTTTGATCAACAACAAGAACTGTCAAGAAACTTTCTCGTCACTGTATGGAGTTGTGTGGAGGTAGGAATAGCCTTTTGAATGCTTGAATAACAATGCCAGTCGCACAAAGAAATCAAATAATAGTGAAATTTATGTACTATGATGAATTAGAATTCATCATAGCACAGAAACAGCATTAGTGAAGGTTACAAATGATCTTCTTATGGCTTCGGACAGTGGACTTATCTCTGTGCTTGTTCTGTTGGACCTCAGTGCTGCTTTTGATACTGTTGACCATAAAATTTTATTACAGAGATTAGAGCATGCCATAGGTATTAAAGGCACTGCGCTGCAGTGGTTTGAATCATATTTGTCTAATAGATTACAGTTTGTTCATGTAAATGGGGAATCTTCTTTACAGACTAAAGTTAATTATGGAGTTCCACAAGGTTCTGTGCTAGGACCAATTTTATTCACTTTATACATGCTTCCCTTAGGCAGTATTATTAGACGGTATTGCTTAAATTTTCATTGTTACGCAGATGATACCCAGCTTTATCTATCCATGAAGCCAGAGGATACACACCAATTAGCTAAACTGCAGGATTGTCTTACAGACATAAAGACATGGATGACCTCTAATTTCCTGCTTTTAAACTCAGATAAAACTGAAGTTATTGTATTTGGCCCCACAAATCTTAGAAGCATGGTGTCTAACCAGATCGTTACTCTGGATGGCATTTCCCTGATCTCTAGTAATACTGTGAGAAATCTTGGAGTCATTTTTGATCAGGATATGTCATTCAAAGCGCATATTAAACAAATATGTAGGACTGCCTTTTTGCATTTACGCAATATCTCTAAAATCAGAAAGGTCTTGTCTCAGAGTGATGCTGAAAAACTAATTCATGCATTTATTTCCTCTAGGCTGGACTATTGTAATTCATTATTATCAGGTTGTCCTAAAAGTTCCCTAAAAAGCCTTCAGTTGGTTCAGAATGCTGCAGCTAGAGTACTGACGGGGACTAGCAGGAGAGAGCATATCTCACCCGTGTTGGCCTCTCTTCATTGGCTTCCTGTTAATTCTAGAATAGAATTTAAAATTCTTCTTCTTACTTATAAGGTTTTGAATAATCAGGTCCCATCTTATATTAGGGACCTCGTAGTACCATATTACCCCATTAGAGCGCTTCGCTCTCAGACTGCGGGCTTACTTGTAGTTCCTAGGGTTTGTAAGAGTAGAATGGGAGGCAGAGCCTTCAGCTTTCAGGCTCCTCTCCTGTGGAACCAGCTCCCAATTCAGATCAGGGAGACAGATACCCTCTCTACTTTTAAGATTAGGCTTAAAACTTTCCTTTTCGCTAAGGCTTATAGTTAGGGCTGGATCGGGTGACCCTGGACCATCCCTTGGTTATGTTGCTTTAGACGTAGACTGTGGGGGGGGTTCCCATGATGCACTGTTTCTTTCTCTTTTTGCTCCGTATGCATCACTCTGCATTTAATCATTAGTGATCGATCTCTGCCCCCCTTCTCGGCATGTCTTTTTCCTGGTTCTTTCCCTCAGCCCCAACCAGTCTCAGCAGAGGACTGCCCCTCCCTGAGCCTGGTTCTGCTGGAGGTTTCTTCCTGTTAAAAGGGAGTTTTTCCTTCCCACTGTGGCCAAGTGCTTGCTCATAGGGGGTCGTTTTGACCGTTGGGGTTTTCATAATTATTGTATGGCCTTGCCTTACAATATGGAGCGCCTTGGGGCAACTGTTTGTTGTGATTTGGCGCTATATAAGAAAAAAGTTGATTGATTGATTGATTGAAAGCATGTTCATTGCGCCCAGAATGTTGGTATTTTGGTCGATGAACTTTCCCAGCAACGAATGTAAAGCCCTGGTCACACAGCACTAATGAAGGATGCCAAAGCAAAAAAGAAACAAGAAATCTGAACGTAAGTTGACATCCAGAGATATCATTTAACCGGTGTCCAGCTTTGATTGGTCAGCCGCTCCATGAGGTGTCATAACATCCGATTGGTCAGCCGCTCCGTGAGGCATCATAACAACCTGTTGTTTCTAATGAAACCAAACATGCAAGCAAGAGGCTCACTAACCAGAGGTTGCGGTTTCAAGATGGCAGTGCAACTTGAAAATCCCCAATTGAGGGTGGTGACATTCGTGGAAGATTTTTTTGGCAGCCAAAAACATGCTCCACAAATATCACAAATGTCACGCACCGACATACAATGTTAAGAAACCTATTCCAATGCATTAAGTCACGTTAAGAATGTGTCACGAATGACGGAAATACAGTGGTGGGCATAGCTATCCAAAAATTTAGCTTTGATAACTGCTAACCAGCTAACCGAAAGGTTATCTTTTGTAAACTAAACTGATAAACTTTATCGGAAGCTACAGCTAACTGATAACTTTCAATTTTGTCTCCGGACACTCTCAGCTACTAACAAGCTGATTTTGAGTTTAAACATCGCCAAAGCTTCTAACAGAATCAAAGGTGATCACAAACCCAAACACAGCCAATGAGTCAGCGCTTCTGTCTTTGTGCACCCTGCCCACTGTAGGATGCCACTGTAGGGAAGCATCATTTACCTTGACAGCATACAGAGGTCTTGAAATGGAAAGCAGGTTTGACTTGTGGTTTTGATTTATAAATCAAATTAATCCGGATATAATAACTACATTAATGTAAACTCTTAAAATGTACAAAGTGATATATAACCCATGTCTGTTAATTTTAAAATAATGCACTAATTCTGAAGATTTGAACATTAACACACAGATGCCCAAAGGGATTTTGGGTAAACTTAGCCTCAGCTCATACTGATTGGTTGACTAATGCATTCTAAGTAAAAACCAACACAAGTGACTCAATGTAACATGTGTTGGTGCTTACAAATAATTCTTTAATAATTTTCTAATTTTTTACACATTTTACAAAAGCACATCTCTTAGCTACCTCACTGCTGCAAAATACACAGCAGACAGGAGCAAAAGGGATTAAAAATGTTTTTCAACGTTACTTGCTATGTAAAAAAACGTTAGTGGCCTAAAAGTTATCAGAACTAAATTTATCTGAAGATAATTGGTGGGATGATGGTTTTAAAACTTATCTGAAAAGTTAATCCAAAGCTAAACAAAAACATTAGCTTCAATAATTATCGGTTATCGGATTAGCTGAACAGTGCCCACCACTGCGGGAATATGACATTTGTAATGCATCCTGCCTATGTGTAAACACAGCATTAAGATGGGTGTAATTTTTAATATTATTCATCTTTCTCATTCTTTTCCTTTTCTGTCATGTACATCCCTGTATAGAAGTGTTTATTTATTTAATTAAGTAAACAGATTTTTTTATTGCTCCCATATTCCACTCAGTACAGAATTGAAGCAGTGAAACAGTCACACTTAGACTAATATTAATTAAACAACATTTTAGTTTTTAAGAAAAGATTCATATTAAAAACATTATCATTATGAATACTACTAACAGAAATACCCATTGGTTAGAATGCATAATGCTAAAGGTAAAATAATAAATGCAGTGACCATTGTATATTAGCCAGAGAATGAATTATTTGAGAAAGACTGCAAATACTGGTTATAGGTGCTGTTAAATTGGGGTAATGTAAAGTGGGGTAATTACGTTGCCAACGAAGTAGGGCAGAGGTTATGTTTTCACCCGTTTGTTTGTAAACAGCATGGAACCCACAATTTCTCATATATTATCAATTTTTTTTTTTTTTTTAGAGGATTCATATCCTGATAGGCAAGATTTGATTCAATTTTCAAGGTCATGGGTCAAAGATCAAAGTCAGGAAAAATATTGGAAAAAGTCTTATCCTTTAACATTGAACAAGTTTTCAAAAATTCATAACTCAAAAAAGATCAAATTTATTTCATATTTGAGAGCATTGTGCAAGATGGTATCCATTATCGACTGAAAGTTTGATCTAGAGCTGATCCAGATTACAAATTTAACATTGAAAACCCCATGTAATGTATATTCTACATTATATTATAACCAATGTTCTGTGAAAATAATCTAAAAAAAATTCAGAAATCAAAAAAGTTGGGAAAAAAGACCAAAAAAAAAAAAAAAAATCAAAAACCTGACACCACAAAAAACTTTGATTCAAGTGCATGAAATACATACATACTCCTGACATTTGATAACATTTAACTGAGCTTATGAAAAGCCACTTCTAACAGGACTTTAACGTTGAAAATTTTTTCCAAGGTAAAAATTTGTGGAACTGGAAACTGGTGTTGGAGGAGGCTTGCGCTCTATGGGTGTGGTGTTCCAGTTTAAATACAACCCCTGGCAAAAATTATGGAAACAACGGCCTTGGAGGATGTTCATTCAGTTGTTTAATTTTGTAGAAAAAAGCAGATCACAGACATGACACAAAACTAAAGTCATTTCAAATGGCAACTTTCTGGCTTTAAGAAACACTATAAGAAATCAGGAAAAAAAAATTGTGGCAGTCAGTAACGCTTTTTTAGACCAAGCAGAGGGAACAAAAAATGGAATCACTCAATTCTGAGGAAAAAATTATGGAATCATGAAAAACAAAAGAACGCTCCAACACATCACTAGTATTTTGTTGCACCACCTCTGGCTTTTATAACAGCTTGCAGTCTCTGAGCCAAGGACTTAATGAATGACAAACAGTACTCTTCATCAATTTGGCTCCAACTTTCTCTGACTGCTGTTGCCAGATCAGTTTTGCAGGTTGGTGCCTTGTCATGGACCATTTTCTTCAACTTCCACCAAAGATTTTCAATTGGATTAAGATCCGGACTATTTGCAGGCCATGACATTGACCCTATGTGTCCTTTGCAAGGAATGTTTTCACAGTTTTTGCTCTATGGCAAGATGCATTATCATCTTGAAAAGTGATTTCATCATCCCCAAACATCCTTTCAATTGATGGGATAAGAAAAGTGTCCAAAAATCAACGTAAACTTGTGCATTTATTGATGATGTAATGACAGCCATCTCCCCAGTGCCTCATCACCTTGCCCAATGCAGATTCGAGATTCATCACTGAATATGACTTTCATCCAGTCATCCACAGTCCACGATTGCTTTTCCTTAGCCCATTGTAACCTTGTTTTTTTCTGTTTAGGTGTTAATGATAGCTTTCGTTTAGCTTTTCTGTATGTAAATCCCATTTCCTTTAGGCGGTTTCTTACAATTCGGTCACAGACGTTGACTCCAGTTTCCTCCCATTCGTTCATTTGTTTTGTTGTGCATTTTCGATTTTTGAGACATATTGCTTTAAGTTTTCTGTCTTGACGCTTTGACGTCTTCCTTGGTTTACCAGTATGTTTGCCTTTAACAACCTTCCCATGTTTGTATTTGGTCCAGAGTTTAGACACAGCTGACTGTGAACAACCAACATCTTTTGCAACATTGCGTGATGATTTACCCTCTTTTAAGAGTTTGATAATCCTCTCCTTTGTTTCAAATGACATCTCTTGTGTTGGAGCCATGATTCATGTCAGTCCACTTGGTGCAACAGCTCTCCAAGGTGTGATCAATCCTTTTTAGATGCAGACTAACGAGCAGATATGATTTGATGCAGGTGTTAGTTCTGGGAATGAAAATTTACAGGGTGATTCCATAATTTATTCCTCAGAATTGAGTGAGTCCATATTTTTTTCCCTCTACTTGGTCTAAAAAAGTAACCGTTACTGACTGCCACAATTTTTTTTCCTGATTTCTTATAGTGTTTCTTAAAGCCAGAAAGTTGCCATTTGAAATGACTTTAGTTTTGTGTCATGTCTGTGATCTGTTTTTTTTCTACAAAATTAAACAACTGAATGAACATCCTCCGAGGCCGGTGATTCCATAATTTTTGCCAGGGGTTGTATGTGTTGATTTTCTTTAATACATTGTATACATTCTCAGATTCATGAAAGTCTGGTTATCCTAACACATTTGTGGAGACAAAACAAATCAGAACTGGGAGAAAATCAGAACTGCAAATAAAAAGTTAGTAAAAAATTTGAGAAAAAAAAAATCAGTTTTATCTGATAAAGCGAATAACTAGAGGCCTTGGAGCCGAAACAATCTCAACTTATTCTCAAACTTTAAATGGGTCAGAGGTGCGGCCCCAGCTCCTGTGCTCAGTCGGTCAGAGGCTTTTGAGCATTTCATTATAAATATCTGCAATAATATGGTTGGGTGGTTAAGAGAACAGATCACCTAAGATGTGTGTGTAGTTGTATTTGCATCAAGTGAAATTACTGTTATGCAATTTTGGATGCTAACAGTGATAGTATTTGTAGCAACTATCGGTAGCTTGAGGACACTGGGTCGAGTTGAGCCATGATTCGTAGGGAAATAAATGGATCATAATCTTTACAAGCTGTGAGAACCACTGCTCAGCCTCCAAAAATATGATATAATAAACACCTGAAATGAGGGTGGCCTGCCAGCAGAGCTGGTCGGTGTTGGACTTCATTCACTTGGTCTTGTTGGATTTGTGAGAATCTACTGAATATACTGGTACCTTGTTTCCCATGTAACAATAAGAAATATACTCAAAACCTGGATTAATCTTTTTAGTCACATAGCACTACTATTATTCTGAACACTACTGTAAGGTGTTCAAAAGGCATTCAAAAGTAGACCTTAAGGGCCCCTTCACACAAAACATGATTGAAGTCGACTCACGCAAAAAGGAGGAATTGCACGCTAGTCGTGAAAAATCGGAGCCACATCCAACACCTCGTACAACCTGTCGCTACAACTATTCTCGCACACAAGCAGCAGAAAGACAGAATGCCCTGTGAGAGCCCATTCGATCCTTCTCGTGGCAGGTGTCGGCCAAATTCAAGGTGACACACATGAACATCTAATACTGTTCGCGGAGCACATAGGAAATGTGTGACCATTTGCACCGTCAGTACAAAAATAGTGAGCAGGCCACCACTTTCGAGCTGGCTGTGAAATTTGTCTAAGTGCCCTCATGACTGTGGCGTTGCCAAGCACACGTGGCGTGCCAGAGTGCCGGGTCCCCCATAACATATGTGCTTGTGTTTCATGCACCCCCCCAACATGTGGCGTGCAGTTTACACATTCCCCCCCCGCAGGCGAGGTGCCTCTCATCTGATCACAGAGTCACACCTTGTTCTGTGCACTGAACGGACAGGGGGCATGACTGGCTGCCAACAGCAGCAGCTGTTGAGATCTCTGGTCCTGGATGTCACAGCTGCATAACACATACCGTGTTTTGACGGACACAGCCTTCCAACTGTCCACCGTGACACGCATGTGTGTGCTTGATGTCATCATCACGTGGAAATACATAAAAACATGTATCGCTTTTGCGATGGGCTAGAGAGTGTGCACACTGACAGACTGTGCCAGCTGAAACGGACCATCAGTTCATGTGGACATGCAGCAGGTGATCTGACAGGACACGCGTGTCCAGTGAGCGGCGCCACAGGTGAAAAGCCAACAATGCAACAAATACACCACTTTCAGTCAGGTATCAGCAAAAATATGCCGTAACAAACTAGGGATGCAACAACGAATTGATAAAATTCGATGACAACAGGCGTTGGCAACGCATTGCGTCATCGATGCGTTGTGTCGAGCGATTATGACTTCAGAAGCTGCTGGCCACTTCTGACACCAGTAGCGACCAGTGCACAGAGCAGATCAGACGCTGTTTCATAGAAGAACTACACACTTAAGAATATGGCAGAAGCAAGCAGACAAAAGAAAGTCAAGACTTCAAAAGTGTGGGAGCACTTTACGTTAAACAACACAAAGACGTTTGTTAACTGCAACATTTGCAAGTCGGACCTCGCATGGCAAGGGAGTACGACGGTAACGATGCAGCATCTCAAATGAAAGCATATCGGAGTCATCAACAAGAAAGGGGAGAGCTCAGTGTCTGGGTAAATTAACAAATGTTTGTTTATTTTTTGTGTAAGCAGTCGTAACTAGGGATGGGTATCGAGAACCGGTTCCTTTCGGGTATCGTTAAGAAATGATTCGATCCACCGACATCAATAAACTTTTTGCTTAACGATTCCCTTATTGGTCATTCAGAGTGGCCGTTGTTTTTGGGGGTGTTTTTCAGGAAAATGATCGTTTCTATACAACTTTTCTGCAGCGCGGCTTTGCTTTGAACCTTGAACCAATTGAAGCAGTGATTCGCAGATTGAAGCAGTGCGTCGATCTATTGCTTCATTGGTTCATTTTTTTTCCTTTCACTTTATCTTAATTTTCCCCGCTAAAACCCTAAAGAGCATATGTCTGTGAGTATTATTCACCTTTTTATGTTAGACCGACCTGTTATGGTCTTCTGAAACAGTTGATAGATGGATGGTCAGTTATTACAGTGCTTTTTTCACCGTAATTAAAAATGACGAAAACCTCCTCTTCTATACATCGTCTTTTAGACTTTTTACACTCCCATTATAAGACAGCGATTGTAGCGCAGTAGTAAAGTTTCCGTGTGTTAATCAAAGCTTTTGTAAATTGCAGGTTCGAATCCCGTGAGTGGCATTTATTTTTTATTTAACCGCAGGGTTCTGTATTGCGTCCCCTTTTATTTATTATTTATATCAACTGAGTGATTTTAAGTAATTATACACCAATATCTACTCTATCAGTGTCCGGCGATTGCAGCAATTATCTATATACCCGGCTGGACATAATAAGACATGAGAGAACACTGCTTCATTCACGTTATTTCATGACTGTATGTCTATGAACATGGGTCCTATACAGAGGAACAGATGGTTCATACTTGTATTGTCTGTTCGATAACAGGGATTCAATAAAATGCAGTGTCTTTTATGGTGTGTGTTTTTTCCCCTCCACAGCAGCAGTGCGATGTGGTTTCACACGTTCCAGCTGTTCGCACTGGAACAAGTACACAGACACGGACGAGTGTGCACGCACCATTGTCAGGTGTATTGTGCACACCTGTCTGAACATGCATCCATCCTGACAGCATATGGAATGTTTCATGGTTCCCCATTTCGTTCTTGGTTCGCCGATTGTCTTCCAGTTTCTGTGTCTTTTGTGTTATGTGTGAAGAGGCCCGACTCTAAAGAGTTTGGGGGGGGGGATTCCGACTAAAGTCCCTTCATTCAGAGAGCAGCGACATGACGAGCTGGAAAAAACAAAACAAAACAGTCACGTGAGTACTCATGGTGCCATCTTGGGGCCAAAATAACATTCGCTGTTAACCTATCTGCATATAAATCCAGCTATTTTATAAATTTATTCTCTGAAAATGCCGGGTTATTGTGCATTTGGAGGCACAAATAGACACAACAAGGGCTTTAAGATGTACAGATTCGCTTCAGATGCGAAGAAAAGAAAAATTTGGGGAAATAAAGTCAGCCGTGTGGGATGGAAGTCACTTCATCGTCAAGGATTTGAGAGGTAAATTTAATGTTCAGTCCCATGTAAAGTAAAACTCCCCCAAACCATCCACTTTACTTGCATAAACTGGATGTTTCTGTATGGTTTTCCATGTAATAAACAATGTGTATACAATGGATTTTGTTCAACAGATTTTAAAGCATCCTGTCCAGTCACAATGTATTTCCATTAAAAACCCCTCGCATGTAACCGGACAGAGCAGTGTGGCCATGCCCAGTAACAGAGGTACAAAATTAAATTTCAGCGCTCTGACACTCACCGATTTGAGTAAATTGGCACTTCCGTGATAAAACGTCAGACCGTATATTTTGTCAAACCGTGCTCAGACTCGGACCCACAGCCTGATGTGCACCTGTTAAATCAGACACTGCAAAAGGCTGTGATTTGACACTTTTCAGGTTTCACTCTCATATTTGAAGTTTTTGCAGTGCACACACTGATTACAAATGGATCAGAAAAGTCCATAAATTTACAACACGGAGTCGGAAAAAGAGGAAAGTGTACACCTTACGTTTGAATTGGAGGTGATGACTGTAGAAAGAAAAGCATGCTGAGGGACAAATTAGTGCAGAATAAAGTATAATCCAGTGAAGGAGAGCTTTAAAACTGTCACGCACGTTGGCGTCATGACACGGAATTACAGCTACACAAGCATAAGTCAGGCTTTAATTAAATAAATCATCATAAACTGTTGATAGCTGATAGTTTAACTATTTTTAACTTATTTTGATAGCACCTGTACCTGGATGTGTTGCTTTATGTCCTTAACGGATAAAAAAAGTGTTGAAAACATCAGGGGTGCCAACTTTGGGACTTTGGCTGGAGTGAGACTACACGGAAATTTTTGGTAACCCAAATAAAAGAAAAACAAAAAACAATTCTCGTTTACTAATAAACAGATAATAACAGAAGGGAAACTCTGATTATTCTCATCGCCGTCCTCCTTTTTTCTGAAATATTTCAGCAAGCTTATCTACAGGCATGGGAGAGAAAAATAAAGAAAAATGCTTAAAATGGCTGGAGGTGAAGAGGGCCATGACTGGGGGCTGTGGGGAGCTTTGACCCCCAGAAGCTGAAAGGTTTTAGCCATGCTAATGCTCCCCACAACCATTTTCTGCAGTGAATTTACAAGGAGAGATAGAGGATGGAGGCAGCAGCTTATCCAACTCTTTATGAGCTGGACAAAACCGACCTTCATATGCCAGCAGCTTCTGTGCCGTGCGAGTCTTCCCAAAACTGAAGAGAAGGAACAGACTCAAGCCTAGCACCGCTGAAATGATCTTATTTTTAAATAAAAATAAAAAAAACCTTTTGAAGCCCCAAATCCCCTTCATGTTGTACAACAATGGTCATAACAGTTTGTGCTAGTTACACAAACATTTCACAGTTTATATCTCTATTGCATACTGTGTTTATGATGGCACAATCAAATTATAACACAAGTTGTCTTTTAAACAAAAATATAGTCAAAAATTTCAAGATGCACATCATAGAGCCTTTATTATTTAACATACATAACAGCACCAGTTTTATTGTTCTATGCAAGTGCTATGTTAAAAATTGGCCAGCAGATGTCGCCGTACTTAACTATCAAATGCTTCTAAACACTGAACCATTTCAATACAATTGCGTCATATTGATTCAGTGGTTCAAAATGCTTAGGTTTCTCAGTCAGTAATAATTTAGTAATAAAATACATCAGGGACCACATTGTTTTTTTTTAATGCATGTGCACAGATAGACTTAAAATCATGAATACTTGCTTACCGGGACATTAACATATGACATGCCCTTTAAATTACCTAGTTTACAACTAGTTAAAGTCTGTAGCCTGCTGTGTCAACAAACAATTCATCTGATTAAGCTACGTCTGTAGTGACAAGTCACATAATTTTATTAGACAATAGATTATTCAATTTGTTAGGCTATTTATTGGCTTACCGTCGTTTCAACTCCTTGAACGCGGCTTCGCACCGATCCGACCAGGTGAAGGGGACTTTTGGAGAGGTCAGGGCTGTCAGGGGGCTAACTACCTGACTGTAGCCCTTAATGAACCTCCTAGAAATTAGCGAAGCCGAGGAACTGTTGCAGCTTCCTACGGCTTGTTGGTTGGGGCCAATCTCTCACCGCCGCAACCTTGGCCGGATCAGGGGCGACGGAGTTAGAGATGATAAACCCCAGGAAGGACAAAGACGTGCGGTGAAACTCGCACTTCTCGCCCTTCACAAACAGTCGGTTCTCTAACAACCGCTGCAGGACCTGACGTACATGCTGGACATGGGTCTCAGGATCCGGAGAAAAGATGAGAATATCGTCCAGATATACGAAGACGAATCGGTGCAGGAAGTCCCGCAAGACGTCGTTAACCAAGGCTTGGAACGTCGCGGGGGCGTTGGTGAGGCCGAACGGCATGACCAGGTACTCAAAGTGACCTAATGGGGTGTTAAATGCCGTCTTCCATTCGTCTCCCTTCCGGATCCGAACCAGGTGATACGCATTTCTAAGATCCAACTTAGTAAAGATTTTGGCTCCATGCAGGGGGGTGAACACGGAATCTAACAATGGCAACGGGTATCGGTTGCGAACCGTAATCTCATTCAGCCCCCTGTAATCAATACATGGACAAAGTCCGCCATCTTTCTTGCCCACAAAAAAGAAACCTGCCCCCATCGGGGAGGTGGAGTTCCGGATCAGCCCGGCAGCTAATGAGTCCCGGATGTAGGTCTCCATTGATTCGCGCTCAGGTTGTGAGAGGTTGTACAGCCTGCTGGACGGGAACTCAGCGCCTGGAACCAAATCAATGGCACAATCGTACGGACGGTGCGGGGGAAGGGTGAGTGCCAGATCCTTACTGAAGACGTCAGCAAGATCGTGGTACTCAACCGGCACTGCCGTCAGATTGGGAGGGACTTTGACCTCCTCCTTAGCCTGTGAACCGGGAGGAACCGAGGATCCTAAACACCCCCGATGGCAGGTTTCGCTCCACTGAACCACCACCCCAGACGGCCAATCAATCCGGGGATTGTGCTTCAACATCCATGGGATGCCCAAAATCACGCGGGAGGTAGGAAGGAGTTACAAAAAACTCAATCTCCTCCCGGTGGTTTCCAGACACCACCAGAGTTACTGGTTGTGTCTTGTGTGTGAGTAAAGGGAGGAGGGTGCCATCTAGTGCCCGCACCTGCAACGGCGAAGGAAGCGCCACCAGAGGGAGCCCTACCTCCCTTGCCCATCTGCTGTCTAGCAGATTCCCTTCTGACCCCGTGTCCACCAGTGCTCGGGCTTGAAGGGTTAAATCCCCGCTCAGGATTGTGACTGGGAGTCGTGTGGCAATTTGTGTGTGTCTCACTTGAATGTTTTGACCCCCCCTTAGCCCAGTCTCTAAGGGCGAGTGTTGTCGTTTTGGCCGTTTGGGGCAGTTTCTCTGTGTGTGCTCAGTTGAGCTGCAGAGAAAACACTCTCCACGGATCAGCCTCCCCATTTTGGCCCTGTGCGTTTCCCTAACAACGTCAGCAGGGGGAGCTGTTGCCCCACAAAGCGCTGCGGCTGTGGAGCGTGGGGAGGGCGGCCCCTTTTCGAACCCGGAAGGGAGAGGGGCGGCGCGTATCCGGTCACGTCCTTCGCCTCGCTCCCGACGGCGTTCCTCCAACTGATTGTCTAACCGTATAACGAGATCGATAAGCCCATCTAAATCCCGCGGTTCCTCCTTAGCTACCAGCTGCTCCTTCAGAACCAACGACAGTCCGTTTATGAAGGCGGCGCAGAGCGCAACGTTATTCCAGAGGGACCTCGCAGCCGCGATGCGGAAGTTGACTGCATAAGCGGCTGCGCTCTGGCGTCCCTGTCTCTGACAGCAGCACGGTTGAAGCGGTCTCTCCTCTGTTAGGGTGATCAAACACTGTTCTGAACTCCCCCACAAACCCAGTGTATGCTGATAACAACCGTGAGTTCTGTTCCCAGAGCGCCGTAGCCCAGGCGCATGCTTTACCCCGAAGCAGAACAATCACAAGCTATTTTACTAGCATCTGACACGTACATGACGGGACGTTGTGCGAAGACGAGCGAACACTGCATAAGAAAATCCGCGCACGTCTCCACACAACCTCCGTACGGCTCAGGAGGGCTTATGTATGCTTCAGGGGATGGTGGGAGGGGTTGTTGAACCACCACTGGAACGTTTATATCCTGCACAGGGTCGGCAGGAGGAAGAGCTGCAGCAGCGCCCTGAGCGCTCGCCGCCATCTGTGCGGAGAGAGCTTCCACCCTGCAGTTCAGGAGGATGTTTTGCTCAGTCATTTGATCCAACCGAGCCGTAAAGGCGGTGAGAATGTGCTGCAGCTCACCAATCACGTCTCCTTCAGACGCCTGCGCTCCCTGCTCTCCCATTGGTCGTTCAACAGCCGGGTGACGCCCCTCGGAGTCCATGACGCTGGCCGAGATATCCTGTTGGGATAGTGTAGTGACACGGACCCACAACAGGGGGCGCAAATGAACGGTCAATAGATGAGCCAAAATATAACAATTTAATGTTGTGAATGTGCACAACGAACATACAGACAATCTCAGAATATCATAACAGTCAATACACAAAGGTGACGTGTGGGCAGGCTCGAGGATAGAAGACGTCTGTCCTAAGAAGAGCCGGAACCACACGATTTCCGCCGCCCCAGAACCTGGTGAATACTGCAGCCGCCAAGTCACGAATTCCCAGGTGATCACCGTCCCCGACTGTCGGATCTGGTACTGCTGGCGAAGAACAATGACAGTCAAGTGTGGGTGTGTGTACACCCAGTAACAACAACGGTGGGAATGCCACCTCCACCTCTCACTCAGAATGCTGAGGTATTTACAGTGATCCCTCAGAGGAAAAGAGTGCCGTCCTGCACTCACTCAGCCTCCACAAGAAGAGGGATCAGTACTCCTGCAAACACTCACAATATACAGCTTATTAGAAACACAAATGGCTGAGGATATTACCTCCAATGAAGTATGATATCTCGGCAACGAGGTGGAGATGACGTCTGGTCTTTATGGAGTGAGATGATGTTGAGTAGATGGGTGACAGCTGTCAAGACGTAATGAGCGACAGCTGTCACCCCCGGCTGTGTCCATGGCGGCAGCGCCCTCTCGTGCCTGAAGCCCGCACTTCAGGCAGGGCGCCCTCTGGGGGTGGGCCAGCAGTACCTCCTCTTCTGGCGGCCCACACAACACTGCCGACAACACCCCCCCCCCACACACACAACATGAAAATGATCACTCCTTTTGCCAATACTCAAAAAGTGTTAGTATTTATAACCTCTTCATGACTTCAATGAACATAAATCCTTGATTTATAAAAAATAAAATAGACATCTTTCTTGAAGGGTAAAACTTGCAATTTCTAACCAACATTGGTTATAAATGTAACTGCTAAATCCTTTCTATACATTTTTCTAACATTTAAACTGTTTCTATACATTTTAGTTGTTGAAATTATTATGATTATTGTTGTTATTATTATTAGTGGTATTAGTATGTATGTATTAGTATGAAAAAAATGTCTTCAAAAGTGGACCTTTAGGCTGTTGTGGGGGACCGCCCACCCCCATGCCCCTTTCTGACTGGATTCGCACCTGGTTTGGTGTCTGAGAAGGATGAATGGATAATGTTCATTTACGCAGAAAACACAACCAGACTGACAGGTCTGCTTTTTCATGTCATGTCATCCTCAGAAAGAGACTTAGGCACATATGGGTGGGAAAAACGTGTTAGTATTTATAACATGTCGTGGATCAGCTGTTTTTAACGAGGAGACACACAGCAGCAGTTTTAAAGAAAAAAAAAACAATGTAAAAATGTCTTCATGAAAACCATAGCTCTGAGTGTCACCACGCTTTGAGAGACAACTGCGCTGCTGAACAGTAGATGAAAAGCTGACAGCTCGCTGAATGTGGATGAATTGGTCAGTTCAGCTGAACCCCGACCTCCCCTTGCTGATAGGCCAGTTTTAATGCTACGATTGACTCACAATACAAAGATAACCAAAACGCACAGTGACTTGGAGAAGTAACTTTAATCTGATTGGGGTTAAACTCCTGTTCTTTCATTAAGAAGTGGTCAAGTCTAATCTAGTCATCCACAGAAAATTAACGGGAGAAATTTTTATTTTGGCATGACATTTCTTGCTTGTGCGTGAGAGAGCGTGAGACTGATGCTGAAAGTGTGAGTGTCATGCCAGATGCGTGAGAGTTGGCAACCCTGAAATATAAAAGGTTCATTCAGTAGTTCTGCACAATTGGCACCATGTTCTCAGTTGTTGCTACTCTCTGTATAAAGGGACTCTAGTTCCTCCCCCTTGACCCTCTGCTATGCACCTGTAAGTTTCTGAGCAGGAGGAACACAGACATGAGGAGAAGGGAAAACTTATTTTTGTGGAATGCATGAACTAACTGATCTGTAAGAAAGTTCTCTCAGAAACATACTTGGTGTATATGTTTTTAAAACTCTTACATAACTGGTGCACTGGCTAATATAACTGTGTCTGCACCATGCTATGAAACAGAGACGCGCGCACACAGATGATCTGTGTGTCACATATTTATACTAAAAGCACATTGTGTTCTTAAAGTGTGCACTGCAGATCTGTAGTAAAGCAGCAGCAGTACTGTCTGCTTGCTCACTTCATTGACACCATGCATATTAAACAAACTGAAACGAAACGTAATCATAATATTTTTCCATTGCAAGTACAATTTAGCACTTGACTGGACAGAAAACTGATACAAAACATTAACTTGCCCACAGAGAGTTTCTAGTTATGTTGGACAACTGTTAATCTCGCCCTGAGTTTTAAGGTGTTGGTTGGTACCTGTTTTGTAGTGTTCCGTTGCACCCTTGAAGAAGCGGGGCAGCGCTGCCTCCAGGATCACGATGAAGTCTTCTAGCTCCTCAGTTACTCCAACCAGCAGGTACTCGTTCACCAGATTGTACTTGGCCTGTTCCAAAGCCCATATACTGCCCGCATTCCTGCACAAAAAACAGCACGCCACCCCACCCGCATTACTGCCACACTGTAAAGCATTAGAGTCCCAGTACAGCCGTGCAGACAATCTATCACATCAGAGGGCAAAAGTTCCAGACAGGGAGAAGGGACAAAAGCAGCCTTCTTCACAGAAAGCTTCTTGATAAATGAGCAGCTGGATGACTAATTCAGCATTTTTCATCACCACTGTGGATTCATTATCATTTAGCTAAATCCTCATCTCCATCTGCTGAACAAACAGTCCGAGAAAGTTCCACATAAGCAGGGCAGATCTGTGAGCAAAAGTTTTGAAACATTTTGGAGCAGTGTTTAGAGTTTGCCATCACTAATTTGCAGTATTGACAAAACATTTTTGCACCATCCCCAGTCACACATTCTATCCATTCTTTAATTCTGGTTTTAAATTCTCATTCTGTTCTATAATTTGTCATGTATATGTCCACAAAATGGGCCCTAATGTTTAGTGTAATTGTCACATGGGGTGTGCAGCCAGTACATTCTGAGTGCCGGTCCCAAGTCCGGATAAATGAGGAGGGTTGCATCAGGAAGGGCATCCGGCGTAAAACAAGCCAATCCAATTATGCAGACTAAGAATCGAATTTCCATACCAGATCGGTCACGGCCCGGGTTAACAAAGTCTGCCACTGGTGCTGTTGCCCAACAGGGTGCCGGTGGAAATTGGGCTACTGATGGGCGAAGACAAAGAAGAAGAGAAGGAGAACGTTTCCACAAACAGCGGGAGAAGAAGAAAACTAGACGGGTGGAAATGAGAGTGGGGACTTTGAATGTTGGTAGTATGACTGGTAAAGGGAGAGAGCTGGCTGATATGATGGAGAGGAGAAAGGTAGACATATTGTGTGTGTGTGTGCAAGAGACCAAGTGGAAGGGAAGTAAGACCAGGAGCATTGGCGGTGGGTACAAGTTGTTGTACCATGGTGAGGACAGGAAGAGAAATGGTGTTGGGGTCATTTTAAAGGAAAAGTATATTAAAAGTGTGTTGGAGGGTAACCGAGTGTCTGACAGGGTGATGAGTGTGAAGTTCGAAATTGAAGGGGTGATGATGAATATCATCAGTGCATATGCCCCACAGGTAGGTTGTGAGATGGAGAAAGAAGATTTCTGGAGTGTGTTAGATGAGGTGGTGGAGAGTGTGCCCAAGCATGAAAGAGTGGTGATAGGAGCAGACTTCAATGGGCATGTTGGTGAAGGGAACAGAGGTGATGAGGAAGTAATGGGTAGATATGGTATCAAGGACAGGAATGGGGAAGGACAGATGGTAGTTGATTTTGCAAAAAGGATGGAAATGGCTGTGGTGAATACCTACTTTAAGAAAAGGGAGGAGCACAGGGTAACATAAGAGTGGAGGAAGGTGCACACAGGTGGGACTGGAGTCACTTCCATGATTAAAAGTCCATCCGTTTATTTTTTCACACTGTGCTCAGACTCTGACCTGCAGTCTGGACGTGCACCTGTTAAATCAGACAGCGCAAAAGGCTGTGATTTGACACTTTTCTGGTTTTATATTCTTTATAGGAGATGCAAGCTAAAATAAATCAGAGACTGTAAGGTGGTGGCAAGAGAGAGTGTCGGTAGACTGCATAGGATGGTTGTTTGTAGGATGACTTTAGAGGTAAAGAAGAAGAAGAGAGTGAGAGCTCAACAAAGGATCAGATGGTGGAAGCTGAAGGAGGAAGACTGCTGTGTGAAATTTAGCGAGCAGGTGAGAGAAGCACTGGTTGGAGGGGAAGCAATTTTGGACAACTGGAAAAGTACTGCAGATGTGGTGAGGGAGACAGCTAGGACAGTACTGGGTATGACATCTGGACAGTGGAAGGAAGACAGGGAGACTTGGTGGTGGAATGAAGAGCTCCAGGAAAGCATAAGGAGAAAGAGGTTAGCGAAAAAGTTTTGGGATAGTCGGAGAGATGAAGAAAGTAGACAGGAGTACAAGGAGATGCAGTGTAAGGCGAAAAGAGAAGTGACAAAAGTGAAGGAAAAGGCATATTGTGAGCTGTACAAAAAGTTGAATAGTAAGAAAGGAGAAAAGGATTTGTACCGATTGGCCAGACAAAGGGACAGAGCTGGAAAGAATGTGCAGCAGGTTAGGGTGGTAAAAGATGCACATGGTAATGTGCTGACAAGTGAGGAGTGTGTGCTGAGAAAGTGGAGGGAATATTATGAAGAGCTGATGAATAAAGAAAATGAACGAGAGAAAAGGCTGGATGATGTGGTGAGAGTAAATCAGGAAGTACGAGATTAGTAAGCAAGACGTGAGGGTTGCTATGAAGAGGATGAAGAGTGGAAAGGCAGACATTCCAGGGGAGGCATGGAAATGTCTAGGAGAGATGGCAGTAGAGTTTCTAACCAGGTTGTTTAATAAAATCTTGGAAAGTGAGAGGATGCCTGAGGAGTGGAGACGAAGTGTGCTGGTTCCTATTTTCAAGAACAAGGGTGATGTGCAGAGCTGCAGTAACTTCTTTGTCTTTCGGCTGTTCCCGTTAGGGGTCGCCACAGCAGATCAATCGTTTCCATCTCACCCTGTCCTCTGTATCTTCCTCTGTCACACCAACCACCTGCATGTCCTCTCTCAGCACATCCATGAACCTCCTCTTTGGTCTCCCTCTTCTCCTCCTGCCTGGTGGCTCCATCCTCAGCATCCTTCTCCCTATATACCCTGGGTCCCTCCTCTGCACATGTCCAAACCATCTCAATCTTGCCTCTCTGACTTTGTCTCCAAACCGTCCCACCTGAGCTGTCCCTCTGATATGTTCATTCCTAATCTTGTCCATTCTTGTCACTCCCAAAAAGAATCTCAACATCTTCAGCTCTGCCACCTCCAGCTCTGCCTCCTGTCTTTTTGTTAGTGCCACTGTCTCTAAACCATACAACATAGCTGGTCTCACTACTGTTTTGTAAACTTTCCCCTTCACTCTTGCTGATATTCTTCAGTCACAAATCACTCCTGCCACCTTTCTCCACCCACTCCACCCTGCCTGCACTCTCTTCTTCACCTCTCTACCACACTCTCCATTACTTTGAACAGTTGACCCCAAATATTTAAACTCATCTACTTTCACCACTTCTACTCCTTGTAACTGCACTATTCCACTGGGCTCCCTCTCATTCACACACATGTACTCAGTCTTGCTTCTACTGACTTTCATTCCCCTTCTCTCCAAAGCATATCTCCACTTCTCCAGACTAGACTCAACTTGCTCTCTACTCTCACTACAGATCACAATGTCATCTGCAAACATCATAGTCCATGGGGACTCCTGTTTGATCTCATCTGTCAACCTGTCCATCACCACTGCAAACAAGAAAGGACTCAGAGCTGATCCTTGGTGTAATCCCACCTCCACCTTGAATGAGTGTCATTCCGACTGCGCATCTCACCGCTGTCACACTATTCTTGTACATGTCCTGCACTACCCTAACATACTTCTCTGCCACTCCAGACTTCCTCATACAATGCCACAACTCTTCTCTTGGCACCCTATCAAGCTTTTTCTAAGTCCACAAACACACAATGTAACTCTTTCTGTCCTTCTCTGTACTTTTCCAACAGTATTCTCAGAGCAAACATTGCATCTGTAGTGCTCTTTCTCGGCATGAAACCATATTGCTGGTCACAGATCTTCACCTGTTTTCTAAGCCTAGCTTCTACTACTCTTTCCCATAACTTCATGCTGTGGCTGATCAGCTTTATGCCTCTGTAGTTACTGCAGCTCTGCACATCACCCTTGTTCTTGAAAATAGGAACCAGCACACTTCGTCTCCACTCCTCAGGCATCCTCTCACTTTACAAGATTTTATTAAACAATCTGGTTAGAAACTCTACTGCCATCTCTCCTAGACATTTCCATGCCTCCATTGGAATGTCATCTGGACCAACTGCCTTTCCACTCTTCATCCTCTTCATAGTAGCCCTCACTTCTTCCTTGCTAATCTCTTTTACTTCCTGATTTACTCTCAGCACATCATCCAGCCTTTTCTCTTGCTCATTTTATTTATTCATCAACTCTTCGAAATATTCCCTCCACCTTCTCAGCACACACTCCTCACTTGTCAGCACATTACCATGTGCATCTTTTACCACCCTAACCTGCTGAACAGCCTTTCCAGCTCTGTCCCTTTGTCTGGCCAATCGGTACAAGTCCTTTTCTCCTTCCTTACTATTCAACTTCTTGTACAGCTCGCAATATGCCTTTTCCTTTGCTTTTGACACTTCTCTTCTCGCCTTACGCCGCATCTCCTTGTACTCCTGTCTACTTCCTTCATCTCTCCGACTATCCCAAAACTTTTTCGCCAACCTCTTTCTCCTTATGCTTTCCTGGACCTCTTCATTCCACCACCACGTCTCCTTGTCTTCCTTCCAGTGTGCAGATGTCATACCCAGTACTGCCCTAGCTGTCTCCCTCACCACATCTGCAGTACTCTTCCAGTTGTCCAAAATTGCTTCCCCTCCAACTAGTGCTTCTCTCACCTGCTCGCTAAATTTCACACAACAGTCTTCCTCCTTCAGCTTCCACCATCTGATCCTTTGTTGAGCTCTCACTCTCTTCTTCTTCTTTACCTCTAAAGTCATCCTACAAACAACCATCCTATGCTGTCTAGTGACACTCTCTCCTGCTACCACCTTACAGTCTGTGATTTCTTTTAGCTTGCATCTCCTATAAAGAATGTAGTCCACCTGTGTGCACCTTCCTCCACTCTTATATGTTACCCTGTGCTCCTCCCTTTTCTTAAAGTAGGTATTCACCACAGCCATTTCCATCCTTTTTGCAAAATCAACTACCATCTGTCCTTCCTCATTCCTATCCTTGATACCATATCTACCCATTACTTCCTCATCACCTCTGTTCCCTTCACCAACATGCCCATTGAAGTCTGCTCCTATCACCACTCTTTCATGCTTGGGCACACTCTCCACCACCTCATCTAACACACTCCAGAAATCTTCTTTCTCCTTCATCTCACAACCTACCTGTGGGGCATATGCACTGATGATATTCATCATCACCCCTTCAATTTCCAACTTCACACTCATCACCCTGTCAGACACTCGCTTAACCTCCAACACACTTTTAACATACTCTTCCTTTAAAATGACCCCAACACCATTTCTCTTCCTGTCCTCACCATGGTACAACAACTTGTACCCACCGCCGATGCTCCTGCTCTTACTTCCCGTCCACTTGGTCTCTTGCACACACAATATGTCTACCTTTCTCCTCTCCATCATATCAGCCAGCTGTCTCCCTTTACCAGTCATACTACCAACATTCAAAGTCCCCACTCTCATTTCCACCCTTCTAGTTTTCTTCTTCTCCGGCTGTTCATGGCAACGTTTTCCTCCTCTTCTTCGTCGTCATCTTCGCCCAAACTCAGCCACATGGGATGTGCAGCCAGTACATTCTGAGTGCCGGTCCCAAGCCCGGATAAATGAGGAGGGTTGCGTCAGGAAGGGCATCCGGCGTAAAACAAGCCAACCCAACTATGCAGACGCAGAGCTGCAGTAACTACAGAGGCATAAAGTTGATCAGCCACAGCATGAAGTTATGGGAAAAAGTAGTAGAAGCTAGGCTTAGAAAACAGGTGAAGATCTGTGAGCAGCAATATGGTTTCATGCAAGAAAGAGCACTACAGATGCAATGTTTGCTCTGAGAATACTGTTGGAAAAGTACAGAGAAGGCCAGAAAGAGTTACATTGTGTGTTTGTGGACTTAGAAAAAGCTTATGATAGGGTGCCAAGAGAAGAGCTGTGGTATTGTATGAGGAAGTCTGGAATGGCAGAGAAGTATGTTAGGGTAGTACAGGACATGTACAAGAATAGTGTGACAGCAGTGAGATGCGCAGTCAGAATTACAGACTCATTCAAGGTGGAGGTGGGATTACACCAAGGATCAGCTCTGAGTCCTTTCTTGTTTGCAGTGGTGATGAGCTCAGACAGGAGTCCCCATGGACTATGATGTTTGCAGATGACATTGTGATCTGTAGTGAGAGTAGAGAGCAAGCTGAGTCTAGTATGGAGAGGTGGCGATATGCTCTGGAGAGCAGAGGAATGAAAGTCAGTAGAAGCAAGACTGAGTAAATGTGTGTGAATGGGAGGGAGCCCAGTTGAATAGTGCAGAAGTGGTCAAAGTAGATGAGTTTAAATATTTGGGGTCAACTGTTCAAAGTAATAGAGAGTGTGGTAAAGAGGTGAAGAAGAGAGTGCAGGCAGGGTGGAGTGGGTGGAGATAGGTGGCAGTGATTTGTGACCGAAGAATATCAGCAAGAGCGAAGGGGAAAGTTTACAAGACAGTAGTGAGACCAGCTATGTTGTACGGTTTAGAGATGGTGGCACTAACAAAAAGGCAGGAGGCAGAGCTGGAGGTGGCAGAGCTGAAGATGTTGAGATTCTCTTTGGGAGTGACAAGAATGGACAAGATTAGGAATGAACATATCAGAGGGACAGCTCAGGTGGGACAGTTTGGAGACAAAGTCAGAGAGGCAAGACTGAGATGGTTTGGGCATGTGCAGAGGAAGGACCCAGGGTATATAGGGAGAAGGATGCTGAGGATGGAGCCACCAGGCAGGAGGAGAAGAGGGAGGCCAAAGAGGAGGTTTATGGATGTGCTGAGGGAGGACATGCAGGTGGTAGGTGTTACAGAGGAAGATACAGAGGACAGGGTGAGATGGAAACGATTGATCTGCTGTGGTGACCCCTAATGGGAACAGCCGAAAGACAAAGAAGAAAGAAGAAGTTGAGTGTAATTGTAGCTAGGTTGTTAGATGTCCAGTGTTCAGAGGGAAGACAAAAATAAATAAATAAAAATGTAGTTTAAACAACAGCTGTTCTGACTGTTTCTGATCAATATTCAGCATCCAGAAACTGTTCAGAAGTTGGCAGACGTGTCAATGGGACAATACACTAGAGACAACAAAGTGACTTTTTGAGTGATAAAAATAAAATAAATAAAAGTTGAGTACCAGGGTTTGTCCTCATTGTGTGTTCATTTAATTTGGGGAGTTACAAGATTATAGCATTTACTACTTTGAACATATCTGCAGACTCTGGCTGGGATAGACTAACCAACTTACTCATCCTTTAAAATTCATTTTATGTGCAACGGAACGGGTTTCGGTCTCAACTTCATGTAAATTCTGGGTCTGTTAGTGAAGCTTAGGGCTAGCGGCCGGTGATCACCTTAGTATTTTCTCTACTTTCCTGTCGATTTACTGCTGATGAATTATACCTTAAGTGTAGATTTTTTTTCTTCAATCTGTCCAAGGTTTGGATAACCTCGCACAGGATTGCAGGTTTGAAGGCTGCAGGCCACAGGTTGCTGGACTGACCATGAGATGCCATGCCTGAAGCTGATGCAGCACACTGGAGTCTGCGTTTGGAATGGACGTTACAGCAGGAGGAGGCCCAATGACGGCATGAGGAATGCTGGATGACCCCTGCCTGGTCTTCTCACCAAATGAATATTGTTTTTTTTATATTGTATGTTACGCTGATTTTCTGTTTTGTTTCTTCAGCTTTGTAACACTTTGTAAAAACCGTGTAACTGTTAGAATGGCCTAAGCAGTGAGTCACACCTCTGAGTCTGGTCTGCTTGAGGTTTCTTCCTCAATATCATCAGAGGGAGATTTTCCTTACTACTGCCACCTGTGTGGTTGCTCTACGGATTGATAAAGTTAGACTTTACTGGTGTGAAGCATATTGAGGCAGCTTTGTTGTGATTTGGCGCTTTATATAATCAAATAAATTGAAATTGAAAATCCACTCATCTTCATGTTGTTGTCTAATCCTAACACTGTTACCAGTAGAAGGAATTGGTAGAAAAAAATCCTTTAATTTTCTCAAATTTCTGCATAATGCTGTTTGAACACCTTCAAAATATTATAGAGGTGTGCAAAAATATTTGGCACATTTTACGTAATATAAGTGTTGTGTGTTGGGGGGCTTGGCTGGACACTGTTTTGTGGTTTTTGTGTTTGTTTTCCTTCCCAGGTGGTTTGGGGCTGATCTCTGGGGAGAATGTGCTGCAGAAGAGTCTCTCACCTCTGTCACGGTGATCTGCTGCACCTGTTGCACTCACGTGCAATTCTCTAATCAGGACAATCTATGACACCTGTGACATTCACGTGCAGTTCTGAGGACTCTCAGCTGGTACCAATGAAGAGATGAAGAACTGCATTTAAGCCAGCAGTGATCTGGGCTTAATTGCTGGAGAATACGACCGTGTGACGACCGTTTGAGGACGCTGAGGGCCGCTCCAGAATCTGACATTGCGTCTGTGAAGGAGGACGAGGGTGAGAGGCAAGCGCTGTCAGCACACGTCAGAGGTGATTATCCTTATAAGCTTATCTGTGAATATAACGTGGCACTGTTGCGCAGCTAAAATTAAGTATTGAAGAGAATCATCTCATTTGCTCCTCGCAGCTGTGGCGTGCGGATTGATAATCCACCACAAGCTGTGAGCAGCTGTTCTTTTGAATTAAGCCTGAAATTAGTCCTGAACGTGTTGCTGATAAGTGTGCCTCTAAATAGTTTTTCTTGATAAAAGTACTGAATAACCTTACCTCTGTTCCTCCTTCGCAGAGTACAGTCTTGGGAAAAGCCACCTGGGGGGTGTCGGCGGAACTCCTGAGTCCAGAATGTTCAGGCTTCGATCCGTTGAGGCGCAGGGAGAGCGCGCCGCCTCTTCACCCCACCAGACTCATTTACTTTGTATTTGTGTATAGCACAGTGGGAAGAAAAATAAATTTGTTTCTTTTTGGAACTGCTTCTGGTTATTTAGCGCTGGGTTCAGTCAGACACTGGACCGCTCCTCCACCTGTGTCCTACACATAACAGAATTCTCCGGCCAAACCAGTATGGACCCAGCGGCAGAAGCAGTTCCTTTTCAAAAAAAAAAGATTCCAGAAACACCTGGAGTTGAATTGGGAGCAAGTACAGCACCTATCGATTCAAATTAAGCAGACAGATGCCGCGGTTCAGCAATTGCTGGTCCCCCGACAGGGGCGACGACACGCAGCTGATTATTCTGTAGATTTTCGAGTCTTTTCCGCGCAGTCCGGTTGGAGTGCAGCTGCTTTGAGGGGGATGTTTGTAGACGGTTGAATCTTTCCCTGAAAGACGAGCTAGTCGTCCAGGACGAACCGAATGATGTAAAAGAGTTTATATCCTTGGTTGGTCGTCAAGACGATCGGATTAAGGAGCGTGGATGGAAGAGAGGGCAAACGTCCGAGCGGGGTTTTGTGTCTTGAGGCGCTCCCCGACATAAGTCCGGACCGCCTCTTCTTCGCTCCACTGAGACTCCTCCGACGGGACCTCTAGCTCCTCTAGTGGACGAGCCAATTCAACTCGGAAGGGTTGAACAGCCATATTGCTACGGTCAAACGAGTGTCAGGAGATAGGACAGTAACATGGCTCCAGGTGTTTTTGGGAATTAAGTGGGACATAAATGGGTGGTTTTTGTAAACTGTTTATTTGCACAGCACTTGAGGCAGTTCTGGTGGAGTGAACGGGCTAGCTGATCGGAGTTCGCTTGGACTCAGGTAAGCGTGAGTTTTCATTATTTATAGTTGTTTAGATTTAGTTAGTGGAGTGGGTCGTTTTGTTTTGTTTTTTTTTTATTTCCCTGTCCTCTAACCCCATCCTCACACACTTCTGACCATTCGTCTTTAGTGTTGTGGGGTGGTGCAGGTTGGTTACTGGGCATTCCCATGAGGACCTCTGCACCTGGGGGGGGTCCAGTGCTTTTTTCTTGGATTTAGTTAATTCCCAGTTCCACTCCAGCCTCAGTGAGCCTCTGACCGTTCGCCATTGGCGTCACTGAGGTGTAGGGCAGTGGAGATATACTCCAGTCGGAGCGGTGGGGCCGATCAGTGCCGTACGCCTTTTCCGCTGCACACCCCTCCCGGTAGGCTGGAGTGTAGTCGGGGGGTCGACACCGGCCATCTTGCCGGTTTTCCCCTGCCCTTGGGGGTGGAGCTGGGTTGCGTTTTTCCCGTTGTCTTCCCCGGCTCAGTAGTCCTGAGCCGATTGCCATGGCGTGTCTGCCGATAGACTCTGGGGGTGTTCCAGGGTCTTTCGGGGTTCTGGGGAGGTCAACGGGGCTTCTCGTTGTTTTTGTTTGCTCCTGGGGTGGTTTTTGAGAATCCCTGGGGGTTTGGGGTTTTTGTTTCCTCCTGTTTCCCCCCGGGGTTTGATGGGACGGTCCTCTGGGGGGGAGGTTGGCTGTGGGGCCGACCGGCCGTCTTAGGCTGGGGTGGGGGTTCCTGGGTTGTGGGGGTGTCTCCTGGGGTTTGATGGGACGGTCCTCTGGGGGACGTTAAGGCTCCCGTGTATGCCTGGGGATTCCTGGATGGCTCCTGCCGTGGTTGCTGCTCCTGGGGTTGACGGCGATGTCCCCTGGGGGAAGTCGGGCTCCACATGTTGGGGGAGGGCGTTGTTTTTTTTTTTTTTCTTTTGACCTGTGTTCTAATGTGTTGGGGGGTTTTTAGGGTTGTATGTTTTTCGTTTCTCCCCGGGGTTTGATGGGACGGTCCCCTGGGGAGGTGTTGGGGTGGGTGTTATGTTTTTCTTTTGTGTTTTTCCCCGGTATGCTTCCCTGGGGTGTGTTAGTGGTGTTCTCTGGGGGGATGCTGGGGGCTTTTTTTGTGTTTTTGTTTTACGTTGGGTTGTGTTGGGACTGTTTTGGGGTTTTTTGGGGGTGTGTTTGTTTTGTTGCCAGCCGGCCTTCTAGCCGCATCTCCTGGCCCTGTTGCCTGCTGTGGACTCTGGGAGTGTCGTCACTGCCTGCCTCCTGTTTTGGACCCCGATGAGAGGGGCGGTTTTCGGGTCAGGTCTGTGCGGTCGCCGGGAGGCTTCCCGTTGACGGGGGGGTACTGTTGTGTGTTGGGGGGCTTGGCTGGACACTGTTTTGTGGTTTTTGTGTTTGTTTTCCTTCCCAGGTGGTTTGGGGCTGATCTCTGGGGAGAATGTGCTGCAGAAGAGTCTCTCACCTCTGTCACGGTGATCTGCTGCACCTGTTGCACTCACGTGCGATTCTCTAATCAGGACGATCTATGACACCTGTGACATTCACATGCAGTTCTGAGGACTCTCAGCTGGTACCAATGAAGAGATGAAGAACTGCATTTAAGCCAGCAGTGATCTGGGCTTAATTGCCGGAGAATACGACCGTGTGACGACCGTTTGAGGACGCTGAGGGCCGCTCCAGAATCTGACATTGCGTCTGTGAGGGAGGACGAGGGTGAGAGGCAAGCGCTGTCAGCACACGTCAGAGGTGATTATCCTTATAAGCTTATCTGTGAATATAACGTGGCATTGTTGCGCAGCTAAAATTAAGTATTGAAGAGAATCGTCTCGTTTGCTCCTCGCGGCTGTGGCATGCGGATTGATAATCCTCCACAAGCTGTGCGCAGCTGTTCTTTTGAATTAAGCCTGAAATCAGTCCTGAACGTGTTGCTGATAAGTGTGCCTCTAAATAGTTTTTCTTGATAAAAGTACTGAATAACCTTACCTCTGTTCCTCCTTCGCAGAGTACAGTCTTGGGAAAAGCCACCTGGGGGGTGTCGGCGGAACTCCTGAGTCCAGAATGTTCGGGCTCCGATCCGTTGAGGCGCGGGGAGAGCGCGCCGCCTCTTCACCCCACCAGACTCATTTACTTTGTATTTGTGTATAGCACAGTGGGAAGAAAAATAAATTTGTTTCTTTTTGGAACTGCTTCTGGTTATTTAGCGCTGGGTTCAGTCAGATGCTGGACCGCTCCTCCACCTGCGTCCTACACATAACAATAAGGAACACTCATTGGACTGACCAATACTCAGAAAAATGGGAAAGTCCAAGGAACTCAGTATAGATCTAAAAAGGAGAACTGTAAATTTAGACAAGCTGGAATGGACTCTTGGAGCCATTTCTAAACAACTGCAAATTCCAAAATCATCAGGTCAAACAACTGCACGTAAGTAGAGGTTAGTCAGATGTGTCACCACTTTACCAAGGTCTGGAAGAAGACCCAAACTGTCACCCTCAGATGAGAGGAAATTGGATAGTACGTTCAGGAACAATCCATGAACCCTCAAGACTCAGGCCTGCCATGAACTGGAAACTGCTAGAACACTAGCATCACTATCCACAGTGAAGCTAGTTTTACCTCACCATGGACAGAGAGTGCCGGCCAAGAAAGAAGCCTGTTTCAAAATCGACACCTTCAGGCACTAAAATTTGCAGCTGTCCACATGGACAAGCCAAATGCCTTCTAGACAAAGTTTTTATGGTCAGATGAGAAAAAGTTTTTAACTATTTGGCCACAATGACAAGAGGTATGTTTGGAGGAGTAAAGTTGAGGCTTTCCAACTGAAGAACACTGTACCAACAGTCACACATGGTGGTAGCATCATGTTATGGAGCTGTTTTGTTGCCAGTAGTACTGGTACATTGCACAAAGTAGGTGGAATAATGAGAAGGAGGACTACGCCCAAACCAACAGACTTGCTTGAGACCAGAGCTTTATTTCTGTTTCCTTTAAAAAAAAAAAAGCTCTTCTCATACATGATTGGGTCTCATAAGGTCAAGTTAACTTGTATGAACTCCAAGAATAATATAATAAAAAAAATTGATGTTTGCTAGTTACAAGTGTTTCACATTTTTGCAACATTTGTTAAATGCTGTCATGGTCCCATCATCATGCATGTCCCCATTTTGGCAAAGACCAGACAGTTTCATAAAAACACACATGGTAGGCTGCCAGTGAAATTTACCTGATAACAGGTACTTAGATGTCTAAATATGGACAATCTATCAAATTTTGTTGCAACAGACCAGCCATATGCCTGAGAATGCATAGTTTGTGATCACTGACAACAAAACTGCAGACAAAACTGCATTTGAAGACCGGAAAGTACAACCCCAATTCCAATTCCAACCCCATTTCAAAATGAGCAAATATTTGCACAAAAACAATAACATTTATCAGTTTGAACATTAAATATCTTGTCTTTGTGGTGTATTCAATTAAATATAGGTTGAAGAGGATTTGCAAATCATTGTATTCTGTTTTTATTTACATTTTACACAGTGTCCCAACTTCATTGGAATTGGGGTTGTACCTCATATAGTGGTGGTATAGTGTAAAGCTTTTACCTATGAGCACTTTTATGGTATTTGTTAAAGTCCAGTATTACCACCTCATTATCCATGCCTACACCAAGGCAAGACTGTCTAACTTTGAATGTATTACTTAAATATACTGTTTCTTTGTTTTTTGCAGTGGAATTATGAGGATTACCGATGAGGACTGGTATTGCTAAGGTGTATCAGTATGAATGACGGCATTAATAAAGCCCTAATGATAGCATCCCTGTAGGTCACTCTGTGTCCTTTATTACAGGAGGCTCACCAGCACTCTGAATGGTGACCACAAAAGAAGGGGATCTGAAGCCAGAGTTTCTCTGGAGCACAGTCGGAGCCTCCTGATGACACACACTCATCAAAAGTCTGAAAGACAAAAACGGTGTCTCAAAATTAATGTGCTGCCAAACAAAAACGTCTGGATTAGTTGTAATGAGGTCAAAAATATCAACCTTTTTGTCCCCTTGTTTCCTCCTACGGAGGCCTGGTCTGTAGTCATCTCCAAAACGTAAGAAGTAGTAGTATGACACCAGGCGCTCTATGGGGTCCCGCACCACATTTATGTACAGTGGCTTCCCCTTCGCCCCATACCTTCACAAAAGCAAAAGACAAACATGGTATACATTAATGGAATCCTTACTTAATTGCAAGTCCTCGCTGTAGGTAAGCAGTGCACTAATACGTCGATTGTGATTGACCGGTTGATCGCAAAGACAGTGTGGGTCAATCGCATGGCATTAAAAAAAAAAAGATGTTAGCTAATCAATCATCCATCCACACGATGGCAGTTGCCACTTGACTGACGTACAGGACAGCCAGTCTGATATCTCATCTTTTCTAACACACAGGTCACCACACATGCACGCGATATCTTTTTTTTTCCATGCAGGTCAAAGTTTGCATAGTAAACTATGTCTGCCAATGCAGAGCAAGCTAATTATCTGGTTAGCGTTCAAGCGCATTTCTTCTGAAAAGAATGGATATAAAATGAGTGGGGGAGCTGGACCAAGTAAGAAAGCAAAACCTTACCGCTTCCATCCGGAATAGGAGGATGACCTTTTTTGTTTGTTTTTAACGACAAAATCGTATTTGAAGTGAGCTTGTCTGATCTGCCACTCTACCATCACTATTCCGAAGAAAGGAAATGGAGTGGCACTTTCGGATTATTTCCCTCCGAAAAACAAGCTAAAAAAGAGAAAGGTGAAGGAACTAAAAATCACAGTTGTGGGGACTGCAATCATTTTTCTCACACCTAACTTCAAAAGTGAATGCAACCACCAAAGCATCCTTCTGGGTGAGTCACTCCATCACTAAGTGCAAGAAGTCCTTCCAAGATGGAGAAGTGATAAAAGACATTTGTTGAACCAGCGAACTTGTTGTTTCAAGACTTTAAAAACAAACTGGAAATATCTTCAAAGCTCTCCAGCTATCAAGAAGCACAGTTACACAGCGCTGTGAAGTCCTGGCCGAGGATTTGACACAGCAACTTTGGAAGGACATCACAGACTGTGAGCGTTTTTCATTGCAACTGTATGACTCTATCAATCAATCAATCAATTTTTTTATATAGCGCCAAATCACAACAAACAGTTGCCCCAAGGCGCTTTATATTGTAAGGCAAGGCCATGCAATAATTATGTAAAACCCCAACGGTCAAAACGACCCCCTGTGAGCAAGCACTTGGCTACAGCGGGAAGGAAAAACTCCCTTTTAACAGGAAGAAACCTCCAGCAGAACCAGGCTCAGGGAGGGGCAGTCTTCTGCTGGGACTGGTTGGGGCTGAGGGAGAGAACCAGGAAAAAGACATGCTGTGGAGGGGAGCAGAGATCGATCACTAATGATTAAATGCAGAGTGGTGCATACAGAGCAAAAAGAGAAAGAAACAGTGCATCATGGGAACCCCCCAGCAGTCTACGTCTATAGCAGCATAACTAAGGGATAGTTCAGGGTCACCTGATCCAGCCCTAACTATAAGCTTTAGCAAAAAGGAAAGTTTTAAGCCTAATCTTAAAAGTAGAGAGGGTGTCTGTCTCCCTGATCTGAATTGGGAGCTGGTTCCACAGGAGAGGAGCCTGAAAGCTGAAGGCTCTGCCTCCCATTCTACTCTTACAAACCCTAGGAACTACAAGTAAGCCTGCAGTCTGAGAGCGAAGCGCTCTATTGGGGTGATATGGTACTACGAGGTCCCTAAGATAAGATGGGACCTGATTATTCAAAACCTTATAACTAAGAAGAAGAATTTTAAATTCTATTCTAGAATTAACAGGAAGCCAATGAAGAGAGGCCAATATGGGTGAGATATGCTCTCTCCTTCTAGTCCCTGTCAGTACTCTAGCTGCAGCATTTTGAATTAACTGAAGGCTTTTTTAGGGAACTTTTAGGACAACCTGATAATAATGAATTACAATAGTCCAGCCTAGAGGAATAATGCATGAATTAGTTTTTCAGCATCACTCTGAGACAAGACCTTTCTGATTTTAGAGATATTGCGTAAATGCAAAAAGCAGTCCTACATATTTGTTTAATATGCGCTTTGAATGACATATCCTGATCAAAAATGACTCCAAGATTTCTCACAGTATTACTAGAGGTCAGGGTAATGCCATCCACAGTAAGGATCTGGTTAGACACCATGTTTCTAAGATTTGTGGGGCCAAGTACAATAACCAGTTTTATCTGAGTTTAAAAGCAGGAAATTAGAGGTCATCCATGTCTTTATGTCTGTAAGACAATCCTGCAGTTTAGCTAATTGGTGTGTGTCCTCTGGCTTCATGGATAGATAAAGCTGGGTATCATCTGCGTAACAATGAAAATTTAAGCAATACCGTCTAATAATACTGCCTAAGGGAAGCATGTATAAAGTGAATAAAATTGGTCCTAGCACAGAACCTTGTGGAACTCCATAATTAACTTTAGTCTGTGAAGAAGATTCCCCATTTACATGAACAAATTGTAATCTATTAGACAAATATGATTCAAACCACCGCAGCGCAGTGCCTTTAATACCTATGGCATGCTCTAATCTCTGTAATAAAATTTTATGGTCAACAGTATCAAAAGCAGCACTGAGGTCTAACAGAACAAGCACAGAGATGAGTCCACTGTCCGAGGCCATAAGAAGATTATTTGTAACCTTCACTAATGCTGTTTCTGTACTATGATGAATTCTAAAACCTGACTGAAACTCTTCAAATAGACCATTCCTCTGCAGATGATCAGTTAGCTGTTTTACAACTACCCTTTCAAGAATTTTTGAGAGAAAAGGAAGGTTGGAGATTGGCCTATAATTAGCTAAGATAGCTGGGTCAAGTGATGGCTTTTTAAGTAATGGTTTAATTACTGCCACCTTAAAAGCCTGAATCTACAGCTCAGCTGTGCATTTTTATTCAAATGGTGTTTAGCTATAACTGCAAAAGAGGAGCTGTTAACAAGACTGCCCGTGAAAGAACACACACAGGGAGAGGACATTTTTCAGTCTTTCAAAGACTTTGAGAAAACCCAGCTCCCAGTGTGCAAATTGGAGTCCATCACCACAGACGGCACACCTACAGTGATTGGCTGCGTGAACGGATTTATTGCCAAGTACAGAGAGGATGACGCTTTCCCAGACTCCCTTAATTACCACTGCATAATACACCAACACACATTATGGGCAAAAATGCTAAACATGAAAGACATAATGGATGTGGAAATGAAGATCGCCTGTTCTATTTGAGCTAAAACTCTTCAAAGATGGCTGTACCATGCGCAACTGGAGAAGGTTCACTGCGGTCTCTGAGTCGCTGCTACACAGTGATGTGAGATGGCTCAGTAGAGGGAAACTCCTGCAGAGATTCTGAAAGCTCTGTCCAGAGATAAAGGAGTTTCTCCTTGTCCACAAAAATGCAGAATACAAACAACTAAAGTGATTAGTGATCAGTGGCTACTTGACTTAGCATTTACAGTGAAGAAAATAAGTATTTGAACACCCTGCGATTTTGCAAGTTCTCCCACTTAGAAATCATGGAGGGGTCTGAAATTTTCATCTTAGGTGCATGTCCACTGTGAGAGACATAATCTAAAAAAAAAAAAAAAAAAAAAAAAAAAAAAAAAAAAAAAATCCGGAAATCACAATGTATGATTTTTTTTTAATAATTTATTTGTATGTTACTGCTGCAAATAAGTATTTGAACACTTGTGAAAATCAATGTTAATATTTGGTACAGTAGCCTTTGTTTGCAATTACAGAGGTCAAACATTTCCTGTAGTTTTTCACCAGGTTTTCACACACTACAGCAGGGATTTTGGTCCACTCCTCCATACAGATCTTCTCCAGATCTTTCAGATTTGGAGTTTCAGCTCCCTCCAAAGATTTTCTATTGAGTTCAGGTCTGGAGACTGGCCAGGCCACTCCAGGACCTTGAAATGCTTCTTACGGAGCCCCTCCTTAGTTGCCCTGGCTGTGTGTTTGGGGTCACTGTCATGCTGGAAGACCCAGCCATGACCCATCTTCAATGCTCTTACTGAGGGAAGGAGGTTGTTTGCCAAAATCTCACAATACATGACCCCATCCATCCTCCCTTCAATACGGTGCAGTCGTCCTGTCCCCTTTGCAGAAGAGCACCCCCAGAGTATGATGTTTCCACCCCTATGCTTCACGGTTGGGATGGTTTTCTTGGGGTTGCTCTCATCCTCTAAACATGGTAAGTGGAGTTGATTCCAAAAAGCTCTATTCTGGTCTCATCTGACCACATGACCTTCTCCCATGCCTCCTCTGGATCATCCAGATGGTCACTGGTGAACTTTAAACAGGCCTGGACATGTGCTGGCTTGAGCAGGGGGACCTTGCTGCCCTGCAGGATTTTAAACCATGACAGCAACAGGTGCAATTACTAAGAGGGCTTCTTAAAGAAAAATTAACAGGTCTGTGTGAGCCAGAATTCTTGCTGGTTGGTAGGTGTACAAATACTTATTTGCAGCAGTAACATACAAATAAATTATAAAAAAAAAAAAAAATAAATAAATTATTATGTCTCTCACAGTGGACATGCATCTAAGATGAAAATTTCAGACCCCTCCATGATTTCTAAGTGGGAGAACTTGCAAAACCGCAGAGTGTTCAAATACTTATTTTCCTCACTGTAGAACCAAACTGACCAACATGCTGAATGAGCTTAATTTAGAGCTGCAAGGAAAGACAAAACAGTGGTCAATATGATCATCTCAGTGTTGGACAGTATGTCCCATCACCCTGTCCTCCACAGGCCCTATGATGCATACTGTTCTTTGCTTATCAGACAGAACACAGATTTGATATGACACATACCGTTTCAAATAAACAACACGAGCAGGACACCCACTAATAAATGTCAAATCCAACATTTTTCAACCAATCACATAGCTCTACTGATCCAAGAACAGGGCAAAGGCCCGCCCATCTGAGTGCGGGCCAAGATCAGGCTTAAAACATAGGCGGGGTACTAGGTCAGGACTCTTGCATTTAGCTCCGGTGGGGAACGTTGGGTGCAAGAGTCCAGCGCTGTCGTAATGACTCATTCTGTGAAAGTATCCTTTTAATACAGCATCTGATTTTGAGGTTCGTTTTCTGTCAGTCTCTGAGTCTTCAAGTTTGCTCACCACATTAAAGTGCCGGGAGGGGATCCGAAGGCAGAAAATCCCCTACATTAGTTAATAATTTCAAACGAAAAATAGAATGTCTGGCCTCAAAGCTGTAGCGCCATAATTTGGGCAACTTCCACAATCTTGCATCAGATCTGGAGATGCAACATTAGGCAATATGAACCAATATTGCACCTTCCCCATTGCAGCAAACAACCAGGGGTTCACAGGGATGGACACTTCTGCCTTAAGTACATCACACGAGTTGACCATTCCTAATGATCTTATTGGGTGCATAATCGGTCGCCAAGTTCCACTGTGTAGCACGCAACTTCACGCTGCATGCTACACAAAGCAAACTGACAGTTACCTGTCAGAATTTGCCAAACACTTTCAAGACTTTGCTTTACTTGAGCCAGTCACTACATTTAAGTGCTACCCATTTTGTGAAGATACTGAGGTTGATTCTCCAATTCAAAACTTACAACACTGTTTTGTGATGATACACGTTGTCACATGGATTGGAATACGGTGTTATTACTATTGCATTTGTTATTATCTATCGTCCACCTGGTCGTTACTGTGAGTTTCTCTGTGAATTTTCAGACCTTTTGTCTGACTTAGTGCTTAGCTCAGATAAGATAATTATAGTGGGTGATTTTAACATCCACACAGATGCTGAGAATGACAGCCTCAACACTGCATTTAATCTATTATTAGACTCAACTGGCTTTGCTCAAAATGTAAATGAGTCCACCCACCACTTTAATCATATCTTAGATCTTGTTCTGACTACTGGCTCTTCCCAGCCCTGGTGTCCCGACAGCCTACCTGCCACAAGCTGTAGGTTGGCGAGCAGAGATTTGTACTGTGTTCTGGGCGCATTTGGCATGCATTTGGGAGCTGCTGCACACAGAATGTGTGCAAATTATTTGAGGCGGCTTCGGCCCACATTCTGGGTATTCGAACGGCGTTCATACACAGCTGTCAGAATATCTGTCCCTCCCAACTGCATTTCGAAGTTTGGCTTTTTTCCCCATTCCAGCTGATTATGCTTCATTCCTCCTCATTCGTGCCAAGTGTGATGGGGCCCTTAAGGTGAGGATGTAGGACTGGTGATAGGTTTTCAGTGGGTGGGTTGAGAAGTGGAGTAGCCCCCCACCATCCACCGAAGTGGGCAAAGAACAGATTCAGAACATCAGACAGTCATGACAGTCAGTCTATGTAACATGTATTTCACGTAAGTAATTTAGCAATCTAATTCAGATTCCTAGCTGGTCAAAAATGATCGATGAGGACACCCAGCCCCTGTGGAGAAGCTACTCCAGTGCCACTTCTAGAGACTCACTAACATCTGAGCAGACAGACATTCCAAACAGTATGTCACAACTTTTTCAACTCCAAATGTTCAAAATTTGAATGAGACCCAACAATTAGGTGAGCTAGCTTTTTGCCAATATGCTAGTTTTATTTATCTGGGCAGTAGGAAATATCTCCACCAAGAAAGTCATGTGTTTGGCTACCATTAACAGAACATCTCAAAGACTTTAATGGATTTCAATTAGGGTGACAGGAAGGCCTTGTAGCAAGGAGGGGATGATTTAATTTTGTTGTGGATCTGGATCCAGAGGAAGGGTTAGGGAAGATTTTCCTTCCCACTGTCGCCAAGTGCTTGCTCACAGGGGGTCGTTTTGACCGTTGGGGTTTTTACGTAATTATTGTATGGCCTTGCCTTACAATATAAAGCGCCTTGGGGCAACTGTTTGTTGTGATATGGCGCTATATAAATAAAATTGATTGATTGATTGATTAGTGCACAGGTGTGCCTTAGACTGCCCAAAATAAAAGGCCACTCTGAAAGGTGCAGTTTTGTTTTATTGGGGGGGATACCAGTCAGTATCTGGTGTGACCACCATTTGCCTCATGCAACATGAGGTGATGATAGTGGATGAATGGCACAACAATGGGTCTCAGAATCTTGTCACGTTATCTCTGTGCATTCAAAATGCCATCAATAAAATGCACCTGTGTTCTTCATCCATAACAGACGCCTGCCCTTACCATAACCCCACTCGATCCACATCATTGACATCAGAAAACCGCTCGCCCACACAACGCCATACACGCTGTCTGCCATCTGCCCTGGACAGTGTGAACCGGGATTCATCCGTGAAGAGAACACCTCTCCAACGTGCCAAACACCAGCGAATTCCTTTCTATATCATGCAACAGAGCGCTGTAAGGAATGTAAAGCCCAGATTGTAAATTTTGAATAAAGTCTGCGGCTGTCACATTAGCTGCGTTGCCTCTGTTCTGAACAGTCAATTGAGGCCTGGTCACACGTCACTAACAAAGGGCAACGAAGCCCAAACGAAACAAGAACTCTGGACTTTTGTTGGCATCATTTAACCTTCGCACAGCTTCGTTCCTGCAGCTGGTGCTTTGTCTGGAATTTTAAACTGTAGAAAAATTTAAACAAATGTCGCAGAAAAACCTCAATTCGTCCGTATTTCCTTTTGCTGTCGTTCTTGACTGTTTCTTATCTTGGCTTAGTTTTTGTAATGTTAGCGTTTTGTTCGACCAGCGCTCTCTCTCTCTCACACTCTCTCTCTCTCTCTGCTAAAACAAGAGACGCAAAGTTTTTAGTTTGCTTGTGACTTTAAATGCTAATATTTTCTACTTTTTTTGTGGGGGGGGGCACAGAAGGACTCTGAACTTTGCAATCTGATGTTCCCAGCCCTGACAAGGAAGTAGTGTGTCCAGCTGTACATCTGGAAACATGAGTGCCATTTGCTTTTTACCGTTTTGAGAACCGAGTGCACGTCTGCAATGCAGAATAAAAACAAAAACAAAAAACAACAAAAAAAAACAAAAAAAAAACAACGAAAGCAGGAGTGCGGCAAGGACTACATGTGACAGAACGCATACATTAAAAGCAAACATATGCAGCCAAGTACGCGCACATTTCGGGCGTACTCTAAACACAACACAACGCAGCAATATGCAACTCTACATTTGCACCGGTGTGAAAGGGACTTTAGAGTTTTGGTATTTGAGAGACTTGAGAAATTTTTGGTGTGTTTGGAGTGTGTATTATTTTGGTGGAGTATTTAGCGTGTTTGGTTAGTGTGGTGGTGGTGTTTTTTTGTTTTGTAAAAATGAGGCATCTTGTGAATGCTGAGCAAGTCCTTCAGTTTTGTTTTGAACTGGAGCAAGACGGCGCAAGATGGAGCGTGCAGCATCTGAACCAGGCAGTGAGGATTCTGATGATGAAGGAGATGATCCCTGTTTTGTTCTGGACGAGCAACCAGAGCAGGTGGATTCACTGACGTGCGCACAGATCTCCACAGCAGATCAGAATAGGCACTTTTCTTTGCAGCTTCTCCAGAACTAAGGCACTACAGAGCTCCGCCCCAGTGCCGAGTTCAACGCAGAGTAGGTTGCAGACACACACTGCTCCAGCAGTGGTTCCAGGTGCATTTTGTTTAAAGCGCTGAGGCCAACGTTAGCTTTGTTTTTCTTTCCTCTTTTGTTCCTTTTGTGCATTTGATTCCCAGGCTATTCAGTGATGGGAAAAGTGAAAGCTCATTCATCCACCTTTTCTCAACGATTTGTGACGTGGCTTTTTTCCTTCGTTCAGCTATCGTCGTATGCCATGTGACCGGCCCATTACTCTTCTGCCTCATGTTGCTAGAAAGTGTATGAGGAAGAGCTCTGCATGCACACACAGTGAGGGGGGGAGGCTTGAGAGAGAGAGAGAGAGAGAGAGAGAGAGAGAGAGAGAGAGAGAGAGAGAGAGAGAGAGAGAGAGAGAGAGAGAGAGAGAGATGCCTGCCTGTTGGCCATGGACTCAGAGAGGAGCAAATAGTTTTAATGATGAACAACAACAACAACAAAAAAGAGTCATAAAACAACATCAAAGATATATCGGCATTACAGTATTCTCCAATCTACACATCTCCTAAAATGTAGTGAGCCAAATAAGCATTCTATCCACTGTCAATTTTTCAGGTTTTCCCACCTAAAAAGAATGGAGAAGTCTGTAATTTTTATTGTAGGTACACTTCCACTGTGAGAGACAGAATAAAAAAAATAAATAAATCAGAAAGTCACACTGTATGATTTTTGAATAATTAATTTGCATTTTATTGCATGAAATAAGTATTTGATCACCTACCAACCAGCAAGAACTCTGGCTCTCACAGACCCGTTAGTTTTTCTTTAAGAAGCCCATTCTTTGTAGGTGGGTAAACCTGAAAAGTTTACAGTGGATCAAATACTTATTTGCCTTATTGTATATCTGTATAACTCACATTGTCAATGTACGGCCCAGCCCTAATTGGAACATGCACAATTTGCAAAATTGAAAGACTAAATGTCTACATTTTTTTCTTTGTTTGTTGGCTACTGGTTCAAAAGCATCAGAGGCTGTGTCACTTTCCTGTTTTGATTTAAAGCGCAATCATGTCCTCGCAGCCTACTGGAACATAGTCCTACATAGGTGTACTTTTACTTTGCAGCCCCCTCAACAAAACTATGTATTCCTATGTGAATGCCAACTTATGCTGAACGTGAATTCTGACAACACAAAGACAAGCACAGGCCACAATAAATGAGTCACTTTGTTTGGTTTGAGGCAGAGACGAATGACATAGCCAGGCCTCGAGTTTGTCGTACATGTAAATCAGATGGTTAATCAGCAATGGGGTGGCAACATTGAAGAGGACTGACCATTAACAGAACCTCGCTCACAGAGGAAGACGTTCACCATTATAATTACCTGTGATCACTGAATGATGGAGATAAGGACAACCATGCTATTAATCAACATTAAAAGCACAAATAAGCAATCAATACACAAACTTCTTTATCCGCTTTGCTAAGTGTTCCTAACTAATCAGGATATTAATGGTATTACAGGAAATTAAAGGCCTTACTTTGAAAAGTCCAGATAAGCCACATGGCCATGGTAGAAGCCAGGCTTCATCTCTCTCCAGGAGGTGACGTTCTGCACAAAGCGCACCTATGGCCAAAGATAATGGAAGCCAATTAGGTGCAGCGTCAACCTCAATCACAAGCATCAGAACAATTAGCAGCATCCATTTTTAGTTAATTTTGTTGGACAAGGGCACCATTATATTTTTGCAACAAGACAAAGAACTACTTTGTAACTACAGTATGCTGCAATGTACTCAATTGTCAGTAAAAGGTTCTTACAATAGTACTTGAACAGAAATGACATGGTTAAGTTACATTTTGTCAACTGGGTAAATACACTGAACAAAAATATAAATGGAACACTTTGTTTTTGCTCCTATTTTTCATGAGCTGAACTCAAAGATCTCAAACATTTTCTATATACACAAAAGATATATTTCTCTCAAATTCTGTTCACAAATCTGTCTAAATTTGTTAGAGAGCACCTCTCCACTGCCAAGATAATCCATCCCACCTCACAGGTGTGGCATATCAAGATGCTGATTAGACAGCATGAGTGTGCCTTAGGCTGGCCACAATAAAAGGCCACTCTAAAATGTTTCATCGCAGCACAATTCCACAGATGTCGCAAGTTTTAAGGGAGCATGAAATTGGCATGTTGACTGCAGGAATGTCCACTACAGCTGTTGCCCATGAACTGAATGTCCATTTCTCTACCATAAGCAGTCTCCAAAGGCAGTTCAGAGAATTTGGCAGTATATCCAACCAGCCTCACAACCACAGACCACGTGTAACCACATCCACATCCAGCATGGTCACCTCCATGATCATCTGAGACCAGCTACCTGGACAGCTGCTGCAACAATCAGTTTGCAGAACTAAAGAGTTTCTGTACAAACTGTCACAAACCATCTCAGGGAAGCTCATCTGCATGTCTCGTCATCCTCATCAGGGTCTCAACCTGACTGACGTTTGTCATCGTAACAGACTTGAGTGGGCAAATGCTCACATTCGGTGGGGTCTGGCATGTTGGAGAGATGTTCTCTTCACGGATGAATCTCGGTTTTCACTGTTCAGGGCAGATGCAGAAAGCGTATATGTAGTCGTGTGGGTGAGAGGTTTGTTGATGACAGCACTGTGGATTGAGTAGTCCACGGTGGGGATGGGGTTATGGTATGGGCAGGTATATGTTATGGACAATGAACATAGATGCATTTTACTGATGGTATTTTGAATGCACAGAGATACTGTGACGAGATCTTGAGGCCCATTGTTGTGCCATTCATCCACTACCATCACCTCATGTTGCAAGGATCTGTACACAATTTCTGGAAGCTGAAAACTGGTAAATGTGATCACCTGATACTGACTGGTTTTCTGACTGACCCCCCCCCCCCCCCACTAATAAAGCAAAACTGCACATCAGAGTGGCCATTTATTGTGGCCAGCCTAAGGCACACCTGTGTGATAATCATACTGTCTAATCAGCATCAAGAAGTGCTCATTAACAGATTTAGACAGATTTGTGAATATTTAAGAGAAATAGGTCTTTTGTGTATATAAAAAAAAATTTGTAGATCTTTGAGTTCAGCTCATGAAAATTGGGAGCAAAAACAAAAGTGTTGGGTTGATATTTGTGTTCAGTGTAAGTATTCAAGTATCCCCTGTGATTAGCAAGCCAAGCATAGAATAAAGACCTCAGAGAGTCAGTCGGAGAGTCAATGAATGGGTCCCCCAAATTTTTGTTAGTCTCTCTCTCTCTCTTTCTCTATATAGATCTATATCAATATATCTATATATATATATATATATCTATATATACGAGGGCTGTCCGTAAAGTATAGGTCCTTTTTATTTTTTTCAAAAACTATATGGATTTCATTCATATGTTTTTACGTCAGACATGCTTGAACCCTCGTGCGCATGCGTGAGTTTTTCCACGCCTGTCGGTGACGTCATTCGCCTGTGAGCACTCCTTGTGGGAGGAGTCGTCCAGCCCCTCGTCGGAATTCCTTTGTCTGAGAAGTTGCTGAGAGACTGGCGCGTTGTTTGATCAAAATGTTTTCTAAACCTGTGAGACACATCGAAGTGGACACGGTTCGAAAAATTAAGCTGGTTTTCAGTGAAAATTTTAACGGCTGATGAGAGATTTTGAGGTGATTCTGTCGCTTTAAGGACTTCCCACGGTGCGAGACGTCGCTCAGCGCTCTCAGGCGGCGTCATCAGCCTGTTTCAAGCTGAAAACCTCCACATTTCAGGCTCTATTGATCCAGGACGTCGTGAGAGAACAGAGAAGTTTCAGAAGAAGTCGGTTTCAGCATTTTATCCGGATATTCCACTGTTAAAGGAGATTTTTTTAATGAAAGACGTGCGGGCGGATTGCAGCGTCGGCTCGCAGCCGCCGCAACGCTCCGCCACAGGAAAAACATCTCTGTTGGAAGCCTTGAGGACAAGTTGGAACATCTCCAGCTGATAAACAATTTCTCATATACTCACTCCACTGAAAGCCATCAAAAGCCAACTGGATTTTAACAAATGGTTATCAACACGGAGGTGTTTTTCCTGTGCCGCCGCGCCGCGTCGGCTGCGTCCCGACGCGCGGACGCGCACCGTGGAAAATTCTACAGCTAGCCAGGCCCCTGTAGTCGGTGCGGACCAAGGTAGCTTAGCCGCCGTTAGTTACCCCCTGGCAGATCCCGAGCAGCCGGGAAAGCAGGCCGACTGGGTGACTGTGAGGAGGAAGCGTAGTTCTAAACAGAAGCCCCATGTACACCGCCAACCCGTTCACATTTCTAACCGTTTTTCCCCACTCGACGACACACCCGCCGAGGATCAAACTCTGGTTATTGGTGACTCTGTTTTGCGAAATGTGAAGTTAGCGACACCAGCAACCATAGTCAGTTGTCTTCCGGGGGCCAGAGCAGGCGGGAAAGCAGGCCAACTGGGTGACTGTGAGGAGGAAGCGTAGCCCTAAACAGAAGCCCCGTGTACACCGCCAACCCGTTCACATCTCTAAGAAATGTGAAGTTAGCGACACCAGCAACCATAGTCAATTGTCTTCCGGGGGCCAGAGCAGGCGACATTGAAGGAAATATGAAACTGCTGGCTAAGGCTAAGCGTAAATTTGGTAAGATTGTAATTCACGTCGGCAGTAATGACACCCGGTTACGCCAATCGGAGGTCACTAAAATTAATATTGAATCTGTGTGTAACGTTGCAAAAACAATGTCGGACTCTGTAGTTTTCTCTGGGCCCCTCCCCAATCGGACCGGGAGTGACATGTTTAGCCGCATGTTCTCCTTGAATTGCTGGCTGTCTGAGTGGTGTCCAAAAAATGAGGTGGGCTTCATAGATAATTGGCAAAGCTTCTGGGGAAAACCTGGTCTTGTTAGGAGAGACGGCATCCATCCCACTTTGGATGGAGCAGCTCTCATTTCTAGAAATCTGGCCAATTTTCTTAAATCCTCCAAACGGTGACTATCCAGGGTTGGGACCAGGAAGCAGAGTTGTAGTCTTACACACCTCTCTGCAGCTTCTCTCCCCCTGCCATCCCCTCATTACCCCATCCCCGTAGAGGCGGTGCCTGCTCCCAGACCACCAATAACCAGCAAAAATCTATTTAAGCATAAAAATTAAAAAAAAAATAAATAATATAGCACCTTCAACTGCACCACACACTAAAACAGTTAAATGTGGTCTATTAAACATTAGATCTCTCTCTTCTAAGTCCCTGTTAGTAAATGATATAATAATTGATCAACATATTGATTTATTCTGCCTTACAGAAACCTGGTTACAGCAGGATGAATATGTTAGTTTAGATGAGTCAACACCACCGAGTCACACTAACTGCCAGAACGCTCGTAGCACGGGCCGAGGCGGAGGATTAGCAGCAATCTTCCACTCCAGCTTATTAATTAATCAAAAACCCAGACAGAGCTTTAATTCATTTGAAAGCTTGACTCTTAGTCTTGTCCATCCAAATTGGAAGTCCCAACAAACAGTTTTATTTGTTGTTATCTATCGTCCACCTGGTCGTTACTGTGAGTGTCTCTGTGAATTTTCGGACCTTTTGTCTGACTTAGTGCTTAGCTCAGATAAGATAATTATAGTGGGCGATTTTAACATCCACACAGATGCTGAGAATGACAGCCTCAACGCTGCATTTAATCTATTGTTAGACTCGACTGGCTTTGCTCAAAATGTAAATGAGTCCACCCACCACTTTAATCATATCTTAGATCTTGTTCTGACTTATGGTATGGAAATAGAAGACTTAACAGTATTCCCTGAAAACTCCCTTCTGTCTGATCATTTCTTAATAACATTTACATTTACTCTGATGGACTACCCAGCAGTGGGGAATAAGTTTCATTACACTAGAAGTCTTTCAGAAAGCGCTGTAACTAGGTTTAAGGATATGATTCCTTCTTTATGTTCTCTAATGCCATATACCAACACAGTGCAGAGTAGCTACCTAAACTCTGTAAGTGAGATAGAGTATCTCGTCAATAGTTTTACATCCTCATTGAAGACAACTTTGGATGCTGTAGCTCCTCTAAAAAAGAGAGCTTTAAATCAGAAGTGCCTGACTCCGTGGTATAACTCACAAACTCGTAGCTTAAAGCAGATAACCCGTAAGTTGAAGAGGAAATGGCGTCTCACTAATTTAGAAGATCTTCACTTAGCCTGGAAAAAGAGTCTGTTGCTCTATAAAAAAGCCCTCCGTAAAGCTAGGACATCTTTCTACTCATCACTAATTGAAGAAAATAAGAACAACCCCAGGTTTCTTTTCAGCACTGTAGCCAGGCTGACAAAGAGTCAGAGCTCTATTGAGCTGAGTATTCCATTAACTTTAACTAGTAATGACTTCATGACTTTCTTTGCTAACAAAATTTTAACTATTAGAGAAAAAATTACTCATAACCATCCCAAAGACGTATCGTTATCTTTGGCTGCTTTCAGTGATGCCGGTATTTGGTTAGACTCTTTCTCTCCGATTGTTCTGTCTGAGTTATTTTCATTAGTTACTTCATCCAAACCATCAACATGTTTATTAGACCCCATTCCTACCAGGCTGCTCAAGGAAGCCCTACCGTTATTTAATGCTTTGATCTTAAATATGATCAATCTATCTTTGTTAGTTGGCTATGTACCACAGGCTTAAGGTGGCAGTAATTAAACCATTACTTAAAAAGCCATCACTTGACCCAGCTATCTTAGCTAATTATAGGCCAATCTCCAACCTTCCTTTTCTCTCAAAAATTCTTGAAAGGGTAGTTGTAAAACAGCTAACTGATCATCTGCAGAGGAATGGTCTATTTGAAGAGTTTCAGTCAGGTTTTAGAATTCATCATAGTACAGAAACAGCATTAGTGAAGGTTACAAATGATCTTCTTATGGCCTCGGACAGTGGACTCATCTCTGTGCTTGTTCTGTTAGACCTCAGTGCTGCTTTTGATACTGTTGACCATAAAATTTTATTACAGAGATTAGAGCATGCCATAGGTATTAAAGGCACTGCGCTGCGGTGGTTTGAATCATATTTGTCTAATAGATTACAATTTGTTCATGTAAATGGGGAATCTTCTTCACAGACTAAAGTTAATTATGGAGTTCCACAAGGTTCTGTGCTAGGACCAATTTTATTCACTTTATACATGCTTCCCTTAGGCAGTATTATTAGACGGTAGTGCTTAAATTTTCAGCTTTATCTATCCATGAAGCCAGAGGACACACAGCAATTAGCTAAACTGCAGGATTGTCTTGGATGATGGATGACCTCTAATTTCCTGCTTTTAAACTCAGATAAAACTGAAGTTATTGTACTTGGCCCCACAAATCTTAGAAACATGGTGTCTAACCAGATCCTTACTCTGGATGGCATTACCCTGACCTCTAGTAATACTGTGAGAAATCTTGGAGTCATTTTTGATCAGGATATGTCATTCAAAGCGCATATTAAACAAATATGTAGGACTGCTTTTTTGCATTTACGCAATATCTCTAAAATCAGAAAGGTCTTGTCTCAGAGTGATGCTGAAAAACTAATTCATGCATTTATTTCCTCTAGGCTGGACTATTGTAATTCATTATTATCAGGTTGTCCTAAAAGTTCCCTAAAAAGCCTTCAGTTAATTCAAAATGCTGCAGCTAGAGCACTGACGGGGACTAGAAGGAGAGAGCATATCTCACCCATATTGGCCTCTCTTCATTGGCTTCCTGTTAATTCTAGAATAGAATTTAAAATTCTTCTTCTTACTTACAAGGTTTTGAATAATCAGGTCCCATCTTATCTTAGGGAGCTCGTAGTACCATATCACCCCAATAGAGCGCTTCGCTCTCAGACTGCAGGCTTACTTGTAGTTCCTAGGGTTTGTAAGAGTAGAATGGGAGGCAGAGCCTTCAGCTTTCAGGCTCCTCTCCTGTGGAACCAGCTCCCAATTCAGATCAGGGAGACAGACACCCTCTCTACTTTTAAGATTAGGCTTAAAACTTTCCTTTTTGCTAAAGCTTATAGTTAGGGCTGGATCAGGTGACCCTGAACCATCCCTTAGTTATGCTGCTATAGACGTAGACTGATGGGGGGTTCCCATGATGCACTGTTTCTTTCTCTTTTTGCTCTGTATGCACCACTCTGCATTTAATCATTAGTGATCGATCTCTGCTCCCCTCCACAGCATGTCTTTTTCCTGGTTCTCTCCCTCAGCCCCAACCAGTCCCAGCAGAAGACTGCCCCTCCCTGAGCCTGGTTCTGCTGGAGGTTTCATCCTGTTAAAAGGGAGTTTTTCCTTCCCACTGTAGCCAAGTGCTTGCTCACAGGGGGTCGTTTTGACCGTTGGGGTTTTACATAATTATTGTATGGCCTTGCCTTACAATATAAAGCGCCTTGGGGCAACTGTTTGTTGTGATTTGGCGCTATATAAAAAAATTGATTGATTGATTGAGGTTTAGAAAAAATTTTGATCAAACAAAGCGCCAGTCTCTCAGCAACTTCTCAGACAAAGGAATTCCGACGAGGGGCTGGACGACTCCTCCCACAAGGAGTGCTCACAGGCGAATGAAATCCATATAGTTTTTGAAAAAAATAAAAAGGACCTATACTTTACGGACAGACCTCGTATATATATATATATATATATATATATATATATATATATATATATATATATATTGCAAGTTCTCTCACTTAGTTCCCAAACGCTTACTGAGTGTTGTTGGAAGGAAAGGTGATGTAACACAGTGGTAAACATACCACTGTCCCAGCTATTTTTTTTTTTTTAAACGTGTTGCAAGCATCCATTTCAAAATGAGCAAATATTTGCACAAAACAAAGTTTATCAGTTTGAGCATTAAATATCTTGTCTTTGAGGTGTATTCAATTGAATATAAGTTGAAGAGGATTTCCGCGGGTGGAGCTGGTGTGTGGGATTTCTGCCACTGCGTGTGAAATATGAATTGGTGGGGGTTGGGGTCACCACAGCCATTGAGGTGCAGAGGCAATCCGAGCAGCTGTCACTTCTGTTGTCAAGCACCCGGCCCCATTGAGTGTGTCCTGCTCCAGGGACAGTGTGATCAGGTGTGGAGTTTGACTGAGACGGTCCACCTGTCAAAGTCAGAGAGAACAGAAACCCCCATCCGGTAAACAGCTCAATAATCTTAAGAGAAACATTGTAGAAAAACAAACAACACTAGTTTCTAACCTCAGGAAGGTAGACAATGAGCTACAACCTCATTTTTATCCATATAAGTTGTACTGTGAGCTGCAAAAATAACAATCTGAACGAGCAGGCTGTGAAGACACGGAAATGTAGGGACCATCTACGTACAAAGTACAAAAACAAGACACCAGAAAGAATATTCAATAAATTCAGGTGTGGTGTCACCAAATTCACTGCACACATCAGTGGTCTCCTTCTGGTTACACTACAGCACTAAGTTTGGAAAAAATGTGCAAAAATTGAATTTTCGTGAATTAGTGAATTTTATTGCTCATTTTATGACTTATTTTAATTACACAAAATCACTAACATTCAATTTTTGCACATTTTTCTAAACTGCGTGCTGTAGTATAACCAGCTCAGACCCCACTGATGTGTGCTGTAGATTTTGTGTGACTACACCTTTTAACAATGATGCTACTGAAAATTTAATCAATACAAAATTCTCCAAAGTTTTTCACAGTAATATTTTTCCAAACTGAGTGCTGTAGTATAACTACCAGGAGACCACTAATGTCTGCAGTGAATGTGGTGACACCACACCTGAATTTATTGAATATTTTTCTGGTCTCTTGTTTTTGCACTTCTTCAACGGTCCCTAACCTTCCATTCCTCCACCGCCTGCTCGTTCAGATCAATATTATTTTTCCCAGCTCAGCGGACGGCTTACATGGATAAAAGTAAGCTTGTAACTTGTTGTCTACCTTCCTGAGGTTAGAAACTAGTGTTTGTTTTTCTACAATGTTTCTTTTAAGATTACTGAGCTGTTTACCAGAGGGGGGAGGTTTATGTCAACTGTGAGTTTGACAGGTGGACCGTCACAGTCAAACTCCTCACCTGACAGTGTCCCCGGAGCAGGACACACCCAGCGGGACGAGCGCTTGACAACAGAAGCGACAGCTGCTTGCAGCTCTCCTCCTCACCTCAGTGGCTGTTGGGACCCCCACCTTCTTCTTCTTCTTTGTCTTTCGGCTGTTCCCGTTAGGGGTCGCCACAGCAGATCAATCATTTCCATCTCACCCTGTCCTCTGTATCTTCCTCTGTCACACCAACCACCTGCATGTCCTCTCTCAGCACATCCATGAACCTCCTCTTTGGTCTCCCTCTTCTCCTCCTGCCTGGTGGCTCCATCCTCAGCATCCTTCTCCCTATATACCCTGGGTCCCTCCTCTGCACATGTCCAAACCATCTCAATCTCACCTCTCTGACTTTGTCTCCAAACCGTCCCACCTGAGCTGTCCCACTGATATGTTCATTCCTAATCTTGTCCATTCTTGTCACTCCCAAAGAGAATCTCAACATCTTCAGCTCTGCCACCTCCAGCTCTGCCTCCTGTCTTTTTGTTAGTGCCACTGTCTCTAAACCATACAACATAGCTGATCTCACTACTGTTTTGTAAACTTGCGGTCATAGGGTTTGCAATCAAGATTTCCTGTAGTAACTGATCTGTAAACTGAAATACATTAAAAAGTCAAATTAATAAATCATGCTTGCAAACTGAAGGACCACGCTCTTGAATAAAGAGAGGGAATAACCTTCATACTCTTCAGCACTCCACTTGTTTGCACTTTGTGGGACTGCTGGAACAGCAATGCCAAGGACAGCTAGTCGAACTATGTTTAAAAAATGTACAGGAGTTTTAAAATGTTTAATGACATGTAGAAAGGTATGTACACATGTACATTTAGCACTGAACAAGCCAAAACATCTGTTCAGAGCTAAACGTGCACATGTACTTACCATATATCTGGGCATATGTGCAACAAATAGTCCAGACAATATGGTAAGTACACACAAATATAACATAAAGCAACTTTACTAAGTTTGATACATTTATTATTACCTGGTCCTGTAGAGACATGACAGGGTTGTTTTTGGTCGTATTAATGTGAAGGACATGGAAATTATTCTGTGCACACAAGTCATAGGCGATGTTCGTGAAGGACGTGCTGGCTGTTTTGGGCACTCTGTTGTAGATGATGACCATTTCATCATCTGGAGATAGTGCTGGTAACTCCCGTCTAATGTCAGTGTGATGCTGATCCACTTCAGCCACCTCATGTATGGCAATGGTACGCTCTGTTGGCAGATAACATTATCATAACTGACTGAATTGTTAACCAATGGAAACTATTAGACTGGACAACAACAAGAACATTCAACACTTCTCATAACCATCACTGAGAACATTTCAACAGAATGGGCAGCACGTAATACTCAGGTGTAGCATTTTGAATCATACCCAAAACTGAGCAAATTCAGGTTCACTGTCTTCAACACACAAGTAGCAGTACCAATGATGAACTGTCACTGGTGACAACCTTCTCTAACCACTACAACCTACCCATCAGTCTATCAGTCTGTACATGGTTAATGAGATACGACAGCAGATTTTCTACGCTGTCAGAATCAGAATAATTTTATTTAATATTACAATGCAAACAACTACAACTGCAAAAATTAACGTAACAATTGGTTCTGTGGTATGTACATACACACAGGGTTTGCATTACAATGTTTGTCCACTGAGTTCTGGGACACACCAGCTATTGAAAATGCGAGTCCCAAGGCTCAGCCTTGAGTCCAAGCACCTAGATGCTGGGACAAGGTCCACATCAGTTGTAGAGGAACCAGGACACACTGATGGGAAATGGGTGGCTGGAATAAGGTGTACATGGACAAGGACCGACAACATGGAACTGATGGAATACTACTATGACAGCGGACTCAATGAGGGTCATTCCATATGAAATCACCAAAGGTCCCAGTTTCATGGTTTTAGAATTGCCTGGTTTTGATATATTTTGTAGCCACTGTTGAGAGAAGAATAGACTTGGCGGCAGCTCAATATCTTGTTTCATTTAGATTCTATGGAGGTTTTAAAAAGGGGGCATGTCCGTGTTAACCCTCTGTGTTTGTGACCATGTTTACTTGGCCATAAATCAAAAACTAGAAAAGATATTAACTTGATATTTTCAGAATTTGTTTATTCTGTCAAAGTTTACGTAAAATGTACAGTTGAAGAAATTAACCCCCTGGGGGCCACACCATTAATTACCAAATAATGGAATTTGAAAAAAATGTTCCAAAAGTGTGCTGACTTTGATGTGCATTTAACCATATTTGCCTTGTCATGTAAAAAAATTCTGTTTGGCATGTTGGTAGTACTAATGTTAGGCTTCCTTGGGATGCCAAGAACAACACCATAATGTCCTCAGATTTTGCCCAAAATTAACCCTTGTCCAGCTATTTTTTACCAAACATGTTCCTTTGGCGCCCCCTTTTGTGCATGTGGGCATCTTTTGATTTTTGTTTTGTTGGTCTCAAATGAAAGGTCTTCATTGGAACTTCAAATTAAACCTGGTACCAACATCTAACAAAGGCCTGATGGGAAAACAAGTGCCCTCTTTATTGGTAATCTTGTTTTCAGCTTAATCAAAATGCACATGAAAATGTTCATAAATGTACAGGAAATATATGACAGCCTATACATAGCCATTCTGAAATCCATCCAGCATGTATACACATACATTGCTACATTATAAACAATGTCTGTATCACTGAACAAACAAAGCACAGTAACTAATGTGTAGCTAGCTGTACATAAGCTATGCCCATGCATGGACTAACTTAAGTTCATGCAAAGGCTATTAATCATATGAATGGAATTTTTTCCTTAATGTTGACTTCAGACTCACCTTGCATAGGTTTGCTTGGGACAGGGATCACTCTTAAAAACACCAATTTTTGATTTATGGCCAAGTAAACATCAATCAATCAATCAATTTTTTTTTATATAGCGCCAAATCACAACAAACAGTTGCCCCAAGGCGCTTTATATTGTAAGGCAAGGCCATACAATAATTATGTAAAACCCCAACGGTCAAAACGACCCCCTGTGAGCAAGCACTTGGCTACAGTGGGAAGGAAAAACTCCCTTTTAACAGGAAGAAACCTCCAGCAGAACCAGGCTCAGGGAGGGGCAGTCTTCTGCTGGGACTGGTTGGGGCTGAGGGAGAGAACCAGGAAAAAGACATGCTGTAGAGGGGAGCAGAGATCGATCACTAATGATTAAATGCAGAGTGGTGCATACAGAGCAAAAAGAGAAAGAAACAGTGCATCATGGGAACCCCCCAGCAGTCTACGTCTATAGCAGCATAACTAAGGGATGGTTCAGGGTCACCTGATCCAGCCCTAACTATAAGCTTTAGCAAAAAGGAAAGTTTTAAGCCTAATCTTAAAAGTAGAGAGGGTGTCTGTCTCCCTGATCTGAATTGGGAGCTGGTTCCACAGGAGAGGAGCCTGAAAGCTGAAGGCTCTGCCTCCCATTCTACTCTTACAAACCCTAGGAACTACAAGTAAGCCTGCAGTCTGAGAGCGAAGCACTCTATTGGGGTGATATGGTACTACGAGGTCCCTAAGATAAGATGGGACCTGATTATTCAAAACCTTATAAGTAAGAAGAAGAATTTTAAATTCTATTCTAGAATTAACAGGAAGCCAATGAAGAGAGGCCAATATGGGTGAGATATGCTCTCTCCTTCTAGTCCCCGTCAGTACTCTAGCTGCAGCATTTTGAATTAACTGAAGGCTTTTTAGGGAACTTTTAGGACAACCTGATAATAATGAATTACAATAGTCCAGCCTAGAGGAAATAAATGCATGAATTAGTTTTTCAGCATCACTCTGAGACAAGACCTTTCTGATTTTAGAGATATTGCGTAAATGCAAAAAAGCAGTCCTACATATTTGTTTAATATGCGCTTTGAATGACATATCCTGATCAAAAATGACTCCAAGATTTCTCACAGTATTACTAGAGGTCAGGGTAATGCCATTCAGAGTAAGGATCTGGTTAGACACCATGTTTCTAAGATTTGTGGGGCCAAGTACAATAACTTCAGTTTTATCTGAGTTTAAAAGCAGGAAATTAGAGGTCATCCATGTCTTTATGTCTGTAAGACAATCCTGCAGTTTAGCTAATTGGTGTGTGTCCTCTGGCTTCATGGATAGATAAAGCTGGGTATAATCTGCGTAACAATGAAAATTTAAGCAATACCGTCTAATAATACTGCCTAAGGGAAGCATGTATAAAGTGAATAAAATTGGTCCTAGCACAGAACCTTGTGGAACTCCATAATTAACTTTAGTCTGTGAAGAAGATTCCCCATTTACATAAACAAATTGTAATCTATTAGACAAATATGATTCAAACCACCGCAGCGCAGTGCCTTTAATACCTATGGCATGCTCTAATCTCTGTAATAAAATTTTATGGTCAACAGTATCAAAAGCAGCACTGAGGTCTAACAGAACAAGCACAGAGATGAGTCCACTGTCCGAGGCCATAAGAAGATCATTTGTAACCTTCACTAATGCTGTTTCTGTACCATCATGAATTCTAAAACCTGACTGAAACTCTTCAAATAGACCATTCCTCTGCAGATGATCAGTTAGCTGTTTTACAACTACCCTTTCAAGAATTTTTGAGAGAAAAGGAAGGTTGGAGATTGGCCTATAATTAGCTAAGATAGCTGGGTCAAGTGATGGCTTTTTAAGTAATGGTTTAATTACTGCCACCTTAAAAGCCTGTGGTACATAGCCAACTAACAAAGATAGATTGATCATATTTAAGATCGAAGCATTAAATAATGGTAGGGCTTCCTTGAGCAGCCTGGTAGGAATGGGGTCTAATAAACATGTTGATGGTTTGGATGAAGTAACTAATGAAAATAACTCAGACAGAACAATCGGAGAGAAAGAGTCTAACCAAATACCGGCATCACTGAAAGCAGCCAAAGATAACGATATGTCTTTGGGATGGTTATGAGTAATTTTTTCTCTAATAGTTAAAATTTTGTTAGCAAAGAAAGTCATGAAGTCATTACTAGTTAAAGTTAATGGAATACTCAGCTCAATAGAGCTCTGACTCTTTGTCAGCCTGGCCACAGTGCTGAAAAGAAACCTGGGGTTGTTCTTATTTTCTTCAATTAGTGATGAGTAGAAAGATGTCCTAGCTTTACGGAGGGCTTTTTTATAGAGCAACAGACTCTTTTTCCAGGCTAAGTGAAGATCTTCTAAATTAGTGAGACGCCATTTCCCCTCCAACTTACGGGTTATCTGCTTTAAGCTACGAGTTTGTGAGTTATACCATGGAGTCAGACACTTCTGATTTAAAGCTCTCTTTTTCAGAGGAGCTACAGCATCCAAAGTTGTCTTCAATGAGGATGTAAAACTATTGACGAGATACTCTATCTCCCTTACAGAGTTTAGGTAGCTACTCTGCACTGTGTTGGTATATGGCATTAGAGAACATAAAGAAGGAATCATATCCTTAAACCTAGTTACAGCGCTTTCTGAAAGACTTCTAGTGTAATGAAACTTATTCCCCACTGCTGGGTAGTCCATCAGAGTAAATGTAAATGTTATGAAGAAATGATCAGACAGAAGGGAGTTTTCAGGGAATACTGTTAAGTCTTCTATTTCCATACCATAAGTCAGAACAAGATCTAAGATATGATTAAAGTGGTGGGTGGACTCATTTACATTTTGAGCAAAGCCAATAGAGTCTAATAATAGATTAAATGCAGTGTTGAGGCTGTCATTCTCAGCATCTGTGTGGATGTTAAAATCGCCCACTATAATTATCTTATCTGAGCTAAGCACTAAGTCAGACAAAAGGTCTGAAAATTCACAGAGAAACTCACAGTAACGACCAGGTGGACGATAGATAATAACAAATAAAACTGGTTTTTGGGACTTCCAATTTGGATGGACAAGACTAAGAGACAAGCTTTCAAATTAATTAAAGCTCTGTCTGGGTTTTTGATTAATCAATTAGCTGGAATGGAAGATTGCTGCTAATCCTCCGCCCCGGCCCGTGCTACGAGCATTCTGACAGTTAGTGTGACTCGGGGGTGTTGACTCATTTAAACTAACATATTCATCCTGCTGTAACCAGGTTTCTGTTAGGCAGAATAAATCAATATGTTGATCAATTATTATATCATTTACCAACAGGGACTTAGAAGAGAGAGACCTAATGTTTAATAGACCACATTTAACTTTTAGTCTGTGGTGCAGTTGAAGGTGCTATATTATTTTTTCTTTTTGAATTTTTATGCTTAAATAGATTTTTGCTGGTTATCAATCAATCAATCAATTTTTTTATATAGCGCCAAATCACAACAAACAGTTGCCCCAAGGCGCTTTATTTTAAAGCTGCTCCATCCAAAGTGGGATGGATGCCGTCTCTCCTAACAAGACCAGGTTTTCCCCAGAAGCTTTGCCAATTATCTATGAAGCCCACCTCATTTTTTGGACACCACTCAGACAGCCAGCAATTCAAGGAGAACATGCGGCTAAACATGTCACTCCCGGTCCGATTGGGGAGGGGCCCAGAGAAAACTACAGAGTCCGACATTGTTTTTGCAAAGTTACACACCGATTTAATGTTAATTTTAGTGACCTCTGATTGGCGTAACCGGGTGTCATTACTGCCGACGTGAATTACAATCTTACCAAATTTACGCTTAGCCTTAGCCAGCAGTTTCAAATTTCCTTCAATGTCGCCTGCTCTGGCCCCCGGAAGACAATTGACTATGGTTGCTGGTGTCGCTAACTTCACATTTCTCAAAACAGAGTCGCCAATAACCAGAGTTTGATCCTCGGCGGGTGTGTCGTCGAGTGGGGAAAAACGGTTAGAGATGTGAACAGGTTGGCGGTGTACACGGGGCTTCTGTTTAGGGCTACGCTTCCTCCTCACAGTCACCCAGTCGGCCTGCTTTCCCGGCTGCTCGGGATCTGCCAAGGGGGAACTAACGGCGGCAAAGCTACCTTGGTCCGCACCGACTACAGGGGCCTGGCTAGCTGTAGAATTTTCCACGGTGCGGAGCCGAGTCTCCAATTCGCCCAGCCTGTCCTCCAAAGCTACGAATAAGAAGAGAAATAAGAAAAGTGCGGGAGAGACAGGAGAAGCCGCCATGCTAAATCGGCTAAGAGCTAGCTGCTACGCTAACCTAGCGGATTCCTAAAAACACGCAAAGTGAATAATGTGTAAATAATTTAGAGGTGATTCAGCAGAAGGAGTGCTTTAGTTAAGGCACGTAAAGATTACACTGGGAAACAAATCGTAATCTAGATAACTAGATCAATCTAACTGCGCAGATTAAACAGCTAACAGATACAGAAAAACACCGCTGTGCTCCGGAACAGGAAGTGATACAATACCGCAGTGAGAGCCAACCACCAGTAGAGGCAAGCAAAAGTAAACATGGTCACAAATGGAACACAGAGGGTTAACACGGACACACACCCCTTTTTCAAACCCCCATAGAATCTAAACGAAACAAGATATTGAGCTGCCACCAAGACCATTCTTCTTCTCTTAACATGAGATATAAAATAGATCAAAACCAAGCAATTCTAAAAGTTTAAAACTGGGACTTCCCCTTATTTTGGATGATTTCATATGGAATGACCCATGAGAGAGGTTACATGCAATGCATGTGGGAACTATGGAAGAACAGAAGTCAAACCTTAACACTGACCAAGAAGCACCTGGTAGCCTAGTGTTCTAACATCAACAGAAGTAAGTTACTATCGAAACTGGAGATCCAGAGGCTACAGCACCACGGTACTGAGCAGTGTGAATGCAAGGTGCAGAGCCTGGTAGGAGAGAGGAGTGTTAATGAAGCGGATGATACCCACATACCTCCTATGACAGATGCATCTACTGAGCTGAAGATGAAGATTGTAGCCAGACAAAAGCAGATGGTAACATGACCAAGAGTAAGACTCACCTGGCTCACTGACTAAGTCCCTTCAGAAGAGATGCCTGCAGACATTAAAGCAGCTCTACTCACCATCCCCACTACCAGCATTACAGAAACCAATGAGCTCATATTCACCACTGCCAAAGCAATCCTTGACACACTTGGTATGAGATCAATAAAAACCCCCAAAGGTAGGAGGTACAGAAGTGCATCATGAGATACAGGTCCTGGATGGATAGGAAGTACAGCAACATGTCCATAACTGAGGGCCAGGAAACTGCCAAGCAAAGGCTCACAGCTCTGGCTACTCACAGCAGAGATACACCAGAGAAGGCAAAGAAAATAAATGGCCTGTCCTCCAATGACCCATCCAGGGTGTACTCCCAGCTGAAAGGGGAAAACAGCAATACAAGAACAGACTGGAAAAAACATCTGGGAGAAAGAGGCCTCACACAACAATGCCAAGTGGCTGGTGGACCTAAAAGCAAACCACAGCCACCTTCCAGAACAAGAACCTAACAACATCACAAAGGCAGAGATTCGACAATGAGTTTCAAGGATGAAGTCCTAGATAGCACCCTGGCCTGATATGATCCACACCTACTGGCTGAAGAAGCTAACAGCACTCCATGTGTGCCTGGCAACAGAAATGGGTGTGCTACCAACAGCAGATACTCACCCACACTGGCCAACTCAAGGCAAGACAATCCTGATCATGAAGGACCCCCACAAGGGTATGACACCCTCAAACTACCAACCAACTACCTGCCTCTCCACAATATGGAAGCTACTGCAGGGCTTGACAATAAGGCAATTTATGCACTGGCCCACAGGGCCAGTAGAATCTGAAAGTTACTGGCCCGGATGAAAATATCACTGGCCCATACTTTCACGCCTGTGCCGAACCGGGGGGTAACTGATAAGAATTTTTTAAATCAACACTCAGACATTAGAATTGGGTTTCCTTAATGTAAAAACACTTGAAAACAAACACAAAATTCTTATACTACATGATAAAACCTTAAAGTGAGTAAACTTTGAAAAAAATGTCGGTAGGTAACTGATAGGAATTTTTTCAACACTCAGACATTAATACAAAAATAAATTTATTTCTTGATCATTTACAAAATTAATATGTTAAATTTCATAAACCAAGTTCCCTTGCTAATGTTGTCACCGTGGGGTTTCCACAAGGGCATACTGATTAGACTTTTAAACTGGCGTATGAAATCATACCACATTGTCTACCAGGACATGGTATATTTATACTTACTTGTTAGCATATTCTGGCATGGCCCTACAAGTTCCACAGAAGACAACCTCACTCTCCTCATCACGCTCCAGCTATGGCCGTCTTTTCTTCCAGGAAGTTTGCCAAGTTTTCCTCACCCTTTTCTTCTCATATTCAGCATCAGCAGCCTTCCTCTTCTGTGCTTGTTTTGAGGGTGATAGCTGTTCTTTCCTTTGCTTTCCTGGTTTCTGCCCAGGGGCAGGAAGTTTCAAGAAATTCATAATATTCACTGCGCTCGATCTTGCTTAAGCGAAAATGACGCGTTGATGTTGAAGCGAAATTTGCGCCACATCAGAAGATGCGCCTGCAGACGAAGTTTGTCTGCACTTCGGCAATGTTCCCAACATTGCGAAGTGGTGCAACATGTCCTGTCTCTGGTAGCAGCCTGTGAGCAGGACGTATGTCTCTTTTGTCCTTTATTTCACAACTATGACAAGAGTTTTTGGAGGAGCAGCAGCCCCACAGCAGCGGGAGCGGAGTTTCTTTTTCTTTTTTTTTCTTTTTTTTTTAATTGTTTACATGTGCGCGCGTGAACGGGACAATTGGTCCTCAAGTTGGGTCCTGCAGAGGCAGAAGGACCGCTGAAAGCAGCCATCATCCAGACGCAGCTCCTGCAGCAAATAATGATACTGCCTGAATTGGGAACGTCTCATGACGTTTGTCAGCTTTCCACAACAACTCGCTCCGTGTGATCAAGGTTCGTCATGTTAACTTGACTGACAACCGGAGCTGGCGAGCTGAATGGAAGCTCCTCCTATTTGATGACGCACCGGGGCGAATTTTCGCAGCAAAAGCAGAGCGACACACCGGGTGAAGGAGGCGCGTCCGTTGCCACGCGACCCCCGCAAATTTGTAGCATCTGATCGCGCCCGGTGTGAACGCGGCATTAGACTAATAAATCTGCCCAAAGCGATTTTAATTCTTACTGGCCCATACGGACCAGTGAAATATGAACTTCACTGGCTCGTGGTGGCCCGGAACATGTAAAAAAAGGCCGCCGGGCCATCGGACCAGTGCTATTGTCGAGCCCAGTACTGTCAGGCATCATAGCAACCAAGGTGAATAGGCATGAGTTAACATATGAGGACAGCTCAGAAGGGCACTGGAAGCAATAGCAGAGGGTCAAAGTACCAGCTACTGGATGACTGAGCAGTACACCAGGACTCGAAGACAAAGCAGGCCAACCTGAGCACAGCCTGGATTGACTACAGGAAGCCCTATGACTCAGTACCTCACACATGGATAATGGAGTGCTTGGCACTATACAAGGCAAACAATGTCCGCTCATTCTTGGCATACAACATCAAGTGAGGGTGAGCGAGACATTGATACACTGATCCACCTCACCAAGGTCTACAATGAGAATATTGGGATGTCATTCGGACTGGATAAGTGTGGTCGAATGGTGGCAAAGAGAGGGAACGTGATCCAGACTGAGGGGGTGGAGTTGCCAGAAGACAGGATAGGGGACATACTGGACAGCTACAAGTACATGGGAATCCCACAATCCAATGGGAACATGATGAAGAAGCAAGAATGTCAGCCACAGCCAAATGCCTACAGAAGGGTAAGGTGCTGAAAAGCCAGCTCAATGGTAGGAATAAGATCTGAGCCATCGATACATATACCCTACCAGTCATCAAATACTCAGCTGTGATAATAAGTTGGCTACAGGAGGAAATAGATGCCACTGATGTCAAGATACGAAAACTCCTCACAATGCACAGATGTTTCCACCCAAAGTCAAGTACCCTGAGGGTCTATTAGCAACAGAAGGAGGGAGGGTGAGGATTAGTGAGTGTCAAAGCCACAATACAGAATGAGACAAGGCGTATCCATGAATACATCAGAAAGATGGCCCAAGATCAGCTGCTACAAGAATGCCTCAGGTAGATGAAGGAAGACAGTGATAAGGTACAGAAGGAGGCAACATCATGGAAGACCACGCCCCTCCATGGTATGTCCCATCGATACATTAGATAAAGTGGCTACATCAACAAGACATACCAGTCATTAGAACAGGCCGACCGACCTCAAGGACAGCACAGAGGTTCCAATCATGGCAGCACAAGAACAAGCTCTAAGCACCAGATCCATAGAGGCAGAAGTCTACCATGACAGGACCCAAGTTGCAGGCTGTGCAAATGAGCCCCAAAGACAACCCAGCACAAAGCAGCAGGATGCAAGATGCAAGAAGGGACAGCATACACTGAGAGCCACAACCAAGTGTCAGGAATTGTGTACAGGAACATCTGTGCCACATACAGATTAGAAGTCTCCAAATCACCAAAGGTGGTTGAGAATGACAGGGCTATCAATTCAATTCAATCAATTTTTTTTTTATATAGCGCCAAATCACAACAAACAGTTGCCCCAAGGCGCTTTATATTATAAGGCAAGGCCATACAATAATTATGTAAAACACCAACGGTCAAAACGACCCCCTATGAGCAAGCACTTGGCTACAGTGGGAAGGAAAAACTCCCTTTTAACAGGAAGAAACCTCCAGCAGAACCAGGCTCAGGGAGGGGCAGTCTTCTGCTGGGACTGGTTGGGGCTGAGGGAGAGAACCAGGAAAAAGACATGCTGTGGAGGGGAGCAGAGATCGATCACTAATGATTAAATGCAGAGTGGTGCATACAGAGCAAAAAGAGAAAGAAACAGTGCATCATGGGAACCCCCCATCAGTCTACGTCTATAGCAGCATAACTAAGGGATGGTTCAGGGTCACCTGATCCAGCCCTAACTATAAGCTTTAGCAAAAAGGAAAGTTTTAAGCCTAATCTTAAAAGTAGAGAGGGTGTCTGTCTCCCTGATCTGAATTGGGAGCTGGTTCCACAGGAGAGGAGCCTGAAAGCTGAAGGCTCTGCCTCCCATTCTACTCTTACAAACCCTAGGAACTACAAGTAAGCCTGCAGTCTGAGAGCGAAGCGCTCTATTAGGGTGATATGGTACTACGAGGTCCCTAAGATAAGATGGGACCTGATTATTCAAAACCTTATAAGTAAGAAGAAGAATTTTAAATTCTATTCTAGAATTAACAGGAAGCCAATGAAGAGAGGCCAATATGGGTGAGATATGCTCTCTCCTTCTAGTCCCCGTTAGTACTCTAGCTGCAGCATTTTGAATTAACTGAAGGCTTTTTAGGGAACTTTTAGGACAACCTGATAATAATGAATTACAATAGTCCAGCCTAGAGGAAATAAATGCATGAATTAGTTTTTCAGCATCACTCCGAGACAAGACCTTTCTAATTTTAGAGATATTGCATAAATGCAAAAAAGCAGTCCTACATATTTGTTTAATATGCGCTTTGAATGACATATCCTGATCAAAAATGACTCCAAGATTTCTCACAGTATTACTAGAGGTCAGGGTAATGCCATTCAGAGTAAGGATCTGGTTAGACACCATGTATCTAAGATTTGTGGGGCCAAGTACAATAACTTCAGTTTTATCTGAGTTTAAAAGCAGGAAATTAGAGGTCATCCATGTCTTTATGTCTTTATGTCACAAAGATCAATCTAACTGCGCAGATTAAACAGTTAACAGATACAGCAAAACACCGCTGTGCTCCGGAACAGGAAGTGATACAATACCGCAGTGAGAGCCAACCACCAGTAGAGGCCTATGGTCACGTGGGACTTCAAACAGACAAGCAGCTGCTGGCCAATCAACCAGATTATAGCGGAGGTTGTCAAGGGAAGGAAAATCCCAGTTGTGGCAACCCCAGCTGACAGCAACATAAGGAACATGAAAAACAGAGATGTACCAAGGGCTGAAGGAGCAACTAGAGCAGATGTGGAAAGTAAAGTCCAAAGTGGTCCCAATGGTAACAGGAGCACTCGAAGCTGTAACTCCCAAATTGGTGGAGTGGCTCCAGCAGATTCCAGGCACAACATTACAGCTCTCTGTCCAGAAGAGAGCAAACCGAGAAACAGCTAAGATACTGCGTCGAACTCTCAGACCCGCGGGCCTCTGGTAGAAGACCCAAGCTTGAGGAACACGCATATCACGCTCCCCAGGGGGTGAGAGGTAGATTCTAGTTTGTAAATGAGAGAGAGTGAGAGAGAGAGAAAAAAACAAAAACAAAACAAAGGGCAGCATGGTGCAGCTAGCAGTTAGTGCAGCTGGTTCCCTACTACAAGGGCCATAGTTCAAAGCCATCTGTATGCCATTCTGCATGTAGTTGCATGGGGAAGGGCATCCAGTGAATAACTTGTGCCAACAAAATGCAGATCCATACAGAGTCCGCTGTTGTGACACCAAGCAAAATGTGCCAGTACTGCACCTGAACACTCTTCATTGTTTTATGAACATACCCCATGGGCACACAGATGACAGCAAGTGCATTTGTTGTTGATGATTGGTACTCCATGTGAAAATCACAACTGTCAGGTGAAAACTATCAATGCATGGATTGCAAATGCAAACTGACTGTGGGGGGGGACAACAATCCTGCCCCCCTTTCATGGACCAAAAGAAAAAATCCCCATGGAATACTGTTTGAGCCCTCAAATTAGCTAGATACATTTGTACCAAGTTATGATTCAGCAAAGTATAGCAAAAGTGTTTTTTTTTTTTAAGCCATAGAGATTTCAAATGCTACCTGTTACTTGTTATCCTAAGTGCCTAGAGACAACCCTGTCTCGAACGTCTACAGACAATTCCTTTGACTTATGCTTGGTTTGTGCTCTGATATGCACTGTCGACTGTGGGACCTTATATGTAGACAGGTGTGTGTCTTTCCAAATGATGTCCAATCAACTAAATTTATCGCAGGTAGACTCCAATTAAGCTGTAGAAACATCTCAAGGATGATCAGTGGAAACAGGATGCACCTGAGCTCAATTTTGAGCTTCATGGCAAAGGCTGTCAATACTTACATATAGGGGTGTAGGAAAAAAAAAAAAAATCAATTCATGTCCGAATCGCGATTCTTATTTATTAAGATTCTGAATAGATCCAAAATGTCCAAGAATTGATTTTTAAAAAGCATTTTTTAAACATTTTCTTGCTTACTCGCTGCGTGTACTGTTTGTCAGGCAGCGGCTTCCGTACTGCGGCGTCTCCCTGAGGGGAGGGTCTGGCATGCTTCAAACATTCGTGAGCTGCAGCTTAGCACGGCGGACGAAGAGCTAATTCAAATCAAATCAATTTTATTTATATAGCGCCAAATCACAACAAACAGTTGCCCCAAGGCGCTTTATACTGTAAGGCAAAGCCATACAATAATTACAGAAAAACCCCAACGGTCAAAACGAACCCCTGTGAACAAGCACTTGGCGACAGTGGGAAGGAAAAACTCCCTTTTAACAGGAAGAAACCTCCAGCAGAACCAGGCTCAGGGAGGGGCAGTCTTCTGCTGGGACTGGTTGGGGCTGAGGGAGAGAACCAGGAAAAAGACATGCTGTGGAGGGGAGCAGAGATCAATCACTAATGATTAAATGCAGAGTGGTGCATACAGAGCAAAAAGAGAAAGAAACACTCAGTGCATCATGGGAACCCCCCAGCAGTCTAAGTCTATAGCAGCATAACTAAGGGATGGTTCAGGGTCACCTGATCCAGCCCTAACTATAAGCTTTTTCAAAAAGGAAAGTTTTAAGCTTAATCTTAAAAGAAGAGAGGGTGTCTGTCTCCCTGATCCGAATTGGGAGCTGGTTCCACAGGAGAGGAGCCTGAAAGCTGAAGGCTCTGCCTCCCATTCTACTCTTACAAACCCTAGGAACTACAAGTAAGCAGTCTGAGAGCGAAGCTCTCTATTGGGGTGATATGGTACAATGAGGTCCCTAAGATAAGATGGGACCTGATTATTCAAAACATTATAACTAAGAAGAAGAATTTTAAATTATATTCTAGAATTAACAGGAAGCCAGCAGGGGTGGTGGCCAAGTGGTTAATGCGCTTGGTTTCAGTTCGGAAGGTTCTGGGTTCAAATCCCACCCCTGCCACATTTCTCCATGTAATGTGGAGTGGCGTCAGGAAGGGCATCCAGCGTAAAACCTGTGCCAAATCAACATGCAGATCCACCTTGGATTTGCTGTGGCGACCCCGAGTGCAAACAAGGGAGCAGCCGAAGGGACTTACTTACTAATTAACAGGAAGCCAATGAAGAGAGACCAATATGGGTGAGATATGCTCTCTCCTTCTAGTCCCTGTCAATACTCTAGCTGCAGCATTTTGAATTAACTGAAGGCTTTTCAGGGAACTTTAAGGACAACCTGATAATAATGAATTACAATAGTCCAGCCTCGAGGAAATAAATGCATGAATGAGTTTTTCAGCATCACTCTGAGACAAGACCTTTCTAATTTTAGAGATATTGTGCAAATGCAAAAAAGCAGTCCTACATATTTGTTTAATATGCGCATTGAATGACATATCCTGATGAAAAATGACTCCACGATTTCTCACAGTATTACTAGAGGTCAGGGTAATGCCATCCAGAGTAAGGATCTGGTTAGACACCATGTTTCTAAGATTTGTGGGGCCAAGTACAATAACTTCAGTTTTATCTGAGTTTAAAAGCAGGAAATTAGAGGTCATCCATGTCTTCGTCTGTAAGACAATCCTGCAGTTTAGCTAATTGGTGTGTGTCCTCTGGCTTCATGGATAGATAAAGCTGGGTATCATCTGCATAACAATGAAAATTTAAGCAATGCTGTCTAATAATACTGCCTAAGGGAAGCATGTATAAAGTGAATAAAATTGGTCCTAGCACAGAACCTTGTGGAACTCCATAATTAACCTTAGTCTGTGAAGAAGATTCCACATTTACATGAACAAATTGTAATCTATTAGATAAATATGATTCAAACCACTGCAGCACAGTGCCTTTAATACCTATGGCATGCTCTAATCTCTGTAATAAAAGTTTATGGTCAACAGTATCAAAAGCAGCACTGAGGTCTAACAGAACAAGCACAGAGATGAGTCCACTGTCTGAGGCCATAAGAAGATCATTTGTAACCTTCACTAATGCTGTTTCTGTATTATGATGAATTCTAAACCCTGACTGAAACTCTTCAAATAGACCATTCCTCTGCAGATGATCAGTTAGCTGTTTTACAACTACCCTTTCAAGAATTTTTGAGAGAAAAGGAAGGTTGGAGATTGGCCTATAATTACCTAAGATAGCTGGGTCAAGTGATGGCTTTTTAAGTAATGGTTTAATTACTTATTAAACCATTACGTATTTGGTTAGACTCTTTCTCTCCGATTGTTCTGTCTGAGTTATTTTCATTAGTTACTTCCTCCAAACCATCAACATGTCTATTAGACCCCATTCCTACCAGGCTGCTCAAGGAAGCCCTACCATTAATTAATGCTTCGATCTTAAATATGATCAATCTATCTTTATTAGTTGGCTATGTACCACAGGCTCTTAAGGTGACAGTAATTAAACCATTACTTAAAAAGCCATCACTTGACCCAGCTATCTTAGCTAATTATAGGCCAATCTCCAACCTTCCTTTTCTCTCAAAAATTCTTGAAAGGGTAGTTGTAAAACAGCTAACTGATCATCTGCAGAGGAATGGTCTATTTGAAGTTTCAGTCAGGTTTTAGAATTCATCATAGTACAGAAACAGCATTAGTGAAGGTTACAAATGATCTTCTTATGGCCTCGGACAGTGGACTCATCTCTGTGCTTGTTCTGTTAGACCTCAATGCTGCTTTTGATACTGTTGACCATAAAATTTTATTACAGAGATTAGGGCATGCCATAGGTATTAAAGGCACTGCGCTGCGGTGGCTTGAATCATATTTGTCTAATAGATTACAATTTGTTCATGTAAATGGGGAATCTTCTTCACAGACTAAAGTTAATTATGGAGTTCCACAAGGTTCTGAGCTAGGCCCAATTTTATTCACTTTATACATGCTTCCCTTAGGCAGTATTATTAGACGGTATTGCTTAAATTTTCATTGTTACGCAGATGATACCCAGCTTTATCTATCCATGAAGCCAGAGGACACACACCAATTAGCTAAACTGCAGGATTGTCTTACAGACATAAAGACATGGATGACCTCTAATTTCCTGCTTTTAAACTCAGATAAAACTGAAGTTATTGTACTTGGCCCCACAAATCTTAGAAACATGGTGTCTAACCAGATCCTTACTCTGGATGGCATTACCCTGACCTCTAGTAATACTGTGAGAAATCTTGGAGTCATTTTTGATCAGGATATGTCATTCAAAGCGCATATTAAACAAATATGTAGGACTGCTTTTTTGCATTTACGCAATATCTCTAAAATCAGAAAGGTCTTGTCTCAGAGTGATGCTGAAAAACTAATTCATGCATTTATTTCCTCTAGGCTGGACTATTGTAATTCATTATTATCAGGTTGTCCTAAAAGTTCCCTAAAAAGCCTTCAGTTAATTCAAAATGCTGCAGCTAGAGTACTGACGGGGACTAGAAGGAGAGAGCATATCTCACCCATATTGGCCTCTCTTCATTGGCTTCCTGTTAATTCTAAACAGAATTTAAAATTCTTCTTCTTACTTATAAGGTTTTGAATAATCAGGTCCCATCTTATCTTAGGGACCTCGTAGTACCATATCACCCCAATAGAGCGCTTCGCTCTCAGACTGCAGGCTTACTTGTAGCTCCTAGGGTTTGTAAGAGTAGAATGGGAGGCAGAGCCTTCAGCTTTCAGGCTCCTCTCCTGTGGAACCAGCTCCCAATCCAGATCAGGGAGACAGACACCCTCTCTACTTTTAAGATTAGGCTTAAAACTTTCCTTTTTGCTAAAGCTTATAGTTAGGGCTGGATCAGGTGACCCTGAACCATCCCTTAGTTATGCTGCTATAGACATAGACTGCTGGGGGGTTCCCATGATGCACTGTTTCTTTCTCTTTTTGCTCTGTATGCACCACTCTGCATTTAATCTTTAGTGATCGATCTCTGCTCCCCTCCACAGCATGTCTTTTTCTTGGTTCTCTCCCTCAACCCCAACCAGTCCCAGCAGAAGACTGCCCCTCCCTGAGCCTGGTTCTGCTGGAGGTTTCTTCCTGTTAAAATGGAGTTTTTCCTTCCCACTGTAGCCAAGTGCTTGCTCACAGGGGGTCATTTTGACCGTTGGGGTTTTACATAATTATTGTATGGCCTTGCCTTACAATATAAAGCGCCGTGGGGCAACTGTTTGTTGCGATTTGGCGCTATATAAAAAAAAATTGATTGATTGATTGAAATACCGACATCACTGAAAGCAGCCAAAGATAACGATATGTCTTTGGGATGGTTATGAGTAATTTTTTCTCTAATAGTTAAAATGTTATTAGCAAAGAAAGTCATGAAGTCATTACTAGTTAAAGTTAAAGGAATACTCGGCTCAACAGAGCTCTGATTCGTTGTCAGCCTGGCCACAGTGCTGAAAAGAAACCTGGGGTTGTTCTTATTTTCTTCAATTAGTGATGAGTAGTAAGATGTCCTAGATTTATGGAGGGCTTTTTTATAGAGCAACAGACTCTTTTTCCAGGCTAAGTGAAGATCTTCTAAATTAGTGAGACACCATTTCCTCTCCAACTTACGGATTATCTGCTTTAAGCTGCGAGTTTGTGAGTTATACCATGGAGTCAGGCACTTCTGATTTAAGGCTCTCTTTTTCAGAGGAGCTACAGCATCTAAAGTTGTCCTCAATGAGGATATAAAACTATTGACGAGATAATCTATCTCACTCACAGAGTTTAGGTAGCTACTCTGCCTGTGTTGGTATATGGCATTGGAGAACATAAAGAAGGAATCATATCCTTAAACCTAGTTACAGCGCTTTCTCAAAGACTTCTACTGTAATGAAACTTATTCCCCACTGCTGGGTAGTCCATCAGAGTAAATGTAAATGTTATTAAGAAATGATCAGACAGAAGGCGGTTTTCAGGGAATACTGTTAAGTCTTCAATTTCCATACCATAAGTCAGAACAAGATCTAAGGTATGATAAAAGTGGTGGGTGGACTCATTTACATTTTGAGCAAAGCCAATCGAGTCTAACAATAGATTAAATGCAGCGTTGAGGCTGTCATTCTCAGCATCTGTGTGGATGTTAAAATCGCCCACTATAATTATCTTATCTGAGCTAAGCACTAAGTCAGACAAAAGGTCCAAAAATTCACAGAGAAACTCACAGTAACGACCAGGTGGACGATAGATAACAACAAATAAAACTGTTTGTTGGGACTTCCAATTTGGATGGACAAGACTAAGAGTCAAGCTTTCAAATGAATTAAAGCTCTGTCTGGGTTTTTGATTAATCAATAAGCTGGAGTGGAAGATTGCTGCTAATCCTCCGCCTCGGCCCGTGCTACGAGCGTTCTGGCAGTTAGTGTGACTCGGTGGTGTTGACTCATCTAAACTAACATATTCATCCTGCTGTAACCAGGTTTCTGTAAGGCAGAATAAATCAATATGTTGATCAATTATTATATCATTTACTAACAGGGACTTAGAAGAGAGAGATCTAATGTTTAATAGACCACATTTAACTGTGTTAGTGTGTGGTGCAGTTGAAGGTGCTATATTATTTTTTTATTTTTGAATTTTTATGCTTAAATAGATTTTTGCTGGTTATTGGTGGTCTGGGAGCAGGCACCGCCTCTACGGGGATGGGGTAATGAGGGGATGGCAGGGGGAGAGAAGCTGCAGAGAGGTGTGTAAGACTACAACTCTGCTTCCTGGTCCCAACCCTGGATAGTCACGGTTTGGAGGATTTAAGAAAATTGGCCAGATTTCTAGAAATGAGAGCTGCTCCATCCAAAGTGGGATGGATGCCGTCTCTCCTAACAAGACCAGGTTTTCCCCAGAAGCTTTGCCAATTATCTATGAAGCCCACCTCATTTTTTGGACACCACTCAGACAGCCAGCAATTCAAGGAAAACATGCGGCTAAACATGTCACTCCCGGTCCGATTGGGGAGGGGCCCAGAGAAAACTACAGAGTCCGACATTGTTTTTGCAAAGTTACACACCGATTCAATATTAATTTTAGTGACCTCCGATTGGCGTAACCGGGTGTCATTACTGCCGACGTGAATTACAATCTTACCAAATTTACGCTTAGCCTTAGCCAGCAGTTTCATATTTCCTTCAATGTCGCCTGCTCTGGCCCCCGGAAGACAATTGACTATGGTTGCTGGTGTCGCTAACTTCATATTTCTTAGAGATGTGAACGGGTTGGCGGTGTACACGGGGCTTCTGTTTAGGACTACGCTTCCTCCTCACAGTCACCCAGTCGGCCTGCTTTCCCGGCTGCTCGGGATCCGCTGGAGGGGAACTAACGGCGGCTAAGCTACCTTGGTCCGCACCGACTACAGGGGCCTGGCTAGCTGCAGGAATTTCCAAGGTGCGGAGCCGAGTCTCCAATTCGCCCAGCCTGGCCTCCAAAACTACGAATAAGCTACACTTATTACAAGTACCATTACTGCTAAAGGAGGCCGAGGAATAACTAAACATTTCACACCCAGAGCAGAAAAGTGCGGGAGAGACAGGAGAAGCCGCCATGCTAAACCGGCTAAGAGCTAGTAGCTGCGCTAAGCTAGCAGATTCCTAAAAACACACAAAGTGAATAATGTGTAAATAATTTAGAGGTGATTCAGCAGAGGGGAGTGCTTTAGTTAAGGCACGTGAAGATTACACTGTGAAACAAATCGTTATCTAGTTAACTAGATCAATCTAACTGCGCAGATTAAACAGCTAACAGATACAGCAAAACACCGCTGTGCTCCGGAACAGGAAGTGATACAATACCGCAGTGAGAGCCAACCACCAGTAGAGGCAGTCAATTCAGCCAGCATCGTCTTTGCTGAAGGCAAATGTTTGGGTGCATTTTGGATTTTATTATTTGCTGCGTAAGAAGGAGCTTGATATGACTTATGCAGTGTGCAAAATCTGCAAAATGAAAGTCAAGTACATCAGAAACAATTCAAATCCGCAAGCCCACATGCTACACCATCACCCGGAGCTAAAAGAAGCGGAGCAGCGGTCTCTGCCGACTACTGACCAGTGCTTCGCTAAACTGCCAACCAACTTCGAATGAGCAAAACAGATAAGTAAATTTACATCTAGAATCACTTGATTAACCTTGTAAAGCTGCATTTTCTTAAACATAAACATTTTTTAAGTAATATAACTATTTCTCAGCGCTCTTTGAATCAAAAATAGATTCTGAATCGAATCGTCACCCCAAGAATCTGAATCGAATTGAATCATGAGTTGTACGATGCACATCCCTACTTACATACATGTGATTTTAGTTTTTTTTTAAATAAATTTGCATATACATATACACATATATATATATATATATATACATACATATACATATACTCAACAAAAATATAAACGCAACACTTTTGGTTTTGCTCCCATTTTGTATGAGATGAACTCAAAGATCTAAAACTTTTTCCACATACACAATATCACCATTTCCCTCAAATATTGTTCACAAACCAGTCTAAATCTGTGATAGTGAGCACTTCTCCTTTGCTGAGATAATCCATCCCACCTCACAGGTGTGCCATATCAAGATGCTGATTAGACACCATGATTAGTGCACTGGTGTGCCTTAGACTGCGCACAATAAAAGGCCACTCTGAAAGGTGCAGTTTTGTTTTATTGGGGGGGGGATACCAGTCAGTATCTGGTGTGACCACCATTTGCCTCATGCAGTGCAACACATCTCCTTCGCATAGAGTTGATCAGGTTGTCAATTGTGGCCTGTGGAATGTTGGTCCACTCCTCTTCAATGGCTGTGTGAAGTTGCGATGACGAACTGGAGTCAGGTCGAGACCCTGATGAGGACAACGAGCATGCAGATGAGCTTCCCTGAGACGGTTTCTGACAGTTTGTGCAGAAATTCTTTGGTTATGCAAACCGATTGTTTCAGCAGCTGTCCGAGTAGCTGGTCTCAGACGATCTTGGAGGTGAACATGCTGGATGTGGAGGTCCTGGGCTGGTGTGGTTACACGTGGTCTGCGGTTGTGAAGGTTGGATGTACTGCCAAATTCTCTGAAACGCCTTTGGAGACGGCTTATGGTAGAGAAATGAACATTCAATACACGAGCAACAGCTCTGGTTGACATTCCTGCTGTCAGCATGCCAATTGCACGCTCCCTCAAATCTTGCGACATCTGTGGCATTGTGCTGTGTGATAAAACTGCACCTTTCAGAGTGGCCTTTTATTGTGGGCAGTCTAAGGCACACCTGTGCACTAATCATGGTGTCTAATCAGCATCTTGGTATGGCACACCTGTGAGGTGGGATGGATTATCTCAGCAAAGGAGAAGTGCTCACTATCACAGATTTAGACTGGTTTGTGAACAATATTTGAGGGAAATGGTGATATTGTGTATGTGGAAAAAGTTTTAGATCTTTGAGTTCATCTCATACAAAATGGGAGCAAAAACAAAAGTGTTGCATTTATATTATTGTTGAGTGTATATATATATATATATATATTTTTTTTTTTTTTTTTTTTTAACAGTGTCACTATGGAGGCATTGGGACTCGTATCAACGTGCGTACGGCGATATTTGAGCGTATATGGGGTGTATGCCAAAACGGCTGCGCTACTTGGCATTTATCAATGTGGTTGTTGGCGCATGCTGCGCTGAAAATATACACCAGGTCGAGAGGTGGTGTAAATTATACACCAAAATGAACCAGTGCTGGAATCACATAAGAATGAAAATGATCAACATGATAAACAGTGCCATTATACAAATCAATGCATATGTTAAATAAATAACACTTTCCTGATTATACTACATAATAATCAATACAAACTGTTGGTCTATGGAGCACGATCCGTGGCCACAGCGCTGTTGCAAAGAAAGCACTGCTCGCCTTTTTCTCCACAGCCTGGAGCCAGAGCAGCGCTGAGCTTAACTTTATGTGGTGTGATCGTTTTAGACAATGAAATTGATAATAACAACTGTAGTTTTGTCATTCCCTTCACCCGTGCTGCAATCAGGTTTTGTCGTCTCCATTCGTTTGTCACAATAAAATAAATAAAGAAATACATTTAAAAAATAAAGAAATCTGACAAATTAGGCGTGTCTTATTAATGAGCGAGCAAATATCCACATGTCAAGAATTATTGACATGTGCAAAGAGAATACAGTGGTCCCTCGCTATAACGCGGTTCACCTTTCACGGCCTCGCAGTCTCGCGGAGTATTTAGTCCAATTTTGCATGCTTTTTTTTTTTTTCTTTTTTTTACAGTGTTCTGTGTTCTGCGTGTCTGTTTATAAGAATCTTCTCGCCCAGAAGAAAAAAGAGCGCCAACAACTACTCATAACTGTGTTTGTCACTCGGAAACAGACACCTGCAGCCAGGTGTGAGTGGAAAAAGGCACGACGTCAGGACGCAGAGGCGCGATCTGTGAAATACTGGTCAGTCACTATTAATAATTTCTTATGTGTCCAACCTCGTAGGTTGATCGTTAAAATTAAATTTGTTAGTTCTAAAAGCCATCATAATTATTTATAGGAAAACATTCTATTTTTATTTCTCAAACAAATGTTTGGGCCTGAAAACAGGTTGGTCTTATTTTTCTACTAAGGTTTGAACTTTGAGAGTGTTTACACATGAGAGAAAAGTGAGAAAATGTTCATGCCTGATTGAGAAAGTGTATAAAGTGTGTAGTGAGGGGTTTTACAGCTTCGAAACATCTATAATAATTGTAAAAAATAACGCTGACTACGTCGCGGTTTCGCGTATTACGGGCTATTTTTTAGAAGTTTTTTTTTGTCTAACTCCGGCGATAAACGAGGGACCACTGTAACACTTTTTTGATTACACTACAAAACAATTGATACGACGACCGCTACTGACGCTCTATGGGCACGCGTCGTGATTGGTGGAGTTATTTTTCTTTGCCGTCTTCCTGGCTTCCATGTCATAAAATGAGGGTGTGTCTGAAGCGGAGTCTGAATATTTATGGGCGTGTTTATTATAATTACGATCGTTTCCACCCGCCGCATTTATCAAGGTCACGTCAGGCGTACGCTGGAAATGGGCAGGTGCGCACTGCTTGATACATGTCACGGCAACTTTGGTGTACTTCACATTTACACCGTAAATTTACGCCACAAGTGCGCAACTTTGATACATGAGGCCCACTGTGTGTAGAATTTTGAGGGCAAAAATGAATTTCATCTATTTTGGAATAAGGCTGTAATATATCATACATGGATATGAAAAAAGTGAAGCGCTGTAAATTTTCCAGATGCACTGTACATTACTGCAGGAGAAAAAAAATGGATCACAAAGGACTGGTATATTTAAGTACAGCTAAGATCAGACAAAGTTAAAAAAAAACAGCCTTAATTTAAAAAGTTTAAAAGAAAAAGGCAGAAACCAAAAGAACTTATTTACTTTATTTACTGTTCATTCTTTTGAAGAAAGTTTCAATATAGTCTTAAAAATTTGTAACAAGTATGAGGTGACAGATACTTTATGACAACATTTGGACATGATGAGATCTCCTCTTTCAAGGATGAAAGTGGTGAAAAAGAATAAAGCTGAAACCCAAAATTACTGGGGGGGGGGGGGGTCTGTGGGCATGACTCCCTGAAAATCTTTGAATTCCCGAAGCTCTGAGATACAATCTGGGGTTATTCCAGACAATAAATTGCAGTGAGTGCAGCACCCATTTTGGTGGATAAAAACAAAACAATTTTCCTTATTCAAAATCACTCCTCTAGTAGCATTTTCACAAGAATGTACAAATATGTCTTCTCAACTACAAGTAATAGAAACTAATCATACCTGTAAAGTAATGCACAACCACTTTACTTCACCTGTACTGCATAAATATACTTCAATCTACTTACTTCTAAATTTTTTGACCTGTCGTCTACAGATACAATCAGTTTGGCCACATCGGGTCTTGTCTTTAGGTCTTTGAAAAGCTGATGGACACCATAGAATGCTGTGGTGAATTTGCTAGAACCGGGCAGCATGTAGTTCATCCTTCTGGTCTTTATAACTTTACAATGTTTAATGCTAGTAACATGACTTTCCAATGCTTTCACAGATTTGCTGCTTACAGTTTGTCTTATGCATTAATTAGCCTGCCTGTACCGTCAGTTCACAATTTGCCCGACTGACTCAGTCTGTATTGGTATCTGCAATAAACAAAACAATATAACTGAGACGGCGCGCTAGCTTAATAAGCACATTAAGCTGAACTAGAAGTAACAGTTAGCAAGTCACTTAGCATGTTAAACACCAGATAGACACTGCTATACAAATGTTATCTTATATTAGCATCAAAATTAGCTGTTCTATTTGTATATCAAAACAGCAAATTGACCATTGTTAATGGACCGTTATAACCCACTTTTATCACAAACGCAGACAGTCATCAATGTAAATGTGAACAAGAATGCCGCTAACAGATCAATAATATAATCCCGAGGGCCCCTGAGCTGCCCAACAAGGTGTCTGATGTAAAAAAAAAAAAAAAAAACAAACAAAAAAACACTAAATTCAGCACTGAACGGTTCCTGCAGGACAACACTGATTGCAAAAATGACCCAGGTGACTGGCAAAAAGTGGAAATCTGCCAAAAAGTGGAGATTTTCCACCCCTGCTCTTTACAGCTGAAGGAACTGCCGTGATGTTAAAACAGTAAACTTTAAAGAGGACAAAGTTGTACAAATGAAGACAGGAGTATTATTTAAACACAAGGGACTTACTATCTTTGTTGAAATAAAACCTTATTTGTTTCCACTCTGTCTCAGATTATTTCCCTCTAAATCTTTATTAAGCTTTTCTAAATTTATTATGAATTACAAATACAGATACTCCCCTATGTTTGTTCTTCATTGCATTTGTATTTTGATAAATAAATAAAAAAATTCTGTGCTCTAGTTAAAATACCTTTCTTCCCGTTATGAAAGGTAATATGGGTTACAGCTGCAAGAACTAATCAACTACTAAATTAATTGACAGCTATTTTGATTATCAACTAATCAAGTCTTTTATTTTTTTTTTCATTCTTTGATTTTAGCTTCTTAAATGTGAATATTTAAATAGCCGCTTTACTTCTCCCTGGCAGTAAACTAAATATATTTGGACTGTGGAACAAACAAGAAATTTGAAGGTATCACCTTGAGCTCTGAGTAATAACTTGATAAATTAATGAAGAAAATAATCATTAGTTGCAGCACTAATGTGGCCACGAGTGATACTGTCTAACCTTCTGTGATCATTCGAATAAGCCATTAAATTTCATAAATTCTTACAGTGCCCAGTTCTGTAAAATGTTGTTTTAAGTGTTGCATCATTTTCTCCTGTCATACATCATGTTTATTTGTGATCCTACCAGGTTAATAGAAAATTAACCTGTTAACACATATGTAACCTATAAACTGTGATCGACTCCATGTGTGTGATTCAGCCTACCTGTCTGTGTCCTTGGAAAGGACAATTCATCTGCAGTTCCAGAACTCAGATGAACTGGTGCCCTGTTGAGGGATAGTCGGACTCTTTTACTACGTTTACATGCCGTTAATATTCGGGTTAAGATCAATATTCCGGTTTCTGAATCATTAGGAATAACCCGTTTACATGCTTAAGCAGACAGAGTTACTCCTGTATACATGGTCACTGGTATCATTTGCAATATCCCCATCTAAACAGTGACGCATGGACAACGTCCAGACGCACAGAGAACGTCATGACGCAAATATGCGTCATTTCTGTTTCTTCTTCCTCTTTCTACCGTCAATAAAAGACATTATATTCATGTCTTTCACGATACTAATGAAGTATTCGGTTTCCTCCTCGCTCCAAAAGTGTGGTGCTGTGCTGCCGTGTCTGGATTTCACCATGCTTGTTTACCTCTGTTTCTGTGGTGTCCGGTGGGTTGCGCGCGCCGCATACAAGTAGTTGCCGTACTCAAAGGACCAAGATTCCTTGCGGATAGGACATGCGCAGAACACAAAATAATGTTCCTTTCTATGGGGATATTCCGATGCACGTTTATATGATCTGATATTCGGGTTAGAAAAGGTGTAACCCAGGGCTCATATTCGGGTTTTTGTTGGTGTTTACATGGCCGTGCGCAACCGAGTTATTGCTAATATTCCGGTTATGAAAGGGTTATTGGCTGCATGTAAACGTACTGTTTGTTAGCTTCGCACTATTCAGGGATAAGCACCATCCCGATGAGCCTCATGGCCTGTATTGGACTTACTTCTCCAAGACCCATTCAGAACCAAGCCAAATGCATGGAAGCTTGAGGAATATGTTTGCAGTCTGACATTGCAATATCTGTGCAATAGAAAGTTATCACATACTGCAAATACTAGCTTCACTCACTCACTCATCTTCAACTGCTTACTCCAATTATGGGGCATGGGGAGTAGCGGTAGCTTATTTCAGCAGTCCTAGGACATGAGGCCAGTCTATCATAGGGCCACATATAGACGGTACACCATGTACAGGACGCCACTCTGTCGCAGGGCCACATACGGACAAACACATTCACATGCACACCTACGAACAATTTAAAGTTTCCAATTCACCTAATCTACATGTCTTTAGATAAGGATGTGACAATCGTACCAATGCACTGAAGCTTGTATCACTCCTTTCAAAGCAACATGGTCCAACACGGTGTGTTGGAGCTTGTGTCCACCATGTGACTAATGACGTGAGGAACATCATACGTTACTGCTACGCTGGGAGGGGTCCGAAACATGACACTGTCCCAATGGATAAAAAGATACGAAAATGTCCCGGTTGGGTTTCTTGCCAGGTCATCTCATAGCTAAGTTTTTGCAAATAATATGGACAACGTTGCAATCAAGAAAAGATCACGAGTGTCTGTATATAGCAAAAGCACTTTTCCACAAGCCACCTATAGTGAATATTTAGCCCATTGGCTAAAAGCGCACTCCCCACCCTGAACTCATTCCCATCATGACAACACCATCTATGTGAAGTTTGTCAGCTATAGTTTCAACTATAGTTTCTAAACTATAGGCTATAGGTACAGAAATTGCCTTCTTACTGCAGTTAGTACACATAAAAGACATGATAGACAAAAAAACAACGGGTAAAAATATTCAATTTCTTTAATAATCAAGTAAGACAATGAATTCTCCCTGTCATAAAATTTTATTCTCAAGTTGAGATAAGTTGCATTTCTATGGATGTGTCAATACTGTTTTAGATTTTTTTTTTTTTTTTTTTTGCCTGTTGTAATTTCAGCAAACCACCAGATGACGCCAGTTGTCCCTGATGCTTTGATGCCTCCATCCTATTTGTAATATAATCAGGAAGAAGATCGAAAAGCCTCACAAGGCTTCGTTGCCCATCCCTATCTTTAGATGTGGGAAGAAGCTAGAGCACCGGGAGTAGGGTGGAGCTTATTTTTTAACTTGTTAAGAAAACTGGTCTCACCCTCTTAAATTATTCCTCTATTTCATAAAACCATATTCTGAAAATATTAGAGCTTTTGGTTAATATTTACTGGTAGTTCAATTGGACTAAAGTTTCATAGTTTTATGTTAATTCTACATCAATGGCATGGTATACCTGAAAGTTGGAAACCTCCAGTCTCTCTTCCAGTAACATATTCCAATCTCAAACATGGTAATTATGACTTTTTGGACACAATTTGTTGATTCTTAATAACTTAGCTAATGACAAATTAGTTTAATAATGAATTAAATTGTCTGATGTTTTCACTGACTTTCCAAAAGTTGGCAATTTCATCGTAACTGTGTATTTACAGGCAAGCTGTGAAGTAAACACAATGGCAACAAGAGCAAAATTACAAAATGTTATATATCTGCTGGGATCTACTGTAACAGAGTTAACAGGTTCAAAACTCTCATCAGTTCGCATGGCACTTGGCTTCTTTCTGCACCAGCATCTAGAACTGAATAAAATGGTTCAACAAGCATCAGCCGTTGCAGTGCAGGAGATTTCCCTATTTTGGAATAAAGCTAGAATTCCAATAAGAGACAAACAGCACTGTCAGAAGAAACTGGAAAAAATATTTGAACAGTGGCGACTTCTGAAGAAAAACAAAGAATGGCAGTCAGAAACATAAAATAAAAAGGAAGCTGAATTCATATAAGTCCATAAATCTGATTGCAATTTCATTGCAGTACTTACTGTTGTTTAATGTTTATATTATTAAAGCTTGTATTAAACTATGTGTTATGCTTTGGTAATTTTTCTAAAGTTATACTGATTACTACAACAGGGTTTAATATTTCGCATTCAGTTCAATATAATTGTTATGATCAAACTTTGAGTTCTTTGAGCTACCTCTAAATATTATCATAGGACTCTCAAATTTTACCTATATATTTTTTAACTAATAAAGAAACTTTCTGAGGGGTGAGACCTTAGAAAATCAAAAAAAAAAAAATGTTAATTTTAAGCTCCACCCTAACCCGGAGGAAACCTACGCAAACATGAGGAGAACATGCAAACTCCACACAGAAAGGCTACAGGTGGGACTCGATCCCATTACCTTCTTGCTGTGAGCCAACAGTGCTAACCACTAATCCAGCGTGCTACTGCAAATACTAGTTTGCAAACTAAAAATTTCATGTCATGCATATGGTTCAAAATTTTTACTTTTCTCTCTTTCCAGGTTGTCAGGACCTGGCGTTATGACCCAAGTCTGGAACCTCTCATCTGTCTGTTGGTGGTTTTCCATCATTATTCTGATTGAGATGGGCAAAGTTCAACGTCTTGTTTGTTCAAAATTAAGTAAAAAAAAAAAAAAGGAAATAAAACAGTTACATCAAGTTACTTTGCAAATCTCCATTGTGGAGTGCAAACTGATCTCCTGTCAACACTGTTTGATATCAAAGAGGTACTTTAATGACGTCTCTAAAAGCCATGTGTTGCTGTTTTAATGAAGCTTATTTTTGTGATGTCATCTTACCCAGTTTGGTTCTGGACTCCTCCAGTTTCTGGATTTGATTCTCAATCAAGAACACCGCTACGCCAAACGCCAAAAGAGCCAAAAGTTGAAACTTAAGCGACATTATGATCCTTAAAAGCCCCATCAAACAGTCTGATGGATCAGCCAACATGAACAAGCGTCTCGAGGTCCACGGCTAACGGCTAACAAAGGAGATAACTGTGCTGGTGACGGAAGCAAATCAATCAGAAATTTCACGAATCAAATGAAAATAATTTAGCGCATTGTAATTACTCACACATTACTTTTGGCCGTTTTTTATCGGCTCTATATCAAGACAGAAAAAGTAACTAGCGTTAGCTCCCAGTATCGCTAGAAAGACAATGTCAAAACAGCAGCTTCTTGAAATCAGCCTGTAGTTTATATTCGCCACTGATTTCTTTACGTGATGCTTCATTCATTGAACGCTAAATACCACTGTATATTAATAAAAATAAGTATAAAAACAACTTGTTGGTTCGACAATTAACAAATACCATCACTAGAACGTCAGGTTTGTTTCCATGCCTCAAGTTCTTCTTCTTCTTCGTCGTCGTCTTCCTTCTTCTTCTTCTTTCGCATTCATTGTCGGACGGCACCACCGACAGGTGCATTTACTGCCATCTACCGGTCTGGTGAGTGATCGGTGAGATTTAACACAATTTTAGCTCCTGGCAGCCATATTCATTTATTCCGATGCGATGAAGTAATCCAGCGTCCTTTAGATATTTGAATAATTCTTTCTGCACGATGTGTGATGGGTTTTGCAGCATATTTCAAAGGGACATGAACGTATTCTCTCCACACAGTAGACAGTCTCCTCCGTTGCTCAATATAAGCCTCACACTGCATACGAGCATGATGAACAGTTTCCAGTTGATCACAGTTCGGACAGACTCCTGTTGGGTTTTTATGCACTCTTAAAAGAGTGTTATTAAGATCTGTGTGGCCTATCCTGAAATGGGCCAAGATTATTTCCTCTTTTGAGGTGGGCTTCATAGATAATTGGCAAAGCTTCTGGGGAAAACCTGGTCTTGTTAGGAGAGACGGCATCCATCCCACTTTGGATGGAGCAGCTCTCATTTCTAGAAATCTGGCCAATTTTCTTAAATCCTCCAAACCGTGACTATCCAGGGTTGGGACCAGGAAGCAGAGTTGTAGTCTTACACACCTCTCTGCAGCTTCTCTCCCCCTGCCATCCCCTCATTACCCCATCCCCGTAGAGACGGTGCCTGCTCCCAGACTACCAATAACCAGCAAAAATCTATTTAAGCATAAAAATTCAAAAAGAAAAAAATAATATAGCACCTTCAACTGCACCACAGACTAAAACAGTTAAATGTGGTCTATTAAACATTAGGTCTCTCTCTTCTAAGTCCCTGTTAGTAAATGATATAATAATTGATCAACATATTGATTTATTCTGCTTAACAGAAACCTGGTTACAGCAGGATGAATATGTTAGTTTAAATGAGTCAACACCCCCGAGTCACACTAACTGCCAGAATGCTCGTAGCACGGGCCGAGGCGGAGGATTAGCAGCAATCTTCCATTCCAGCTTATTAATTAATCAAAAACCCAGACAGAGCTTTAATTCATTTGAAAGCTTGACTCTTACTCTTGTCTATCCAAATCGGAAGTCCCAAAAAACAGTTTTATTTGTTATTATCTATCGTCCACCTGGTTTGGTTAGACTCTTTCTCTCCGATTGTTCTGTCTGAGTTATTTTCATTAGTTACTTCATCCAAACCATCAACATGTCTATTAGACCCCATTCCTACCAGGCTGCTCAAGGAAGCCCTACCATTATTTAATGCTTCGATATTAAATATGATCAATCTATCTTTATTAGTTGGCTATGTACCACAGGCTTTTAAGGTGGCAGTAATTAAACCATTACTTAAAAAGCCATCACTTGACCCAGCTATCTTAGCTAATTATAGGCCAATCTCCAACCTTCCTTTTCTCTCAAAAATTCTTGAAAGGGTAGTTGTAAAACAGCTAACTGATCATCTGCAGAGGAATGGTCTATTTGAAGAGTTTCAGTCAGGTTCTAGAATTCATCATAGTACAGAAACAGCATTAGTGAAGGTTACAAATGATCTTCTTATGGCCTCAGACAGTGGACTCATCTCTGTGCTTGTTCTGTTAGACCTCAGTGCTGCTTTTGATACTGTTGACCATAAAATTTTATTACAGAGATTACAGCATGCCATAGGTATTAAAGGCATTGCGCTGCAGTGGTTTGAATCATATTTATCTAATAGATTACAATTTGTTCATGTAAATGGGGAATCTTCTTCACAGACTAAGGTTAATTATGGAGTTCCACAAGGTTCTGTGCTAGGACCAATTTTATTCACTTTATACATGCTTCCCTTAGGCAGTATTATTAGACGGCATTGCTTAAATTTTCATTGTTACGCAGATGATACCCAGCTTTATCTATCCATGAAGCCAGAGGACATACACCAATTAGCTAAACTGCAGGATTGTCTTACAGACATAAAGACATGGATGACCTCTAATTTCCTGCTTTTAAACTCAGATAAAACTGAAGTTATTGTACTTCATGCATTCGCTCTCAGACTGCAGGCTTACTTGTAGTTCCTAGGGTTTGTAAGAGTAGAATGGGAGGCAGAGCCTTCAGCTTTCAGGCTCCTCTCCTGTGGAACCAGCTCCCAATTCAGATCAGGGAGACAGACACCCTCTCTACTTTTAAGATTAGGCTTAAAACTTTCCTTTTTGTTAAAGCTTATAGTTAGGGCTGGATCAGGTGACCCTGAACCATCCCTTAGTTATGCTGCTATAGACTTAGACTGCTGGGGGGTTCCCATGATGCACTGAGTGTTTCTTTCTCTTTTTGCTCTGTATGCACCACTCTGCATTTAATCATTAGTGATTGATCTCTGCTCCCCTCCACAGCATGTCTTTTTCCTGGTTCTCTCCCTCAGCCCCAACCAGTCCCAGCAGAAGACTGCCCCTCCCTGAGCCTGGTTCTGCTGGAGGTTTCTTCCTGTTAAAAGGAGTTTTTCCTTCCCACTGTCGCCAAGTGCTTGCTCACAGGGGGTCGTTTTGACCGTTGGGGTTTTTACGTAATTATTGTATGGCCTTGCCTTACAATATAAAGCGCCTTGGGGCAACTGTTTGTTGTGATTTGGCGCTATATAAATAAAATTGATTGATTGATTGATTGATTCTTTTCTGCTTCCAGCCACATTCATTCTACCTAAAACATCTTTACAGATTTGATATAAGTGCCGTCCTGTATCATGCATGTACCAAAACTCCTGCCATAACTCTAAAACCTTTCCTTTAATAAGAGTCTTTCCTTCAAACTTAGTTAAGGGAACATCCCAATCAATTCTGTCCATTCTTAAAGGCTCCTTTACACATAGTGCGAAGTTTGGTGAATACAGTGAAACAGCGGGAAACTGTTCAAATTAGCACACCATAAAACATCGTGCCGACTGGCAGGCATGCACGATCCTGGTGTGAGGGTTCGTACACGCGACGGTGTCTTTTGAGCAGGAACACAGTGCGAAGTGCACCTCATTGCGGCGCTGGTGTGGAATAAATAAAAAATACAAACTAGCTGATACCTGTGGAACCATATTGCACCGCTGATGTGGATTAAATAAAAAATAAAAACCAGCTGGTACCCGTGGAACCACATCGCGCTGCTGATGTGGAATAAATAAAAAATAAAAAAACATTCCATCCAAGGCATTCGTATCTGCACTTTACTGATTGCCAGCCCGAAACTTTACCACTGAGCTACCATCACTGGCCTGTAAACGGTGCAGGGAAAATGCCTGAAATCAACAGATGGCCGTATTAAAAAAAAATAAATAAAAAATAAAACCATACACCATAAAAAACACAGCATTTTATATTGAATCCCTCAGATCCCCACAGCCGCTTCAGTGGGTGACCATACCTCCTGTTAGTGCCACGCACACACCAAAGCCACACTCGTGGGAAACTTAGACAAATTTCACTGCCAACAAGATAGTGATTGTCTGCAGACTGTTGTCGTGCCAAGAGTGCCAATCACCACACATTTTCTAAGTGCCAAACGAGCGGTGTTAGATGTTTGTGCGTGTCAGCTGGAATCTGGCTGACACCTGCCGCGAGAGAGGTAGATGGGTTCGCACAGTGCACACTCTGTCTTTCAGCCGCTGGTGTGCGCAAATAGTTGTAGCAACAGGTGTACAAGGTGTTTGAGGCAGGGACGACATTACACATTTTGCACATGATTCCTGCTTCATGCGCACTTCAACCACACGTCGCACTATGTGTGAAGGGGCCTCATTTTCTTCAATGCCTACATTGGTGGGTACCCAGAGGAAGTACAAAGAAACTTCCTTCTCACGCAGCCTCCATATCAAGTAATAAATGTCGTATATCAAATCTGTTCTGTAAGACTTCCCAGATTCAATACTCAGGAGAGCTGCTTGACTATCACAGGCATCCACTAACTTCTGCGACAGATTTTCTTCAGCCCAGTGAAGGGCCATTAAGATAGCACACAGCTCGGTAGAATAACCAGAAAGATGATCAGACATTCTTCTCTTTATACTGATTTTATACTCTGGATTGAAAATTGCAGAACCAGTGCGGCCACTAATTAGGTCTTTAGAGCCATCAATGAAAATGAAGAGAAAAACTGTGTACTGTTCAAAATGCTTCTGTACATGAAACGACTCTGAGGGATTTTTCTTCCGGTTGAGCAGCTGGTGTATACCCATATCGACTCTTGGGGAATCAAAAATCCACGGGTGAACAGGCGAACATGGAACTGTAGGGCAGAACTGGAGATGGTGTATATTCATAGCTTCAGCTTTAGCATTCCCAACCCAGCCAAAGCTCCATGAATCAGATTCCTGATGCTTCCAGCACTCCATCAAGACAGCTTTAGTTGGATGACTCTCAGCATGTCCATGGAGAATGATCCAATAGTTCATCATCAGATTGAGTCTTCTCAGCCTGAGCAGCATCTCCCCCACCTCAACTTGGAGTGCAGCCACAAGGAATAGATTTAAATGCTCCACTACATGTTCTCAAAGCTTGCATTTATTGTCTATCAAGTTTCACCAGATGGGATTCTGCAACAGATATAAATGCTGGAGATCCAAAATCCAGTGTGCTTCTCATCAAGGACTGCTAAATATTCAACAATGTCCCTCTAGCAGCCTCCCCAGTCCTGCCCCACCAAGCACCAAAGCAAGTTATTGATCCTTTTGTACTTGCTCTAGTCTGAACATACTCCTTGTGGTGTTTCCAGGTCAGTTTTTCATCAAGATGGTGGCAAGGAATTTAAACCTATCTACTTGTTCGATTGCCTGACCATACATCTTTAATGTAACGTGTTTATGTCGCTTAGAAAAACATATAACTTGTGTTTTTGAGACTGATATTCTAAAGGCCCATTTTTGACACCACTCCTCCACTTCATCAACGGGTCTCTGCATTTTTGTTTGTGAAAACTTCAAATTACAACCTCTAACCCATAGAGCTCCATTGTCAGCATAGAGAGACCTCCCACTATTCCCCTCTACTTCATCAAATATATCATTAATCATAACATTAAACAACACAGGGCTACACACACTTCCCTGTGGTGTTCCATTTTCTACAGTGTAAGGATGTGACATTGTAGATCCAACTCGGACCTCTACCGTTCTCCCCTTTAAGAAATCTAGAACCCAATTATATAATTTGCCTTTTATTCCAAGTTTATCCAGGTTAATCAGCAGCCCTTCATTCCACAACATATCATTTGCCTTTTCTACATCAAAGAAGACGGCCACTACATGCTCCCTATTAACATGAGCTTTTTAAATCTCCGATTCCAAGCACAGGGCAGCATCCAGTGTGCTCCTTCCTCTACGAAAACCACTTTGAACAAATTATTACTCTCCAAATGACACTTAAGTCTGTTTGTCACCATACGCTCCATAGTTTTGCCCAGCTGAGAGATAAGAGCAATAGGCTGATAATTAGAAGAATCTGACACTTCCTTTCCTGGCTTGAGAATTGGCACAATAACAGCTTCTTTCCATGGAGTGGGAATTATACCTGTTTCCCAAACAATATTGAAAAGTTTCAAGATTGTTGCCAATGATGCATCACTCATATGGGCAAGCATGGCATAACATATCCCATATTTACCTGGGGTTGATTGTCTCGTACTATTAAGGGCTTGCTTAAGCTCAAACATAGAAAAAGGTAAGCCAAGATATTCATTTGATATACTTTTCCTAAGACTTGCTTCAGGGTGCAATGCTAATGTGTAGTCTCCATTTTTTTTGCTGACAAGTTAACTGAACTGTGCACTTTAACAAGTGTGGTAGCAAGAACCTTTCCTCTGTTACTAGTAGCCACACTACCATTATTTCCTAGACAAGATTTGCTCCACTTCTCTGAATACCATTCATTTTCTTCACAACTCTCCACACATCTGACAATTTTATTTTCCTTTCAATATTATTACAGTACTGCCTCCAAAAAACTTTTTTAGCCACTTTAATACACCATTGCTTGTGCCTTTTTGGAATGAATGAGCATCTCCAAGGAGTGACATATCTTTACTCTTTTAAAGGCTGTGTCCCTCATTCTAACAGCCTCTCTACACTCTGAACTCCACCAAGGCACACTCTTCTTGCCTACTTTGCCTACTGCTTTTGGAAAATCAACTTGTGCAGCTCGGATAACAACAATTTATCACATCAACCAAAAACACTACAAAATCTCTCTCGCCGACTACCAAAGAGTCATCCTTCACTTTAAACATCTCCCTGCCAACTGCTGCCAACTTGGGTCTTCAGTTGGACAGTGGCCATTTTGTTTAACTGCATTGGGGGGGGGGGGGGGGGCTTTCTTGGGTGCTTCCGCATATGACACCCCCATTTTGGCTTTAACCTTTTACACTTCCAATGCTCTTTTTCTGGCTTCACAGCCCTGATACACTGAGTTGTGCTCCCCTCCACAGTTACAGCACTTTAGCTGAGCTTCAGCCTCACATTTTCCATATTCATGGACACCTGCACACCTCCCACAATGTTGCTTTCCTCATTTGAAACATCTCAGTGGTGTGTATGTGTGTGTGAGTGTGTGTGTGTGGGGGGGGGGGGGACTTTTTGACATCATAACTCATGAATCCAATGTAAACGTTTGCTGGGAGGAATTCCTGATTGTTTGCCTTCCAGCACTTTCCCTCCTTCAATATTCTCTGCAATTTCTTCAATCGACATATCAGTAGGAATGCCTGTAATGACACCACATACTCCTTTTTTCCTTTCCATTATTTTCCACACACTTTTCTCCTGCAAATGCAGTCAGACCAATCACTTTCTTCAAATGAACATCAATTGACATCGTTGAATAGGTGGCTGGTGCAATTTTGTAGACAGCAAGGCTTTAGTTTTATTGATAACTGGTCTTTGTTCTGGGGCCGCCGTGGCTTGCTAATGCCAGATGGCCTTCACCCTACTGGGAAAGGCATTGTCATCTTGTCTGCGAACATAGATAGAGCTCTACAGGATTTTACAGCAGGCCATGGAGCAGGTGATTAGAGACCCTGTAAGGTTTATGACAAAGGTGGTTGTGGAATCCATTAGCTTAGTGGGGAAATCAGTGCAGAAAATCCACTATGGCGATAGTGCAGTTTATCTGCCAGTGAGGGAAATTCAACAAGTTGAGACTGTAGCCTGCTTCATTGCAAACTTAATACCCATTAGTACACTGGATGATGTTGAAACTGAGGATGGCCCGTTGGCTGTTCCAGCAATATAAAAGATTTTGTGTCTGCTAACTACAACTCGCATGGAATGTCTCAAACCTAAACTTACTTCTAATATACAGGGTGGGCCAATAAAATGTTACCACTTTTTAATCATACACAAGTTTTTGAAATGAGAAATTATTCAAAAATTTTATTTACAGACTTGTAACAGAAGCATCAAATTAACATTTGATACCAAAGGTTTCCCACTTTGTCACTTGTTTTCCACACAGTTCAATAATTGATGACATGTTCAATCCACGCTCCTCTTCTTTGCATTACAGCTGCAACACGCACACTGAAGTTTGTGATGACACATCTCAAAAGGGATTCTCCAAATTTCCTGACGGATGTTGAAAATGAAAATGAAATCTTTGTTATTTTGGAAATTGTAGGAGTTAAAAAAAGTGGTAACATTTTATTGGCCCACCCTGTATGCTACTCTGGAATCACCCCTAAACCAAAACAGTCCAACCGTCAACTCCACCGAGGTCCTTAGTTTGGGTCTCATAAACATAAGATCACTATCCTCAAAATCATTGTTGATTAATGATCTAATTATGGATCATCACTTAGATATGATTGGGTTATGTGAAACCTGGCTTAAACCTACATCTGTCCTCCCCTTAATTGAGGCCTGCCCACCAGCATATACATTTAGTCATGTCCCTCGTGATGCGAAGCAAGGCGAGGGTGTTGCTCTTATTTATAAATTCAGGTTTAGCTTATTAGCTGTTGGGGTCACTAATATAACTCATTTGAGCATCTGATTTTCTGCTGTGCCTACGATGCTATGTATTGCCAAGGTCAGAAGAATAAAAATCAGCTGTATTACTTTGTCACTGTATATAGGCCCCCTGGCCCATACTCTGAATTCTTAGATGAATTTGGTGCATTCATCTCTAACTTGTCAATGAGTGCAGATGGTCAGTTGACTATTGTCATCGATGATGTCAGTTCTGCTGCTTTCTCTGGTGGGCCCTTGTGTGGCTGTTCAGGCCGATTCTTGATGCACAGACTCTAGAGCACAAAGGGCATTGGAATAGTTGAAAGTCAGGTCTAGGAATCCCTGCTTTTTGCCTACTCCTGGCGCTGGTGATACAGTCCCGTCATGCAGTCTCAAAGCTTGCATGGGCCCTCTCTACAAAGGACCTCCATTCAGTTCTATTTGAAGCATAGGCTTCAAGTTCATTTGGAGCTAGGTTGTAAGTTTCAGGTTGTCCTTTACGGCGTCCTGAAACAGTTTCTTTGGGCGTCCGACTGATCGTGTTCCTTGCGCAAGCTCACCATAAAGAAGCTGGCGTGGAAGCCGTGAGCTGTCCATTCGGAGGACGTGGCCTGTCCAGCGGAGCTGAGCCTTAAGGACCATGGCCTCAATACTGACGAGGCCGGTCCGTTCCAGGACTTCAAGGTTGGTCACTTTGTCTTGCCATTTTACTCCAAGCAGAGTTCGCAACGATTTCATATGGAATCGCTCAAGCTGCTTCAGGTGCCTCTTGTAGAGGGTCCAGGACTCACAACCATACATGAGACTGGATAGGACGACGGCACTGTATACTTTGATTTTGGTGTGCATTTTAATGTTTCGGTTGGCTAACACACGGGATCGAAGGCGTCCAAAGGATTGACTGGCCTTGCTGATTCTGGCCGCTATTTCCTTATCTAGGGATCCATCGGCTGAGATTACACTCCCTAGGTATGTAAACTGGTCGACAGCCTTTAGTTTATGGCCATCAATGGTGATTATCGGTGAAGGGGCTGTCGATCCGGGTGCAGGTTGGTGAAGAGCTTCGGTCTTGGAAATGCTGACGGTTAGACCAAACAGGCATGCAGCCTGGGAGAAGCTCTCAGTTAGGGTTTGTAGGTCTGATTCTGTATGCGCCATCAAAGCACAGTCATCTGCGAAGAGGGCTTCTTGGATCAGCTTGGTAGTAGTCTTCGTGCTGGTCGCCAGTGTTTGTAAATTGAAGAGAGATCCATCCAACCTGTACCTTAGATACACCCCATTAATGAGATCATAGAGGGCGCGTTTCAGAACGCAGGAGAAGAAGAGGTTAAACAGCACTGGGGCAAGGACACAGCCCTGCTTTACCCCATTAGATATTGCGAACGGGGCTGAGGTACCGCCTCTGGTTAAAACAGAGCCGACCATGCCATCATGAAAGAGGCGGATGATGCGGATCATCTTGTTCGGGTAGCCGAGCTTCTCCAGGATTAGCCAAAGAGCTTCTCTGTTGACAGTGTTGAATGCTTTAGTAAGGTCAATGAAGACCATGTTCAGGTCAAGGTGCTGCTTGGTGCATTTCTCCTGTATCTGTCTTATCGAGAAGATCATGTCCACGGTACTTCGGTTAGGCCTAAAACCACATTGCATTTCAGGAAGTGTCTCTTCAGATATGGTGGTAATTAGACGATTTAAAATGATCCGGGCAAGTATCTTACCGGCGATTGACAGGAATGAGATTCCACAATAGTTCCCACAGTCTGCTTTGCTGTCTTTGTTTTTGAAAAGTGATATAATGGTGGCATCACGGAACTCTTCAGGCATAGTTTCTTCCACCCAGATGCTGGTTAATACACCATGGAATGCAATCAACGCCTCTGGGCCTGTGGCGTTAAAGAGCTCAGCTGGAATGTTGTCTGCACCAGCAGCTCGTTCGACATTGGTCTCCTCCACCGCCTTCTTCATTTATTGCCTTACAATATAAAGCGCCTTGGGGCAACTGTTTGTTGTGATTTGGCGCTATATAAAAAAAATTGATTGATTGATTGATTGATTTCCTGAAAGGATGGGGGAAGGTCTAGCTCTGCCAGAATGGGTTTCTGTGGGATTCTATCAAAAGCAGTGGAGTCGACGGTAGAAGGCCTGTTTAGGAGGTTCGCAGAGTGCTCTCCCCAACGCTCCGTGATACTTTCACTGTCCTTGAGTAGGGTTGTACCATCAGACGTGAGTAATGGGGTGGTAGTTGGCCTCTGAGGACCGTATACTGCTTTTAGCGATCTATACAGCTCTTTGGAGTTGTTTGTGTCAACATAGTGTTGAACCTCATCGGGTTTGTTGTCCCACCAGGCGTCTTGCATTCTGCGTAGCTCCTTTTGAACTTTAGTCTGCAGATTTTTAAAGCCATCTTGTTTTGCGCAAGAGGAGATATCATTTTGCCACTTGGCAAATGCAGCATGTTTCTCCTTCAGGAGCGTCGCGATTGTTGTGAAAGTGACGTGACATGGACGAACAGGGGGCGTTAATGAACGGACAATGGATAAGCCAAAAGTAACAATTTAATGTTGTGAATCGCACAATGACGTACAGACAATAACAATATGGTGGACTGTCAATCATACACCAGGTGACGTGTGGGCAGGCTCGACGATAGAAGACGCCTGGCGAGAGAAGAGTTGGATCCCCACACAGCTTCCACCACCAACGGAGCTGAAGAACACCGGAGCCGCCAAGCCCTGCGCCCCAGGTGGCCGCTGTCTTCAGCAGTCAGACCCGGTACTGCTGGCAGAAAACAGAGACAGTCCTGATGAGTGTGAGTTCGCACACTCAGTAATCCCACAGTCAGTGTTTAGTAAAGGAGGGAGAACCTCCACCTCCAATCACACACACTCGTGCAGCTCCTGGTCAACCACTTATCTGGGTTGGGGTGTGAGGCGAAGCCGTCGCTGTCACACCAAACGCCAATCCTCCAGATAAGGCAACACTCCAGGAAAACGGCTGCAATAGAAGTTCAGGTTATTACACACAAAGTGTCTGTCAGCAGAGAAATTACCTGAATGGTAGTTGATTTCTCGGCGGGGAGGTGGAGTTGCAGTCCGGCCTTTATGGTGGTGGTGATGAGTAGTGGATGAGTGACAGCTGGTACGGATGATGAGTGACAGCTGTCACTCCTGGTTGCTCCGATGCCCTCTCATGCTTGAAGCCTGCACTTCTAGCAGGGCGCCATCTTGTGGTGGTGGGCCAGCAGTACCTCCTCTTCAGCGGCCCACACAACAGGGATGGTCTGATCATTGTCATCAAACCAGTCCTGATGTATGCGTTTTTGGGGTCCAAGAATGACTCTGAGTTGGTTCCACTTATCTGCTGGAGTTCCAGCAAGTGGTCCATGGGCAGATACAGCATTCTCGAGTTCTGACTGGAATTGCTCTTTGACAGCCGGCTGCTTAAGCTTGGAGGTATTGAATTTTGTTCTTATAGACTTCGTTTTCTGCGATACACTGGTGCGATGTGCAGGCAGAATGTGGACCTGATAAGTCGATGGTCCATCCAACCCTCAGCTCCCCTTATGGCTCTTGTGATGTGAACGTCCCTGATGTCTTGCTTTCGAACAATGACATAAACGATAAGGTGCCATTGCTTGGACCGGGGATACATCCACAAGGTTTTGTACTTGGTCGGGAGCCTAAATACTGTGTTTGTGATCGTAAGTCTGTTCTCTGCACACATGGTCAGAAGAAGAAGACCATTGCTGTTCATTCTTCCAATGCCCTGGGTTCCGAGTACGCCCTCCCAGCTCTCGTGGTCTTGCCCCACTCTTGCGTTAAAGTCTCCGAGGATGATCAGTTTGTCCTCTTGGGGTGTGGCTTTCACAATGGAGTCAAGGTTTTCGTAAAAAGACTCTATCATCTTCTGAGCTGTTTAGTGTGGGGGCGTATGCACTGATGATGGTTAGGTGACGAGCATGAGACAATGGAATATGGAGCTTTATCAGGTGTTCATTGATACCCACTGGGACTTCAGGGAGGTTTGAGAGAAGGGTACTGCGAATGGCAAAGCCAACACCATGAATTCTGTCATCCTGTTGTTCTTTACCTTTCCAGAAGAAGGTGTATCCTCCGTTGGGTTCACAGATGGAACCCTCATCAGCAAGCCTTGTCTCACTTAAGGCAGCGATGTCGATTCCATAGCGCTCAAGCTCTCTTGCTATCAGATATCAGCAAGAGAGCTTTTTGCTCTGTATGCACCACTCTGCATTTAATCATTAGTGATCGATCTCTGCTCCCCTCCACAGCATGTCTTTTTCCTGGTTCTCTCCCTCAGCCCCAACCAGTCCCAGCAGAAGACTGCCCCTCCCTGAGCCTGGTTCTGCTGGAGGTTTCTTCCTGTTAAAAGGGAGTTTTTCCTTCCCACTGTAGCCAAGTGCTTGCTCACAGGGGGTCGTTTTGACCGTTGGGGTTTTACATAATTATTGTATGGCCTTGCCTTACAATATAAAGCGCCTTGGGGCAACTGTTTGTTGTGATTTGGCGCTATATAAAAAAAATTGATTGATTGATTGATCAGCGCTGTCCGTCTGTGTGGTCTAACTGTATTTTCCCTGTCAAGGAGGGTGCGTACATTCCACGCACCAAGAGTCAAAAGATTCTTTTTATTCTTACCGCAAAGAGGGTTAACTGCCAGCCACAGCTAGCTGGCCAGTTTGGGGTAGGGCACACAATGTTTAGGACACCTTTTCTAGTCCCTTCCCTTTTTCGAGGGTGAGCAGTGCATTCCTAAATAGGGCTGCTCAGACACCTGGAATGCTGCCGGACTTCATCTGTGCCCTGTGGACAAAAGAACGACCATCGGTTCCAGGCCGCCAACGTGCAGGATTGGGGCTACGCCAGTAGTAACCACTACCTATTGCTTCTTCCCTCCCCAATGAGTGCAGATAACATTCTGATTATTGGTGACTTTAACATTCATATAAATAAGCCTTCTGATCCCCTCTGCAAATCATTTCTGGAAATTGTGGATGCATTAGGATTTCAGCAATGCATTCAGGACTCGACGCACATTAGTGGAAATACCCTGGATTTGGTTCTCACACATGGTATTGCTGTCACAAATACTGACATCCTGCCTCTTGCTTCAATGGTCTCTGATCACTCACTTATTAGGTTTACAGTTTCACTGCCGTTTTTAATGGAACAACAACCTTATTTATCACTACGGCGATGCATCAACTCGTCAACTATGACTGAACTCGAAGCTAGACTGCCTGACATCTTAGCTTCACGTTTGGAAAATGCCCAATCAGTAGACAGTCTTGTGGATAGTTTAAACTCAGTGCACAAAACTACACTCGACATGATTGCTCCACCTGTGTTAAAACCACGTCCCCCCCAAAACACAGTCACCTTTGTTCAATGACTACTTGTGTGACCTCAAGCATAAGACTAGAGGACTAAAATAGACATGGCATAGATCAAAATTAGAAGTATTCCAACTTGCGTGGTGTGATGCTATCTTAGACTATAAGCATGCATTACTGGTTACAAAGTGGACCTGTTACTCTGATTTAATCAACAAATTAAATCTCTTTCTTATGGATAGTTTTTATTTGTTTTATTCTTTTACTTCTGTTTTTATTTATGTATTTGAATTTTTTTATTCATTTTTAATTATTTATTCAATTTTATGTTGACTTGTTTTATGTAAGGTGCCTTGAGACGGCTTTTGCTGTGATTTGGCACATTATAAGCTAATTAAATTAATTAATTAATTAATTAAAAACAAGCATAACTCAAAGTTCTTGTTCGACAACACTTATACATGGACAACCACCTGTAAGTTGCTCTCCTTTTATAGCACTATATTTCTTGGATTACTTCGGGAAGAAAATAGAAGACATTAGGTTGAGCATATCCCAGCATGCCTTAACCCAGCCACTACACACTGCTATTGAGGTGGGCGCCATTACTGAGGTATTACGTAGATTTACAGAATTTGTTAGTGTCTCACTAGGTGTGCTGACAAAACACGTAACGTCTGCAAAAAGCATAAACTGCTTATTTGATCCTAAACCAACAAAACTGTTTTAAGGACCTGTGGCCCACTCTTGGGCCAACTGTGCTGGAAATTATTAATCTCTCATTAACTTCTGGATCTGTTCCTAAATGTTTCAAATTAATTGATTATACCATTACTTAAGAAATCTAATCTTGACCCTAGTGTATTGAAAAACTATAGGCTGATATCAAATCTGTCATTTTGCTCTAAAATTCTGGAAAAAGTTTCACGGTAGCTTGTGGACTACCTTACTGAAAATAATCTTTTAGAGCCACTGCAGTCTGCTTTTAGAAAATATCATTCCACGGAGACAGGTCTCACTAAAGTAGTGAGACCTGAGTAGTCACCTGAGTAGTTCTTCTGTTTTTCTTGTTGCATAATGCTGACAAATTACACTGTATTTGTTGTCTTTCTTATGCTTGAGTCTGCTTTTTTCTTTTCTCTCCGTTTGAGGTGTGGCTCCATCCAGAGATGGGTGCGGTATCTGTTCCGGAAACCATCCTGTGCACCGGCAACATTTCCTGTATGTTTGTTTTGTGAATTGTTTTGTAATTTGTGTCTGCAGCATGGCCCAAGCAGAGGGTCACCCCTTTGAGTCTGGTCTGCTTGAGGTTTCTTCCTCAAAGGGAGTTTTTCCTTACCACTGTTGAACTGGGGGTTGGTAAAGTTAGACCTTACTTGTGTGAAGTGCCTTGAGTCAACCTTGTTGTGATTTGGCGCTATATGAATGAAGATAAATTGAAACTGAACTAGATTTTTTACATATGAGAAGTAGCGACTATCCCCAATCCTGTAGCACTTTTGTAAACTTGATGTCATCAACAAGCTATAGAATCATCTTTGTCAGTTTCACAGGGTTACATTGATTGAAAGAGACTCCTTCTTTTTCCATCTTTAACACAGCTTTCAGTTCCGGTGCAACTTGCCTCTCGCTACCGCTATCATTGGTTGTGTCATCAGATTGCGACGTTATACATGCCATCTTGATTTTTTTGTGTTTGCGCCGGACTCATTGCGTCTGCAAGACATCCTCATCTTTAGGATCTCCTTCTTCCATCTGTCCAACCGAATCAGATCCAGAACCACCTATTACTGCCATAATCGATTACTCACAGCCCGGCCACTTGCTATCCAAAAATGCAGACTCACTCTCCTGCCAAAAAAATCTGCCTGCCCTCACTTCTTCCCCTCAATCAATCACACCAGGACCAAACGCCCTGTTGGACTGAAGCGTCCTTCGTGTTCTTTTTCTTCTTCTATGGCGTTTAATGGCAGCCGGCAGCCTTATTGCTGCATTGGTGCCACCTTCTGCATCAGTCTGTTAAAACTGTTGTAAATCCTCTAGATGAGTACAAATATTTAAAAAGCCAACACTTCCTCATCTTACTTGACCCTATGTCTAAAATGTGGTGACTTCAGTACAGATTTCTGAAACCCTCATAGACAATTACAAATATAGCGGAATTTCTAAACTCTGTGTTTTGTATGAGTTTATTATGAGTTCATTGACCCTTATTGATAATACATTAACAAGTGTTACTGTTGGGAATTTAACAATGGATTATTTATTAACGACATCAGTGATTATCTGCTGGTTTTTGCTGCTTTTGAAACATCATTTGATAAAAATGATGATAGCGTAGCCACTATTTCCACAAGGAAAATAATAGATGTAACTATTAAAAATCTCAGAATGGATTTAATGCATCAAAAATGGTATGGCATTTACACTGAGGATATAGATAAATCATTTGAATCAGTTGTTTCTATTATTTCCAATTTATATGATAAACATTGCCCACTTGTGTCAAATGTTGGTTATAAATGAAGTGTTGATAAACCATGGATTACAAAGGGGCTTCAGAAAGCATGTAAAAAGAAAAAAAAAATTGAAATATTAAGATATACAAAAAGAAATTGACTAACATTATGATAACTTGCAAGAAACAGTACTATAGTGATCTATTGGAAAAAATAAAACTAACATTAAAGGTACTTGGAAGCTTTTAAATGTAATCATCAAAAAGAAAAAAAAAATTGTTCAAGACTATCCAGCTTATTTTTACACAAAGACTGACAAAATTGTTAAAGACACTAATGCTATAGCAAATAATTTCAACAATTATTTTTGTCAATGTGGTTCAAAATTTAACAAATTCAATTGTATCCCCAAAAATGCATTCCTTGGACAACAGCAAAACAACCAATACAATTCTGGAGTCAATGTTTGTTAAAGAAACAGATGAAACTGAAATAATTGACATAGTTCATAAATTAAAAGGGAAAAAAATCAACAGATAGTTTAAAATTTTGATATGATTTTGATAAAAAATATAATTGATTGTATTGTTAAACAAATGTAATGTCATTACAAATGTAATGTCATTAGTGACCAGGAAATTTCCTTCTAAAATGGAAATAGCCAAAGTGATACAGTTCTGGTTCAAACATGTCCTTTTGAACTATAGGCCAATCTCACTGTTACCACAATTTTCTAAAATTCTGCAAAAGGTATTTGCAAGGAGGCTGAATGATGTCATAGCGAAGCATCATATACTTAGTGAGCAGGAATATGAATTTAGAAAAAAATCGTACAATTTCATTACCTTTAATTGACTTTGCTGAACAAATTATAAATGCAATTGCGAATAAGAAATACACTGTTGGTGTTTTTTTATTTACAGAAAGGATTTGACAACATAGATCATGCCTTATTACTGGACAAATTGCAGAAGTATGGTATCAGGGGATTTGCATATGAGTGGATAGCGAGTTATTCATACAATAGGCATCTGTTGTGTGGGCCGCCAGAAGAGGAGGTACTGCTGGCCCACCACCAGAGGGCGCCCTGCCTGAAGTGCAGGCTTCAGGCACGAGAGGGCGCTGCCGCCACGGACACAGCCGGGGGTGACAGCTGTCACTCATTATCTCTTGACAGTTGTCACCCATCTACACTTCATCATCTCACTCCATAAAGACCGGACGTCATCTCCACCTCGTTGCCGAGATATCATCTACCTGTGAAGGTAATTTCTCTGCTGACTTAAAACTGAATAATAGTCTGAACCCTTTTGCAGCCGTTTTCCTGTGGTGTGCCTTATCTGCTGGATTGGCGTTTGGTGCGAACAGCGACGGCTTCGCTTCACACCCAAACCAGATAAGTGGTTTAACAGGAGCTGCACGAGTGTGTGATTAGAGGTAAAGGTGACTTTCCACCTTCTGACTGTTTTTGTTACTGGGTGTGCACACACCCACATCTCACTGTTTGTGCTCCTCGCCAGCAGTACCAGATCCGACAGTCGGGGACTGTGATCACCTGGGAATTCGGGACTTGGCGGCTCCAGTATTCACCGGGTTCTGTGGCGGTGGAAATCGTGTGGTCCCGGCTCTTCTCAGGACAGACGTCTTCTATCCTCGAGCCTGCCCACACGTCACCTTGGTGTATTGACTGCTATCAGATTCTGTGATTGTCTGTATTATCATTGTGCACATTCACAACATTAAATTGTTACCTTTTGGCTCATCTATTGACTGTTCATTTGCGCCCCCTGTTGTGGGTCCGTGTCACTACACTTTCCCCATGTTCATTTATGTGGGATAAATTCTGAAATTTTGAAGATCACATGTGGGATACCCCAGGGTTCAGTTCTTGGTCCGTGGTTGTTTATTTAATATATTAATGACATATGTTTGGTTTCTAATACCCCCATCACACATAGCCAGAATCACGCAGAATGGCGTTGGAATTATGAATCGGCGCACATCCGAAAAGTGTCAGATTTCAGTCCCAAAACATTCTGACAGGACAGCCTTCTGCGGAAGTGGACACAATTGGTCAAAATCGTCTGGTGGTCCAAGTGTGATGCACATGTTCAAAACTCTCCGGACGCCGTTGAGATGGGATACCTATCCGATGGTGGTCCATGTGTAATCTGAGGACCATCTAGCCACAATTTACATATTCCAATGGCGGCAAAATGGGATCCGAAACAATTTGAGCACATACAAGGGAACCTCGAGATGGATTGGGCACTGCAAAGCCTGCCGGTATGTCCTGCACATGCCACATATAATAATAATGCTTCCCCCTTCCCCCTAGAGTGCAAAGGAGCTGTTAAAATGTATGTGGCACACTTCATCACAATAATAATTATGAATTATTATCATGTACAGTGAATGTGAACAGCAGCTATCAAACTGAAAGCACTGTGCGTTACTGTGCACGCTGCCAAAAATCTGACAAGGCTTTTATATCCATAATAAACCTTACAGTACAGATAATTGTCCATTCATTCCCATGGGCGAAGTAAATAATGTGAACTATTGTCTCATGCTGTAAAAATGATCACCTTCTAACTAGTGACAACACTTATACATGGACATATCTAGTAGATATGTCATGGAACTTGTGCCAGGCCATTACACCTTTAATAAACATGAATCTCACCTCCAACAGTGGTCCAGGAGTGTTTCACAGTGCAGACGTGGGCATGAAGCTGGGACAGCAACCTGTGGTTAGAATCCTCTCACCCAAAAGAAAAAAAAATAATTCCATGTGATAATCCAACCATCGTGGTGTCCAGAGTTGTGCTCCTGAAGTGGGCAAACAAGTAAAAATCTGAGGGACTGCATCACCCAATGCCAGCAAACTTTGAAGGAAGCTGTGCAGTGGCACGTGCACATGTGTGCCCCGCATGCACGCTTACTAGCCCAAGCAGCATTATACACACACACACACACACACACACACACACACACACACACACACACACACACACACACACACACACACACACACACACACACACACACACACAAAGGCTGAGTGATAAATGCAGCCACACGTGTCAGCGCAGAGAGCACATGTGCCATGTGTGCATGGCACATGATACTGAAATTGAACTTGCAACTGAAACAAAATTTCTTGGGGTTTTTATTGATGACAAATTAAGCTGGAAAACACATATTAACACATATTAATTATGTTAAATCTAAAATGTCAAAAGCCATTGCAATCCTGTATAAAGCAAAAGACTTCCTCTCGCAGCATTCATTCACTATTTTATATAATTCATTACTTGTTCCATACATTGCATTGAGGTTTGGGGAAACATACTAAACTAATACAAAACTGATATTTTTACTCCAAAAGAAAGACATAAGAATTATTAGTAACAAACCCTACCTGGGCAGCACGGTGGATTAGTGGTTAGCACTGTTGCCTCACAGCGAGAAGGTCATCGGTCATGTGGCCTTTCTGTGTGGAGTTTGCATGTTTTCCCCGTGTTTGTGTGGGTTACCTCCAGGTGCTCCGGCTTCCTCCCACATCCAAAATTAGGTGGATTGGAAACTTTAAATTGTCCGTAGGTGTGTGAATGTATTTGTTTGTCTTTAGACTTGTGCTATGGCTCGGGGGGGGGGGGGGGGGGGGGGGGGTGCGTTCAAGTCCCTCCCGCTTCCTCCACTTGGATCCTCGTATCATAACGGTGTTTATCTCATGCCGCAGTACGTCCCTGTGTTTAGGCGTCTGCCAAATGAGGTAAAGACTGTGAAATGTTGGTCTGAGGACAGCATTTCTCTCCTTCAAGCCTCATTTGAGTGCACAGATTGGGACTGTTTCTTTGATGCCTCTGATGATATAGAAGAACTTTGTGACTCTGTCTTCTCTTACATAACGTTTTGTGTTGACTCCATTGTCCCGTCAAAAAAAGTTGTTATTTATCCAAATAACAAACCATGGGTAACTAAAGAGTTGAAATCAATAATTAATAAAAAGAAAGTGGTTTATTGCACTGGTGACCAATTAGAGAAAAAAGAAGTCTCCAGAGAAGTGAAAGGAGAGTTAAGAAAAGCTAGATTAAAATACAAAGAGAAAGTGGAGGCTCAGTACAAGCAGTGGTGATCTTAGAACAGCTTGGCGTGGCATTAAGAATATGGCCTCCTGCGGCCACCATAAACCAGTGTTGACAGCCTCAACACTGCATTTAATCTATTATTAGACTCTATTGGCTTTGCTCAAAAAGTAAATGAGTCCACCCACCACTTTAATCATATCTTAGATCTTGTTCTGACTTATGGTATGGAAATTGAAGACTTAACAGTATTCCCTGAAAACTCCCCTCTGTCTGATCATTTCTTAATAACATTTACATTTACTCTGATGGACTACCCAGCAGTGGGGAATAAGTTTCATTACACTAGAAGTCTTTCAGAAAGCGCTGTAACTAGGTTTAAGGATATGATTCCTTCTTTATGTTCTCTAATGCCATATACCAACACAGTGCAGAGTAGCTACCTAAACTCTGTAAGTGAGATAGAGTATCTCGTCAATAGTTTTACATCCTCATTGAAGACAACTTTGGATGCTGTAGCTCCTCTGAAAAAGAGAGCTTTAAATCAGAAGTGCCTGACTCCATGGTATAACTCACAAACTCGCAGCTTAAAGCAGATAACCCGTAAGTTGGAGAGGAAATGGCGTCTCACTAATTTAGAAGATCTTCACTTAGCCTGGAAAAAGAGTCTGTTGCTCTATAAAAAAGCCCTCCGTAAAGCTAGGACATCTTTCTACTCATCACTAATTGAAGAAAATAAGAACAACCCCAGGTTTCTTTTCAGCACTGTAGCCAGGCTGACAAAGAGTCAGAACTCTATTGAGCTGAGTATTCCATTAACTTTAACTAGTAATGACTTCATGACTTTCTTTGCTAACAAAATTTTAACTATTAGAGAAAAAATTACTCATAACCATCCCAAAGACGTATCGTTATCTTTGGCTGCTTTCAGTGATGCCGGTATTTGGTTAGACTCTTTCTCTCCGATTGTTCTGTCTGAGTTATTTTCATTAGTTACTTCATCCAAACCATCAACATGTTTATTAGACTCCATTCCTACCAGGCTGCTCAAGGAAGCCCTACCATTATTTAATGCTTCGATCTTAAATATGATCAATCTATCTTTGTTAGTTGGCTATGTACCACAGGCTTTTAAGGTGGCAGTAATTAAACCATTACTTAAAAAGCCATCACTTGACCCAGCTATCTTAGCTAATTATAGGCCAATCTCCAACCTTCCTTTTCTCTCAAAAATTCTTGAAAGGGTAGTTGTAAAACAGCTAACTGATCATCTGCAGAGGAATGGTCTATTTGAAGAGTTTCAGTCAGGTTTTAGAATTCATCATAGTACAGAAACAGCATTAGTGAAGGTTACAAATGATCTTCTTATGGCCTCGGACAGTGGACTCATATCTGTGCTTGTTCTGTTAGACCTCAGTGCTGCTTTTGATACTGTTGACCATAAAATTTTATTACAGAGATTAGAGCATGCCATAGGTATTAAAGGCACTGCGCTGCGGTGGTTTGAATCATATTTGTCTAATAGATTACAATTTGTTCATGTAAATGGGGAATCTTCTTCACAGACTAAAGTTAATTATGGAGTTCCACAAGGTTCTGTGCTAGGACCAATTTTATTCACTTTATACATGCTTCCCTTAGGCAGTATTATTAGACGGTATTGCTTAAATTTTCATTGTTACACAGATGATACCCAGCTTTATCTATCCATGAAGCCAGAGGACACACACCAATTAGCAAAACTGCAGGATTGTCTTACAGACATAAAGACATGGATGACCTCTAATTTCCTGCTTTTAAACTCAGATAAAACTGAAGTTATTGTACTTGGCCCCACAAATCTTAGAAACATGGTGTCTAACCAGATCCTTACTCTGGATGGCATTACCCTGACCTCTAGTAATACTGTGAGAAATCTTGGAGTCATTTTTGATCAGGATATGTCATTCAAAGCGCATATTAAACAAATATGTAGGACTGCTTTTTTGCATTTACGCAATATCTCTAAAATCAGAAAGGTCTTGTCTCAGAGTAATGCTGAAAAACTAATGCATGCATTTATTTCCTCTAGGCTGGACTATTGTAATTCATTATTATCAGGTTGTCCTAAAAGTTCCCTAAAAAGCCTTCAGTTAATTCAAAATCCTGCAGCTAGAGTACTAACGGGGACTAGAAGGAGAGAGCATATCTCACCCATATTGGCCTCTCTTCATTGGCTTCCTGTTAATTCTAGAATAGAATTTAAAATTCTTCTTCTTACTTATAAGGTTTTGAATAATCAGGTCCCATCTTATCTTAGGGACCTCGTAGTACCATATCACCCCAATAGAGCGCTTCGCTCTCAGATTGCAGGCTTACTTGTAGTTCCTAGGGTTTGTAAGAGTAGAATGGGAGGCAGAGCCTTCAGCTTTCAGGCTCCTCTCCTGTGGAACCAGCTCCCAATTCAGATCAGGGAGACAGACACCCTCTCTACTTTTAAGATTAGGCTTAAAACTTTCCTTTTTGCTAAAGCTTATAGTTAGGGCTGGATCAGGTGACCCTGAACCATCCCTTAGTTATGCTGCTATAGACGTAGACTGCTGGGGGGTTCCCATGATGCACTGTTTCTTTCTCTTTTTGCTCTGTATGCACCACTCTGCATTTAATCATTAGTGATCGATCTCTGCTCCCCTCCACAGCATGTCTTTTTCCTGGTTCTCTCCCTCAGCCCCAACCAGTCCCAGCAGAAGACTGCCCCTCCCTGAGCCTGGTTCTGCTGGAGGTTTCTTCCTGTTAAAAGGGAGTTTTTCCTTCCCACTGTAGCCAAGTGCTTGCTCACAGGGGGTCGTTTTGACCGTTGGGGTTTTACATAATTATTGTATGGCCTTGCCTTACAATATAAAGCGCCTTGGGGCAACTGTTTGTTGTGATTTGGCGCTATATAAAAAATTGATTGATTGATTGATTGATAAAGAGGACAGGAAATCTGTCACTGTTAGTGGTGTGCCTGATTATGACCTGCCAAGTGCATTTAATTCCTTTTTCTCTCATTTTGAGAGAACTGATGTGGTTGGAAATGTATCTGATTGCAGAAACTCTTAAACGTGAAAAAGAAATTGTAATTTCACAGAATCAAGTCACTGCCCTATTTAAGAAGGTAAAGGAAGGGAAAGCTAGGGGTTCTGATGCCATCTGTGGTGAACCTTGCACCACTGTGCCACCCACATCAGTGCTGTGTTTACAAGACTGTTTCAATCATGTGTTGATCAGTGTAAAATTCCCTCTTTGTGGAAGACATCTACAGTGATCCCCCTTCCAAAATCAAATAAATCTAGGGAGTTGAATGAGTTCAGGCCGGTCGCACTCACATCTCTTGTAATGAAAACCTTCGAACAAATCTTATGCGCCCATATTTTGCCTTTCACTACAGATAAATTGGATCCACTGCAATTTGCCTAGCAATCTATCAAAGGTGTGGAGGATGCTAAACTTTTTCTTTTGAACACTGTCTACAAGCACCTGGAAAAGGCGGACGCCCATGTTAGACTTTTATTTGCAGACTTTTCTTCTGCTTTTAATAAAATGCAACCTCATGTTTTGATACAAAGGCTTGCTGAGGATTTTAACCTTCCTGACCAACTGCTGTCATTGATTTTAGATTTTCTCACTGATGGGTTCCAGCGTGTTTTGGTTTATGGTTGCTTGTCTCCTCCCACCATCTCTAACACCGGGTCTCCTCAGGGCTGTGTCCTGTCTCCTCTCCTCTTTATTCTGTACACAAACAGTTGCAGGTCTTCTGAGGAGAACAGATTTTTCATTAAATTTTCAGACGACACAGTCCTTGTCTCATTATTGTCAGGAGATAAGGTGGATCATGGTCCTGTTCAGGGGCAGTTTGTCCAGTGGTGCGAGGACAATTATCTTGATCTGAATGTTTTAAAAACTAAAGACATGGTGATTCATTTTAGATGTGCTTCACCTCACAGTGTTAGAGTCATTAGCAGGGAAAATGTAGAGATTGTCAGTAGCTACAAGTACCTGGGCACTGTGATTGATGATAAATTGAAGTTTGACCTGAACACTGATAGCATTGTTAAAAAAAGGGCAACAAAGAACTTACCTTCTGAGGAAGCTGAACTCTTTTAATGTGAGTAAAACTATTTTAACCAATTTTTATTGTTCTTTTATTGAAAGTTTATTGACGTTTTCTTTTATCTGCTGGTTTCAATCCCTGTCTGAGAAGCACAAAAACAAATTGCAGGGCATTGTCAAAACCTGTTCTAAAATCACAGGTGTTAAATTGAGAGACTTGCAGTCGCTGTGGGAGCAACAGGTACTGAGTAAAGCAAAGTGTCTCCTGGCTCAGCCGCTCCATCCTCTGACTCCAGAATTCATCTTGATGCCTTCAGGGCGTCGTTTTTATGTTCCAGCTCAGAAAACTAATCATTTCTCAAATTCCTTTGTGCCTTCTGCTATTAAATTGATGAACTCTAAGGGGACTGGGTTTTTTAAATGTCGTGTAACTTTTATTGTTCCACCAGAGTTCCACTTGTAATTGAAATGGATGGTAGTATGTTGTGTGTATGCGAGAACTGTTCTGGAATGCTGCAAACAAATTGCCCTCTGGGATCAATAAAGTTTTCTGAATCTGAATCTGAATATGTGGCCCTGCGACAGACTGGCGTCCTGTGTACCCCGCCTCGTGCTCAATGTCTGCTGGGATAGGCTCCAGCCTCCCGTGACCCTTAACTGGATTCTGCGGTTGAAGATGAGTGTGTGTGAGAAACCCTACTGTGAACCAACAAACCCATTATTTGTCTGTTTACACATGTAAAAATTCTGGGAATTGGTTGATTACACCACAATTCACATCATGTTTAAAGTCAAAAACAAGCTTTTCCTTCAACATGTCCAGGATCTATTTAAAATGAGAGAGTCCAGTTATAATTTAAGAAGACTGTTAGTATTTGAGAAGTCACAGATTCTGATTCTATGAATTTTGCTTTAGCTAATTTAATGTACTGTTAATTTAATTTACTATTTAATATGGTGAAGTATAAAACGGAGGTTCCCAAAAAGATTTAGCATGCCAGAATCGGATGATGATCAAGATGTACATACAGTTGTATGTAAAAGTTTGGGCCCCCCTGATGATTTCCATGATTTTCCTTTATAAATCATTGGTTGTTTGGATCAGAAATTTCAGCTAAATATATCATATAGCAGACAAACAGAGTGATATTTGAGAAGTAAAATGAAGTTTATAGGATTTACAGAAAGTGTGCTATAATTATTTAAACAAAATTAGGCAGGTGCATAAATTTGGGCCCCCAACAGAAAAAATACATCAATATTTAATAGATCCTCCTTTTTCAGAAATAACAGCCTCTAAACGCTTCCTATAGCTTCCAGTGAGAGTCTGGATTCTGGCTGAAGGTATCGTGGACCATTCTTCTTTACAAAACATCTCAGGTTTGTTGGTTTCTGAGCATGACAGCCCACTTAAAATCACACCACAGATTTTCAGTAATATTCAGGTCTGGGGACTGAGATGGCCATTCCAGAACATTGTACTTGTTCCTCTGCATGAATGCCTTAGTAGATTTTGAGCAGTGTTTAGGGTCATTGTCTTGTTGAAAGATCCAGCCCGGCGCAACTTCAGCTTCGTCACTGATTCATAAACATTGTTCTCAGGAATCTGCTGATATTGACTGGAATCCATGTGACCCTAACAAGATTCCCAGTAGCTGTACTGGCCACACAGCCACACAGCATGATGGAACCACCTCCAAATTTTACTGTAGGTTGCAAGTGTTTTTCTTGGAATGCTGTGTTCTTTTTTAGCCATGCATAGCGTCCCTTGTTATGTCCAAATAACTCAATTTTAGTTTCATCAGTCGGATATAGAGTCACTGCACAGCAGCACTTTACATTGATGGATCTCTGCTGTCCACTGGACTGCCATTAGTATAGCAAATAACCCCACTGTGATTACATTTAGAAAATATGATGTTCTCTTGCATGACTCAATATTCCATCCTTGGTCTAAAAAACTGCTGCAGTAGCACCTGTTTCTGGATCCTTTGACTTGTCAGTAAAAAGTAACATTTGCTCATGAAATGCATTGACCAGGGGCCTCATGTACAAAGACCTGCATGGATTTCCTACTGAAGCATAGCATACACCAAAATATTCAGAAGTATCAAAGTATGCGTAGGCATGGATCCAGGCACGTTTTGTTTGTACATCCCAGTCAACATGGATTTGAGAAGACGTGCACATGCACCAAACTCCTCCCTGGCCACGCCTCCATCTGAAAATGCAAATGTATTCAAATAGGTTGGTTGTGTCGTGCTGATGGCACCGTAAGTGTGAGGTCTAGTGTGTTTGATGACGTTTGTCTCTGTGTTGTTGTGTGTAAAACTTAAAGAACTTTTAGAGGCAGCATGCAAAAACAATGAAAGCAGTAGCTCCATCGCTGTTCTTTCATGCAGCTCACTGTAAGAGAAAAACGACAATGAAATGAATGCATCAGTGTGTGTAAATGCTGAGTTCAGAGCAGTGCACACACACTGAGGTAAAAACATTAGGTGTGCAGCAGCTGACAGTGTGATACATTAACATTACAGACACTTTTATTGACAAACACTGAACACAGTTGGAGCTTGTTAAGAAGATCTATAATTAAACCATCATGAAAACAAAAACACATTATTCATAATAATAATAGTAACAAAAAACATATTTGAATGTGCACATGCCAAAATGTGCCTACGCTGATTATCATTAGGAGCAATTGTATAAATAAACTATTTAACCACCAAGCAGCCATCCATTGCTCACCATGCCAGCCTCCATCCTGATGCGCATTTGCGCATCACATATGCTTTGAACATTGATAGAATGAAAATGTTTCCTCTTTCTAATCCACATTTGGTATAGTCGAGGATTCATTATTTTCTCACTTTTGCTAAAGATCTATATAGAGTTTGTGGCTGCGATATGGGGAGCATGGATCTCTCAGATCATAGCCCTATTTACTTAAAATTAAATCTTGAAGAGTATCTTGGTAATACCCTATGGTGGCTAAATAATTATGTATTGAATCATTTGAACGACTAAATTAAGAAGGAGATAACTGATTATCTGGATCAAAATGACAATGGTGAAGTTTCCCCTCCAATACTATAGGATGCATGTAAAGTTGTGCTTCATGGGAAAATAATTGGATACAGCGCACATCTAAAGAGAGCTAGGAAAAAGAACTGGATCGACTGGAAGTGAAATTAAAAAAATTGAAATTAAATCACAAAGACACAAAGGAACAGAAAATTAGAGATCTTCTTAGGAAGAAAAAGAATGAAATTGATGAGCTCTACACAAAGGATATACAAAAATTTAAAGCTTGAACAGTATTGTGGCATATGAAGGACTAAATTAAAAAGGAGATAACTGATGAGATAGGAGAGTTAAAAGTTAATTTTTACAAAACAGAAATATTATGGACGGGGAGGAAAAGCCAGTACATTTTAGCATACAGGCTGACAAAACAAGTGGAGAAGTCAATTCAGAAAATAAAAAATCTTATTACCAATTTGATGCACTATAAACTAAAAGAAATACAAAGTTGATTTGTAAAATCTGATCAAAAACTGTACTCCCAACCTCAAGTAAATACTGAGAAAATAGATTATTTTTTATGATGATTCATCTGACTAAAGTGACCAGTGAATAAAGTCACAATCTTGTAGTAGCTCAAATAACAGAGAAAAAGAAATCCATTCAGCGATAGCACATCTTAAATAAAATAAAGCTCCAGGTCCAGATGGGTTTCCTTCAGAATGGTATAGAGTAATTTGGGTTTTTTGGTGCCAATGTTGTGGTCCACCTTTAACTGGGTCCTTAAAAAAACAGTATACCCCCTCCTAGAGGGAGGCAGTAATTTCATTAATTCCATAGGAGGGAAAGGACAAGTATGAATGCAGCAACTTTAGACTAATTAGCTTGTTGAATCAGGATTACAAAATCATACAATAGCCAAACACATAGAGGGATTGCTACCACAAATTATTAGCATTGACCAGACAGGTTTTATTTGAGAAAGACAAACAGGATAATATCAGAAGGGCATGACACGTAATTAACCAGATAACAGAATTAGATTTAGAAGCAGTTTTGGTAGGGCTCGATGCAGAAAAAGCATTTGATAGTGTAAACTGGTCTTTTTTGTGTACGTATAGTTTTATAAGCATTTGGATTTCATAGTACATACAAGCTCTCTACAATACCCCAAGGGCAGGAATTAAAATTAATAGCTCCATTTCACATTGGTCGTAAAAAAGAGAATTTCCAAGAAAAAAAAAAGTTTCCTATGAACAAAATAAATTCATCATGTTGTGGCGCCGTTATAGTAATATGTGTGCAGTTAATGGCTCTGATTACATTCGGGAAACCGTTTCGCTGCAAATTGCACTTTAATGTTGGAATGTGATGTACCTGGATGACATTTGGATAATTACGTTCCACACAGCTGGCACAGTTCGGCTCAAGGTTGACTGGCACACTCCTGACTGATCAGCAAACTCCTGCTGGAATGCCCCTGTTGCCAGGAAGCCCAGCGTGTTCAGCAGCTGTGTGGGCACAGACAACCCCCTGCCTACTCACTGGGCTGGCTGTGTTCTGCCCACAACTCCAGTAACACTGGTTTATGAGCCAATTATTGTCATTTGCAAGTAAATCCTTGCGTTTCCTGAGTACATGCTCACGTTGAATTGCACCATTTACAAGGTCCTCTAACAACGCTAATACAGCCATTATTCATGCCATTTTATGCATCACTTTGCAAATGTTTTATATCCACACACATAATTGCAATCACATGAGTGTGTTAATTGTTTATAAGTGTGTCTCTGTTGTGCACATGGCTCTGATGACTTCTTGTTTTCATACTATTAATGGTTCCAGCATCAACTCTACATGTCGGTAGTGGAACAGTAGCTGTAGAAACGTATGTACGCCAGCCAGGATTTTTGCGTGATGCACTGCACATTTCCACAGTCATATCACTTTTGATAGATCTGAATGTTGGCATAGAGACAGACGTATGCCAGCTTTTTGTGCGTAAGCACGCTTTGTACATGAGGCCCCAGCAGTTTGTGTTCTTTTCTCTACCACCGTCACCAGATAGTCCAGATTCATGCCAGCCCACCTGATCAGTTTGTCCAGCCTGGATGTGTCCTTCTTGGATGTGCTGCTCCCCCTCAGCACACCATGGTGTAAAGGAAGACTCTGGCTACTAGACTGGTAGAACATCCACAGGAGTTTCCTGCAGATGTTAAATGACCACAACCTCCTCAGAAAGTACAGCCTGCTGTGTCTCTTCCTGTACAGATGGTTGGTGTGGGTTGTCCAGTCCAGCTTGCTATCCAGCCACAGTCCAAGATACTTGTAGGAATCCACAGCCTCCACCTCAACTCCCTCGATCAGAACTGGCCGCTGACATGTCCTTGACTTCCCAAAGTCAATGACCAGCTCTTTTGCCTTCTAGGTGTTGAGCTGTAGATTGTTTGTGTGGGATCAGACAGCAAAGTCCTTCACTAGGCTCCTGTGCTCCTCTCTGTAATCCAGGATGCATCCAGCAATGGCTGTCTCATCTGCAAACTTCTGGATGTGACACAGCTCAGAGTTGGAGCAGAAGTCAGAGACATACAGGGTGAAGAGAAGACGGGCCAGCACTGTGCCCTGTGGTGCTCTGATGCTGCTGATCACAGTGTCAGACAGGATGTCCCTCAAACTGAGATACTGCGGCCTGTCAGTGAGGTAGCTGGAGATCCATGTGAGCACTCTCTCTAGCTGCAGGCTGAGGTTGAAGATACATTGTAACTGTTCTCCCAGTTCAGTCACACAGGTCTTCAGTAGTCAGGGACACACTTTGTCTGGGCCTGCTGCTTTCCTCGGATGAACCTTTCTCAGGTGTCCTCTGGCCTGGACCACAGTAACGTATGGAGGAGGTTGTGTTGAGGTGAGGGAGGAGGCGGATGGGGCTGCTGCTGTGATGTCTGCGGGGAGGTGTGCTGAGGGAAGAAGGAGAGATGTCTGCAGAGATGGAGGGCCTGGGGGAGCATGGAACTGGTTGATGAAGTTGTTAAGTTTGTTCGCCCTCTCCATTGTCCCTCCTGTGTCTCTGGTCTTTGTTTTATGGCCTGTGATGGTTTTCACACCTTCCCAGACCTCCCTCATGTTATTTTAACATCAATCAATCAATCAATCAATCAATTTTATTTATACAGCGCCAAATCACAACAAACAGTTGCCCCAAGGCGCTTTATATTGTAAGGCAAGGCCATACAATAATTACGTAAAAACCCCAACGGTCAAAACGACCCCCTGTGAGCAAGCACTTGGCGACAGTGGGAAGGAAAAACTCCCTTTTAACAGGAAGAAACCTCCAGCAGAACCAGGCTCAGGGAGGGGCAGTCTTCTGCTGGGACTGGTTGGGGCTGAGGGAGAGAACCAGGAAAAAGACATGCTGTGGAGGGGAGCAGAGATCAATCACTAATGATTAAATGCAGAGTGGTGCATACAGAGCAAAAAGAGAAAGAAACACCCAGTGCATCATGGGAACCCCCCAGCAGTCTAAGTCTATAGCAGCATAACTAAGGGATGGTTCAGGGTCACCTGATCCAGCCCTAACTATAAGCTTTAGCAAAAAGGAAAGTTTTAAGCCTAATCTTAAAAGTAGAGAGGGTGTCTGTCTCCCTGATCTGAATTGGGAGCTGGTTCCACAGGAGAGGAGCCTGAAAGCTGAAGGCTCTGCCTCCCATTCTACTCTTACAAACCCTAGGAACTACAAGTAAGCCTGCAGTCTGAGAGCGAAGCACTCTATTGGGGTGATATGGTACTATGAGGTCCCTAAGATAAGATGGGACCTGATTATTCAAAACCTTATAAGTAAGAAGAAGAATTTTAAATTCTATTCAAGAATTAACAGGAAGCCAATGAAGAGAGGCCAGTATGGGTGAGATATGCTCTCTCCTTCTAGCCCCTGTTAGTACTCTAGCTGCAGCATTTTGAATTAACTGAAGGCTTTTCAGGGAACTTTTAGGAGAACCTGATAATAATGAATTACAATAGTCCAGCCTAGAGGAAATAAATGCCTGAATTAGTTTTTCAACATCACTCTGAGACAAGACCTTTCTAATTTTAGAGATATTGTGTAAATGCAAAAAAGCAGTCCTACATATTTGTTTAATATGCACTTTGAATGACATATCCTGATCAAAAATGACTCCAAGATTTCTCACAGTATTACTAGAGGTCAGGGTAATGCCATCCAGAGTAAGGATCTGGTTAGACACCAAGATAAGATGAAAAAGACTTTATTGTCATTGTAATAAACAACAAAACTTCGTTGGTGACAACCAGTCAGTAGCAGCAAAAATTAAAAATAAAAGCTAAAATAAATAAAAACTAAATATAAGGGCAACAAGGTACAAAAGAAAACAATAGACGTTATTTACAGTGTAAACTAAAGCACCTTTCACACTGGCATATTCGTAGAGCTGGCTATTGTGGCGTATTGTCTATGCCGAGTTGAGAAGCTCTACGCCCACTTTTAGCAGCTCTTTGATAAAGCAAAAATTATAAACCACCGAAAAATGTATTGGAAGTTACAAATAACTGATAAATTCAGTTGTCTCCGGTACACTTGCAACTACTAACAAGCTGATTTTAAGTTTTAACACCACAATTGCTTCTGGTAGCATCAAAGGCAACGACAGACCCAAACGAGTCAGTATTTCTGTCTTTGAGTGTCCTGCCCCCTGCTGGAAGTTCCAGTTTACTACATGGCTTCCAGCACAAACGCAGCTGAGAGGAGCCACAAAGCTCAACTCTCTACTCAATCACAACACTGCCATCAAGCGGAGGTCTTGGAAAATAAAGCAATGCTGACTTATGGTTTGGTGTAAATAAAATGAATACTGATAGAATAACTCCATTAATGTCAGTTCTGTCATTTGTGCAAAGCTAAGATATAATATATATCTTTTAATGTTGAGTAATTCACTAATTCTGAAGTTTTATAACAAACACAGACAGATGGCATTCTGGGTAAAATGTGCCTCCGCTAACACTGATTGTTTGACTCATTCATTCTATGTAAACCAACACGTTAATGTGAGGTGTGTAGTGTGTTGGTGCTTTACAGATAAATGTGCTTTTATAAAATATGCCATTTTTTATTTGTAAAAAAAGACATTTTTGAAAAGAAAAAAAAAAAGCCAAGTTTTAATTAGATAACCGTCTGATATAACCATTGTCAAAATAAATAGAACACTATCGTGATCTACTGATGCCAGTGCGAGTTTTGACCTTTTTCAGCTGATTTTTCATTCGTGCGAGAATTTTTTGGATCGCACCTAGTTTCAGGTTAATCACACATCCTGCATAGTTTAATATACATGGCGTAACGAGCTGAGTTTAACATCTCACGACCACCTCCTGATCGGTGATCGTATGGTCAGATGAAAATCAAACCTGTTTGATATTCTGGTCGGCCGTCATGAGGGTATCCCGATGCTGAAGCGCTACAAGCGTCCAACCTCTCGTCCACACTAAAACCTTAAAAAATAGTGTATTACTTTAAAACTAAAACATATATCTGATATTTTCACTTTGTAAAACTTCAGACATGACGTTAATTTAAATAACTTGTCCGAAATTAGTTTGGTTAAAATTTGAAACATTAGTTAAAAATGTATTATTTTTTTTTATTTAACAAAAAGGTAGTTAAAAAAGTTAATTTTGTTTTTTTTTTGGTGACCAGTTCTCCTTTGCCTGCAGAGGATAGAGAGGTTTCTTCTAGAAGCAGCTCTCCTCTTTTTGCAGAGGGTAGAACTACACATCCAAACCTGTTTGATATCCTGAAGAAGGCCATGCTGGGCCAAAACATGTTGGTACGTATTTTAATTATATAGCCATGCTACAATAAAGGCTTTTTAATTCAGTTTTCACAGAGTGCCTTGGAGCTTTGCTTTTGGTCTTCCTGAGGTTTTCACACAAAAGAGCACTTTTTCGTTTTTTTCATTTTTTCACCATTTCAAGATAAAAACACCTGTTTTCTAAGTACTGAATAGCACCCTTATCTCCAATTGAGCACCTGTGCATAAAGATTTTTAAAAAAACTTTTTGATTCACAATTTGTGGACCCACGCAGCACTCCTTTTTCGATTTTATCTTTATCTGAAAAGATAATCTGATAATGAAAACATTATTTTCGATAATTATCGGTTATCGGATTATCGGAACTGTGCCCATCACTGGTGAAATGTAAATAAAAACAGAATACAATGATTTGCAAATCCTCTTCAACCTATATTCAATTGAATACATGACAAAGACAAGATATTTAATGTTCAAACTGATAAACTTTATTGTTTTTGTGCAAATATTTGCTCATTTTGAAATGGGTGCCTACAACACTTTTCAAAAAAGATGGGATAATGGTATGTTTACCACTGTGTTACATCACCTTTCCTTCTAACAACACTCAATAAGCATTTGGGAACTGAGGACACTAATTGCTAGTGTCACAATTGGGTATAAAAGGAGGCTCCCCAAAAGGCTCAGCTGTTCACAAGCAAAGATGGGGCGAGGATCACCACTTAGTGAACAACTGTGTGAAAAAAGTCCAACAGTTTAAGAAAAATGTTTCTCAATGTTCAATTGCAAGGAATTTAGGGATTCCATCATCTACAGTCCATAATATAATCAGAAGATTCAGAGAATCTGGAGAACTTTTTACACATAAGCGGCAAGAATGAAAACCAACATTGAATGCCCGTGACCTTCGATCTGTCAGGCGGCACTGCATTAAAAACCAACATCATTGTGTAAAGTATCTTACTGCATGGGCTCAGGAACACTTCAGAAAGCCATTGTCAGTTAACACAGTTTGTCGTTACATCTACAAGTGCAAGTTAAAACTCTACCATGCAAAGCGAAAGCCATACATCAACAACATCCAGAGACACCGCCGCCTTCTCTGGGCCTGAGCTCATTTGAAATGGACAGACACAAAGTGGAAAAGTGTGCTGTGGCCTGATGAGTCCACATTTCAAATTGTTTTTGGAAATCAAGGACGTCCAGACAAAAGAGGAAAAAGACCATCCAGATTGTTACCAGTGCAAAGTTCAAAAGCCAGCATCTGTGATGGTATGGGGGTGTGTTAGTGCCCATGGCATGGGCAACTTACACATCTGTAATGGCACCATCAATGCTGAAGGGTACATCCAGGTTTTGGAGCAACTCATGCTGCCATCCAAGCAACGTCTTTTTCAGGGACGTCCCTGCTTATTTCAGCAAGACAATGCCAAGCCACATTCTGCACGTGTTACAACAGCATGACTTACAACAGCATATGACTTACAACAGAGTGGCATCATAGTAAAACAGTACGGGTACTAGACTGGCCTGCCTGCAGTCCAGACCGGTCGTCCATTGAAAATGTGTGGCACATTATGAAGGCAAAATACGACAACAGAGACCCCGGACTGTTGAACAACTGATGTTGTACATCAAACAAGAATGGGAAAGAATTCCACCTACAAAGCTTCAACAATTAGTGTCCCCAGTTCCCAAATGCTTATTGAGTGTTGTTAGAAGGAAAGGTGTTGTAACACAGTGGTAAACATACCACTATCCCAGCTTTTTTGAAAAGTGTTGCAGGCACCCATTTCAAAATTAGCAAATATTTGCAAAAAACAAAAAGATTATCAGTTTGAACATTAAATATCTTGTTTTTGTGGCGTATTCAGTTGAATATAGGTTGAAGAGGATTTGCAAATCATTGTATTCTGTTTTTATTTACATTTTACACAACGTCCCAACTTCACTGGAATTGGGGTTGTATATATAAATTTAGTTGGAATTACAGCCTACATCTCCAAAAAGGAAAAAAAAAAATCTAAATATTAGAATATTTGATAAGATCAATTAAAAGCACATTTTCACATAAAAACCTTCTGTCCATCTGTAACAAAGACGCATATGTATATTGGGGTCTGTGTGGGACTGTGGAAAGGACACAGCATGTGAATGCGCTCATGCACTAGCTCCCACCCAACGTCCGATTTCAGACCTTTAATTATTTCTGCAGCCACAGCGTTTAAGCAGACCGATGGATAATCATGCTGCATTTTGCAGGCGGAGCACAAAGAACTGTGCGCACAGTTGTCTGTGTGCACATTAGTCTGTGTGAGCTGATCACAGCTAATATGATCTGTTCGGTGTGTGTAAACTGCACCAACAACAGATAACTGCACACAGTGCACAAACGACTGGAAGAGTACAGAAATATGTCTGGAACTATATGTTGCCTTCACTCCAGTTACTACCAGAGGACGGTGGAGCTTATGTGATTATCTCTTCTCAGTCTAAGATATTTCACAAAGTAAGATTTTACAGTTTTGTGGGTAGTTGAGCAGACTGTAACACAGTGGATAGAGCTGGTATTATTGTTGTTATGAGGTCTCTGAATGGAAGATAGAGGAAATATGAAACTGACCCTGACTCAACACACCAAATCAGTAGGTGGCGGTAGAGTTCCAGTAATGAACATGCATCCATTGGCTCTGGAATCAGCACCAAACATCATGGTCCTTCTGAATGATAGGTCCTGATTTTTTTAAATTTACAATTGTTCAGTTTGTTTTTACTGAAGAGGTAATCAGATTAAATATAATATATAACCTCTGACTGTGTTCACCCAATATTTTAGTGCCTGTAAGTCGGGAAAAAAAAAATCAGGTTTCTTTAAGTAACAATTAAAACAAATGCTGAATCTAAAAGTGAGCAAAAGTTTATTTAGTATGATGTAAACTGAATAACAAGTCAAACAAAAAATAACGTTTTAAGTACGGGATCTCTCAGGCTTTTGTATTTTTAAAATACAAAAATTTATTACATCAAAACATTTCTAATGAAACTACACAACACATGATAATGGATTGCATAAGTATTCACCCCATTAACCTTTAGGCCCTGAAAGGGTGGACCCTTTGTAAGGCTGATCGGTCCTCTGGTAAGCCCATTGGGCTCAAAGGGTTAAAAAAACTACCGCTAAATCATCATTTTACAGCCAGGCACTTTATCTACGGGCAGGTCAAGGGATAGATACAAATAAAAATGAGTGAAAAACTATAGGATTCATTAAAATCAATCATTAAGAAACAGAATATGGTGCTGTATGGTAAATCTGTCTATTGTGTGCAGTTCTCAAAAACTGAATGACCATGAAGATGAGTGAGGGAAGCCATCAAAACACCCATAACAGCTTTGAAGGACATAGCTAGAAGTTTCAGTAGCTGTTACTGGAGAAAATGTGCACCGTGCAATATTTGTCTGTTGCTTCTGTGGTTACTGTGTTTTGGCAAAATGGTACAAAAAAGTAATAATAATAAGATGTACACAAAACACTGATTGGAAAAGGGTGACTATATTTGCAGTTAAATAGTCTTTCTTTTTGTTAATTTTTTTCTTTAAAGTGAACTAGTATTTTCTAATATAGTGCTATTTTTTAAGTTGATGATACTCTACAGGGATTTTCATTATTTCAAAGTCACCAGAACTAAAAAATAAAATGGACATTGGAAATTCTAGTTGGCTGACGTTTGGCAATGCATGTGTGAATTTTTGAGTTTGGTCATCTTTTTTCAACTATTTCCTATTTTTCTATTGTAATTTTTTAACATAAGAATATTAAGGCACCTTTTTCTAGTATAATCTTAGTGATAAAGCCATACTATATAACTCTGCAGTGAGTGTTCATGGATCAATCCCAGAATATAATGGTGGGAGGAATAAAAAAAGAAGGTATCAGATCTTAAATGCATCTGTGATTATATTTATTGTTCACCGGCATTTGTTTGTTTTTCGTGTTTTAGGAGGATAACTCTGAAAGTAATGACTGGATTTCGATGAAATGAAAAATGATTCAACTTTGGAGGTGAACCGGAAAATATTCTGCAACGTTGTGCATATATATATTGGTGATAGAAAAGTTTTGATCCTGAAACAGAAAAAGTAGGACATGTTTGTCCAGGATAAGACCTTTTACGAGAACAGTTTTAAGGCACTGCAGTGATGCTGGAAAAAGTGTGTGGACTTACCTGGGAAGTAGGTTGAAAAATAAAGAATTACATTATTTCAGTTGTGGGTTCTTCTTGGTCTGGATCAAAACTTTTCAGTCAACCCTTGTAGCCAAATTTAATTCAAAAAGTTGTGAGGATATTGACGAATGATGGATAATGTTGTAGGGATTTTATATTTTGCATTTTATCTAGAACATAATTTGGATCAAGGATCCAGAAGAAAATTCAATGACAAATTTTTCATCAAAAAATGATAATCACAATTTCTTTTATTTATTTGACGTAGCAAAAAAAAGCACAAAGAACTACAAAACAGCAATGAAAAATAATGATTATAGGCAAAACCTGTACAAGAAAAAAAATACAGTTTTACAATTGGTCAACCTAAAGTACAGTGGAGTAATAAAAAAAAAGCTTCTCCACCCAGACAGCTGAATGGTTCACAGAGCTGCTGATCATAAACAACATCTCTCTACACATAGTCAAATCTCTGGTTGGACTGTCTCCCTTCAACACTCTGGGCCTTGTATGAGTCATGGTAGGCTGGCCGGGCTCGCGAGTCCACCTTGTAGATGTGAGATGGCGCTTTGTACGACATTCCATCATACCTGAGGCCACAAAACAAGAAAACATCATGAAAATTCAGAAGATTTGCAGTAATTAGAAATCTGTGTGCTCAGGATAAGGTCTGACCAGTGTCATTGTTGGCATTTAACAAGTATCCTGCAGTGATATACAGTAGTGTGCCTAGATAGAAAGAGTGCGGTCAACTCAGAACATGGCGCCATTTTGGGTCCAACTGCGCTGAACTACTGAACTTCCTTTAATGTTTTCAACATTTTTTTAAATCATTTAACCACATACAGCAACACATCCAGGTACAGGTGCTATCAAAATAAATATAAAAATCGTTAAGCTATCAAATTTACATAAATTTTATGATAATCTCTGGATTATGCTTTATTCTGGACTAATTTGACCCTCAACAAGCTTTTTTCTTTCTACATTCATCACCTCCAAACATTTTCCTCTTTTACCAACTTTGAGCTGTAAAGTTGTGGAGTTTTCTGATCCATTTGTAATCACACTGTAAAAGCTGTTATAATATGATGGCAGATGAAGGATTGAAAGCAGAAAAGTGTCAAATCACAGGCTTTGTGTCTGATTTAACAGGTGCACGTCAGGATTCCAGTCTGAACAGGGTTTGAAAAAAATAAACGGTCGGACTTTTAATCAGGGAAATGACTCTGATTCCACTTTGCTCAAATTGGCGAGTGTCAGAGCTGAACTTTAATTTGTACCTCTGCATGTCCAGACTGATTGGTGTTTTTAATGGAAATACATTGCAATCGGACGGGACATTTTTCTGCTGTGAGGGAGATGCATGTAACGGATTCGTTAAAGTCAGTAGGCGCCGAACATCTACGGGGAATCCTGAATTGGGACGTGCGCCTCATTAATGACCGGGTCAAAATTTCCTCAGAATTTTTTTTTCTGCCAAATGTATTTGATCTATTATCAAAATGTGATCGGCATGCGCACTGCAAAAGCAGTGAAACAGGCAACATGTTTGCTGCTTTCACTGTGCAGCCTGATGTGTGCATCAGGTTGCGGGTCAGAGTCTGAGCACGGTGTGAAAAAAATAAATGGTTGGACTTTTAATCACGTAAATGACTTTGGTCCCACATGTGAGGGGTTTTTAATGGAAATACATTGTAATCAGACGGGACATTTTATCCGATGTGAGCAAAAATATGTTGTACAAAATCCATTATATACAGTGTTTATTACATGTGAAACAATACAAAAACTTTGGGACTTTTTTTGTCCGGTGACTGCAAATAGCCGGTTTATGTGATGACTATTTAGATGAGTTTTACTGTACATGGGACTGAACAATAAATTTACCTCTCAAAATTTTGACAATGAACTCGGCTTCCATCCCACATGGATGACTTCATTTTGCCAAATTTTTCTTCTGTTCTAATCTGAAGGGAATCTGTATATCTTCAAGCCCTTGTTGTGTAGTAAAATCACCAGTGTGAAATTAAAACTGACAGTGAACTCATAGTCCCGCGCTGACTGGAGTAGGATCTATGTACACTGGCAGTGTTAATTCAGCACTGTCAGTGTTAGTTTTACACTGGCAGTTTTACTATGTGTGTCTGTTTGTGCCTTCAAATGCACAATAACCCTGCATTTTCAGTGAATAAATAAATACTTAAAATAGCTGGATTTACATGCAGATAGATTAACAGCGAACGCCATTTTGTACCCAAGATGGCACCATGAGTCACATGACCAATTTTTTTCGACTCGTCATGTCGCCACTCTCTCTGTCACACTAATATATGGGACAAAAAATAAAACAAACAAACAGACAGTCAGACAAAACAAAACATGCACACACAAACACCAAGAGCAGGACCATTGGGATGAAGAGAGGTCGGATGCACCCCCCCGACACACACACACACACAAACACACATTTTTAAAGCTTGGTCCATGGATGTACCGGCGTGCCCAACTCTATTTTTTGTCATATTTCTATTAATAGATCAGCAACACAATGTCACAGACACTCTATTCAACTACATCCTGAAACTACAGTGTCACCTCTTGTTTCAGTTCATGATGCAGAAGATCTTTGAGTCACAGCCAACTCTAGTGGCTGGAGAATGTCAGTTGCTTGCCAAAGCGCAGCATGTCTCTGTGGAGGATTCTTACTGAAACATGCCACTGAAGGCTCATAAATGCGAATGGTCCTGTCAGCCTGAAAACACTTAGTCCTACAGACAAAGATAATTGTCATAACAAGAAGGATTTTTTTTTTTCCAGGCTCAACTCCCTGCTCAACCCTTAATGGAGCAAAGGAAAAGTTTTGTGAGGGCTTTCCACTTTTCATCACTGCTTTTTTTTTTTAATGATTATAATTTTAAATGGGTCTCTGCCATTGATGTTTCCCAGTGGTTGGAGCTGCTGCTCTGCATTGCATATATTTTTATTTAGACATATGTTAAAATATATTGATACTGTTTTGATACTGTTTTTACTGTGTGATGTAAAGATTTTGGTAAACCAATTTGTAGCACCAAAACGGTTTGTACACATGAATAAAAATATATATTCACTCAAGATTTGAGAAATTGTGAAAAACACATTTCATGTTTTCAGGTTTAGAGCCAAATTAATTCTGTGTACAGTGTACTAGACAAATATGTGCAACATATTCTGAAAGCTGAGACTGTTCTGAACATTTTGATATCCACCACATGGGCATGATTATAGAAGAAACTATCTTAAAACAGGAATTACTGAAACTGCTGTAAAATTGGAAAAAAAAAAAATACCCTTGGATCCCAGAAAGTTGGAGCCAGTTAGTCAAATCAAATCAAATCAATTTTATTTATATAGCGCCAAATCACAACAAACAGTTGCCACAAGGCGCTTTATATTGTAAGGCAAGGCCATACAATAATTACGGAAAAACCCCAACGGTCAAAACGACCCCCTGTGAGCAAGCACTTGGCGACAGTGGGAAGGAAAAACTCCCTTTTAACAGGAAGAAACCTCCAGCAGAACCAGGCTCAGGGAGGGGCAGTCTTCTGCTGGGACTGGTTGGGGCTGAGGGAGAGAACCAGGAAAAAGACATGCTGTGGAGGACAGCAGAGATCAATCACTAATGATTAAATGCAGAGTGGTGCATACAAAGCAAAAAGAGAAAGAAACACTCAGTGCATCATGGGAACCCCCCAGCAGTCTAAGTCTATAGCAGCATAACTAAGGGATGGTTCAGGGTCACCTGATCCAGCCCTAACTATAAGCTTTAGCAAAAAGGAAAGTTTTAAGCCTAATCTTAAAAGTAGAGAGGGTGTCTGTCTCCCTGATCTGAATTGGGAGCTGGTTCCACAGGAGAGGAGCCTGAAAGCTGAAGGCTCTGCCTCCCATTCTACTCTTACAAACCCTAGGAACTACAAGTAAGCCTGCAGTCTGAGAGCGAAGCGCTCTATTGGGGTGATATGGTACTATGAGGTCCCTAAGATAAGATGGGACCTGATTATTCAAAACCTTATAAGTAAGAAGAAGAATTTTAAATTCTATTCTAGAATAAACAGGAAGCCAATGAAGAGAGGCCAATATGGGTGAGATATGCTCTCTCCTTCTAGTCCCCGTCAGTACTCTAGCTGCAGCATTTTGAATTAACTGAAGGCTTTTCAGGGAACTTTTAGGAGAACCTGATAATAATGAATTACAGTAGTCCAGCCTAGAGGAAATAAATGCATGAATTAGTTTTTCAGCATCACTCTGAGACAAGACCTTTCTAATTTTAGAGATATTGCGCAAATGCAAAAAAGCAGTCCTACATATTTGTTTAATATGCGCATTGAATGACATATCCTGATCAAAAATGACTCCAAGATTTCTCACAGTATTACTAGAGGTCAGGGTAATGTCATCCAGAGTAAGGATCTGGTTAGACACCATGTTTCTAAGATTTGTGGGGCCAAGTACAATAACTTCAGTTTTATCTGAGTTTAAAAGCAGGAAATTAGAGGTCATCCATGTCTTTATGTCTGTAAGACAATCCTGCAGTTTAGCTAATTGGTGTGTGTCCTCTGGCTTCATGGATAGATAAAGCTGGGTATCATCTGCGTAACAATGAAAATTTAAGCAATGCTGTCTAATAATACTGCCTAAGGGAAACATGTATAAAGTGAATAAAAATGGTCCTAGCACAGAACCTTGTGGAACTCCATAATTAACCTTAGTCAGTGAGGAGGTCTGTAAAATTCCAGTAAATAACACTGTAAAACCTACTCCAAATTCAATTGTGAAAAGTTGGATTCTGATACATACAGGTGAGGAAGTGTAAACTTACTATTTTGGGTCATGTTGGTACATTTTAACATGCAAAATGACTGCAAATGACTGCTCCTTCATTCATGCACAGTCTAACAGCTTTATGTTGCGCTGACAGTCAGCTGCGATGTGGAGCAGTAGGACCGCAGCACTCATTGTGGCCAGTGGTCAGCTCCCTCCCTGCATTATTTTAAATGTCATCCATCCCAATGACGTGATTACATGTCAACCATGGTCCCTTGACATACGCATAACTGTAGTGCATATGTGCGCATGTGACCATGTCAATCAGTACATGATCGACACACGACACCCCCACTGTCAATGTACACTGGCACATGAGTGTAAACAGTGTTCAGATATGGAGCAGCAAAGCACTCAAATGAATGGTCACGTGCCACGTGAGGTGCAGCGGACCGGCGAGCTGTTTTTATTTTTTGCCATGTCAAAAGAGCCTGCAGATACATGTGCATGGCGGTTGCATGTTGTGACGAAGTGCTGTTCTTCATGGCACGATATCTGTTCTCCAGCTTTGAGTAGCAATGACAGTAGTCAAGTGCAACATGGCTGGTCTTGGTGATCATCTGAAGGCTTTGGTGCACCCGCGTGTGCTGGCATCATCTGATTGCCTCGGTGGATGCGCCAGGGCTGTGATCATCAGTGATCGCGTGTCACGTGACGTGGCTGTCCGGTCGGCTGGCGCTATGACATGCAGGAGGGCTGGGTTTTTAATTTACATTTCTGTTGTGGTGTGGGATTGGGATATGCCGTGGTGTTTCACAGCTGTCAGCTGATCAGTCATGGACATGACAGGCATCCAGTTGTGCATGCTGCGCTGACAGTGACCACACTGCACTGCAGCCACCGTGCGAGCCTTCACAACCTCAGCTGCATCTTGATAGGCTCGTGCTGTGTGGGGGAACACACTCACATGCCATATGTGTTGCGGGGGGGGGGGGGGGGGCACTGTGTTGCTTGGTAATGGCACACCCGTGCTGCATTTAGGAAATGTGGGGCCATTCACACAGTGAGCTCAAACGTTGTCGCCTGCTCTCTATGTTCGTGTGGACTGCGCGAACAGCCCCACCTTTTCTTAGTGCCCCGCGAGTGATGTTGGATGTTCATTGGTGGCACCTGAACTCCAGCCAAATCTGTCCAAGAGTGGGTCGAATGGCCACTCGCACAGTAGTCAACGATTTTGGGCCGCTGGTGTGAAGGCCGCCTCGATGGTGTCATTCAGCCACAGTTCAACACGGACAATGATTTCATGCATCTTCTTGGCCACGGCACGATATATCCAACCTGCGTACGACATTCCTTTCAAATGCTGCGAACGCGATTAAATAACAGTGCAGCCCCATCTTGCCCGCTGTTCGAATGGGTTTCTGGTGTAAGCAACACACGAATATAAAGTGCATGTGCCATGCCAGAATGAATGTGGTGACTGCTGTCTGAGGGGTTCGAGTGCAGCTCCGATTTCCAAAGAGTGCCATTTGACTTCTTCGTGCGCCATTCTGCCTCAATCGTGTTATGTGTGAAGGGGCCCTAAAGGGAGTTGGTGTCTGTTGCAAGAATGTCTTTTGGTGACAAAGAGGAAAGAACATACAAACCCCTCCACCATGATAAGGTGGCGATCCAGTGAGGGGATGAGATCCAGGGGGAAGTGACTAGGTTGAGAATCACAACTCCAAATCTGACACCATGGTCCTGTGTCAGAAAAGGGTTGACTGTTTTCTCTGGGTCAGGGGAGAGTTATCGCCTGAAGTGGATCGGATATAAGTATCTTACGGTCTTCTTCATGAGTGGAGATAAAGGCTCTTTCACATCTTGATGATTTGGCCTGCATATACCAACATATTAAAAATACACCAAATACGCTGGTGTATGTCTACTAAGTTATGAAATTTTGTATAGGTTAAGAGCATTTGAATCATGCTGATATACGGCATATATGGTGAGTTTGTCAAAAAAAAAAAAATTGTGCATGCGCAATATTTTTCGGAGCATGCCAGCATATGGCTTATATGTCAATCAATCAATCAATCAATTTTTTTATATAGCGCCAAATCACAACAAACAGTTGCCCCAAGGCGCTTTATATTGTAAGGCAAGGCCATACAATAATTATGTAAAACCCCAACGGTCAAAAACGACCCCCTGTGAGCAAGCACTTGGCTACAGTGGGAAGGAAAAACTCCCTTTTAACAGGAAGAAACCTCCAGCAGAACCAGGCCCAGGGAGGGGCAGTCCTCTGCTGGGACTGGTTGGGGCTGAGGGAGAGAACCAGGAAAAAGACATGCTGTGGAGGGGAGCAGAGATCGATCACTAATGATTAAATGCAGAGTGGTGCATACAGAGCAAAAAGAGAAAGAAACAGTGCATCATGGGAACCCCCCAGCAGTCTACGTCTATAGCAGCATAACTAAGGGATGGTTCAGGGTCACCCGATCCAGCCCTAACTATAAGCTTTAGCAAAAAGGAAAGTTTTAAGCCTAATCTTAAAAGTAGAGAGGGTGTCTGTCTCCCTGATCTGAATTGGGAGCTGGTTCCACAGGAGAGGAGCCTGAAAGCTGAAGGCTCTGCCTCCCATTCTACTCTTACAAACCCTAGGAACTACAAGTAAGCCTGCAGTCTGAGAGCGAAGCGCTCTATTGGGGTGATATGGTACTACGAGGTCCCTAAGATAAGATGGGACCTGATTATTCAAAACCTTATAAGTAAGAAGAAGAATTTTAAATTCTATTCTAGAATTAACAGGAAGCCAATGAAGAGAGGCCAATATGGGTGAGATATGCTCTCTCCTTCTAGTCCCCGTCAGTACTCTAGCTGCAGCATTTTGAATTAACTGAAGGCTTTTTAGGGAACTTTTAGGACAACCTGATAATAATGAATTACAATAGTCCAGCCTAGAGGAAATAAATGCATGAATTAGTTTTTCAGCATCACTCTGAGACAAGACCTTTCTGATTTTAGAGATATTGCGTAAATGCAAAAAACCAGTCCTACATATTTGTTTAATATGCGCTTTGAATGACATATCCTGATCAAAAATGACTCCAAGATTTCGCACAGTATTACTAGAGGTCAGGGTAATGCCATCCACAGTAAGGATCTGGTTAGACTCCATGTTTCTAAGATTTGTGGGGCCAAGTACAATAACTTCAGTTTTATCTGAGTTTAAAAGCAGGAAATTAGAGGTCATCCATGTCTTTACGTCTGTAAGACAATCCTGCAGTTTAGCTAATTGGTGTGTGTCCTCTGGCTTCATGGATAGATAAAGCTGGGTATCATCTGCGTAACAATGAAAATTTAAGCAATACCGTCTAATAATACTGCCTAAGGGAAGCATGTATAAAGTGAATAAAATTGGTCCTAGCACAGAACCTTGTGGAACTCCATAATTAACTTTAGTCTGTGAAGAAGATTCCCCATTTACATGAACAAATTGTAATCTATTAGACAAATATGATTCAAACCACCGCAGCGCAGTGCCTTTAATACCTATGGCATGCTCTAATCTCTGTAATAAAATTTTATGGTCAACAGTATCAAAAGCAGCACTGAGGTCTAACAGAACAAGCACAGAGATGAGTCCACTGTCCGAGGCCATAAGAAGATCATTTGTAACCTTCACTAATGCTGTTTCTGTACTATGATGAATTCTAAAACCTGACTGAAACTCTTCAAATAGACCATTCCTCTGCAGATGATCAGTTAGCTGTTTTACAACTACCCTTTCAAGAATTTTTGAGAGAAAAGGAAGGTTGGAGATTGGCCTATAATTAGCTAAGATAGCTGGGTCAAGTGACGGCTTTTTAAGTAATGGTTTAATTACTGCCACCTTAAAAGCCTGTGGTACATAGCCAACTAACAAAGATAGATTGATCATATTTAAGATCGAAGCATTAAATAATGGTAGGGCTTCCTTGAGCAGCCTGGTAGGAATGGGATCTAATAAACATGTTGATGGTTTGGATGAAGTAACTAATGAAAATAACTCAGACAGAACAATCGGAGAGAAAGAGTCTAACCAAATACCGGCATCACTGAAAGCAGCCAAAGATAACGATACGTCTTTGGGATGGTTATGAGTAATTTTTTCTCTAATAGTTAAAATTTTGTTAGCAAAGAAAGTCATGAAGTCATTACTAGTTAAAGTTAATGGAATACTCAGCTCAATAGAGCTCTGACTCTTTGTCAGCCTGGCTACAGTGCTGAAAAGAAACCTGGGGTTGTTCTTATTTTCTTCAATTAGTGATGAGTAGAAAGATGTCCTAGCTTTACGGAGGGCTTTTTTATAGAGCAACAGACTCTTTTTCCAGGCTAAGTGAAGATCTTCTAAGTTAGTGAGACGCCATTTCCTCTCCAACTTACGGGTTATCTGCTTTAAGCTACGAGTTTGTGAGTTATACCACGGAGTCAGGCACTTCTGATTTAAAGCTCTCTTTTTTAGAGGAGCTACAGCATCCAAAGTTGTCTTCAATGAGGATGTAAAACTACTGATGAGATACTCTATCTCACTTACAGAGTTTAGGTAGCTACTCTGCACTGTGTTGGTATATGGCATTAGAGAACATAAAGAAGGAATCATATCCTTAAACCTAGATACAGCGCTTTCTGAAAGACTTCTAGTGTAATGAAACTTATTCCCCACTGCTGGGTAGTCCATCAGAGTAAATGTAAATGTTATTAAGAAATGATCAGACAGAAGGGAGTTTTCAGGGAATACTGTTAAGTCTTCTATTTCCATACCACAAGTCAGAACAAGATCTAAGATATGATTAAAGTGGTGGGTGGACTCATTTACTTTTTGAGCAAAGCCAATAGAGTCTAATAATAGATTAAATGCAGTGTTGAGGCTGTCATTCTCAGCATCTGTGTGGATGTTAAAATCGCCCACTATAATTATCTTATCTGAGCTAAGCACTAAGTCAGACAAAAGGTCTGAAAATTCACAGAGAAACTCACAGTAACGACCAGGTGGACGATAGATAATAACAAATAAAACTGGTTTTTGGGACTTCCAATTTGGATGGACAAGACTAAGAGTCAAGCTTTCAAATGAATTAAAGCTCTGTCTGGGTTTTTGATTAATTAATAAGCTGGAATGGAAGATTGCTGCTAATCCTCCGCCCCGGCCCGTGCTACGAGCATTCTGACAGTTAGTGTGACTCGGGGGTGTTGACTCATTTAAACTAACATATTCATCCTGCTGTAACCAGGTTTCTGTAAGGCAGAATAAATCAATATGTTGATCATTTATTATATCATTTACCAACAGGGACTTAGAAGAGAGAGACCTAATGTTTAATAGACCACATTTAACTGTTTTAGTCTGTGGTGCAGTTGAAGGTGCTATATTATTTTTTCTTTTTGAATTTTTATGCTTAAATAGATTTTTGCTGGTTATTGGTGGTCTGGGAGCAGGCACCGTCTCTACGGGGATGGGGTAATGAGGGGATGGCAGGGGGAGAGAAGCTGCAGAGAGGTGTGTAAGACTACAACTCTGCTTCCTGGTCCCAACCCTGGATAGTCACGGTTTGGAGGATTTAAGAAAATTGGCCAGATTTCTAGAAATGAGAGCTGCTCCATCCAAAGTGGGATGGATGCCGTCTCTCCTAACAAGACCAGGTTTTCCCCAGAAGCTTTGCCAATTATCTATGAAGCCCACCTCATTTTTTGGACACCACTCAGACAGCCAGCAATTCAAGGAGAACATGCGGCTAAACATGTCACTCCCGGTCTGATTGGGGAGGGGCCCAGAGAAAACTACAGAGTCCGACATTGTTTTTGCAAAGTTACACACCGATTTAATGTTAATTTTAGTGACCTCCGATTGGCGTAACCGGGTGTCATTACTGCCGACGTGAATTACAATCTTACCAAATTTACGCTTAGCCTTAGCCAGCAGTTTCAAATTTCCTTCAATGTCGCCTGTTCTGGCCCCCGGAAGACAATTGACTATGGTTGCTGGTGTCGCTAACTTCACATTTCGCAAAACAGAGTCGCCAATAACCAGAGTTTGATCCTCGGCGGGTGTGTCGCCGAGTGGGGAAAAACGGTTAGAAATGTGAACGGGTTGGCGGTGTACACGGGGCTTCTGTTTAGGGCTACGCTTCCTCCTCACAGTCACCCAGTCGGCCTGCTTTCCCGGCTGCTCGGGATCTGCCAGGGGGGAACTAACGGCGGCTAAGCTACCTTGGTCCGCACCGACTACAGGGGCCTGGCTAGCTGTAGACTTTTCCACGGTGCGGAGCCGAGTCTCCAATTCGCCCAGCCTGGCCTCCAAAGCTACGAATAAGCTACACTTATTACAAGTACCGTTACTGCTAAAGGAGGCCGAGGAATAACTAAACATTTCACACCCAGAGCAGAAAAGTGCGGGAGAGACAGGAGAAGCCGCCATGCTAAATCGGCTAAGAGCTAGTAGCTACGCTAAGCTAGCGGATTCCTAAAAACACGCAAAGTGAATAATGTGTAAATAATTTAGAGGTGATTCAGCAGAAGGAGTGCTTTAGTTAAGGCACGTAAAGATTACACTGGGAAACAAATCGTAATCTAGATAACTAGATCAATCTAACTGCGCAGATTAAACAGCTAACAGATACAGAAAAACACCGCTGTGCTCTGGAACAGGAAGTGATACAATACCGCAGTGAGAGCCAACCACCAGTAGAGGCAAGTGTAAGCTCACGCATACGCGGGCCATAAGTTGTAAGGTAAGCTATACAATTGTTGACACATGTTACTTGTAAGTTACTTACAAGTCAAAATACATTGAAATAATGTCTAGCATACCCAAAATGTATGAGTAACTTGCTTTGAACCTATGTGTAACTTATCTCCAATGCACATTGACACATGTAGATGTATTTGATGTGTTACAGATGACCACAGAACTTACTGAATGTGCAGGCTACCATAAAATGGCCTATTATGCATTTCCACAATGGGTACTAAAATATCCAACCCATACCATAATATCCAACCCGTACCATACCATTTTTTTCAGCACCCTTTGGCTGGGGTCCCAAAATTATGGACCAGTTACAAAAGGGAGGCGTTAACTTGTTGCTGTGCATTGACTGGCTGAACAACTGAAAGTTACATTTCTCATACAAACAGTTCAGACTGTGTCAAATATTAAAACCATTCACACACTTAGTAAATATAAAGTCTTAATCAGAAACCTTTTAATCTTACCTGTTTGTTTCAGTTAGATTCATCATCACAGCCTGATGAAAACCTATCCACATAAAGCATCCATATTTTGGAGAACGGCATATGAAAATACTTTATTTACTTGTACTGAAGTATGTAAATGCAGTGTTTGTAAAGAAGTCCCTCTGTGTTTGTCTACTGCCGGTGTTTTTCTCAGCCTGAACCAGAGAACACTGGCGCTTTGTCCCACAACAAGAAAATTAAGAGTACGTGTGCTCGATGACGTGCATGTCAAAATCTACATCTACATGCTTGGCCTACAAAACAAAAGGATACTGCTCATGGTGGAAACACAAGCCAAGCCAGACTTAACTACTCCAACTCGTACCATACCGTTCCGTACTAACCGAGACTGTTCGGTGTTCAGACTGTTCGAGAGTTGAGCATGAGATCGATAGATGGATTGGGGCATTGTCTAATGTTTTACAAATGCTGTACCAGACCGTCATGTTGAAGAAAGAGCTGAGCCAAAAGATGCAACGCTCAATTTACCAGTTGATTTTCTCTCCTATCCTCACCTATGGTCATGAACTTTGGGTAATGATCAAAAGAATGAGATACAAGTGGCGGAAATGAGGTTCTTCCATCAGGTCTCTGGACTTACACTCCTGGACAGGGTGAGAATTTTGTCTATCCAGGAAGGACTCAAAGTACTGAGATGATTCCGTCATCTGGTGAGGATTCCAGGCACGTCCAAATGGGAGGAGCTCTTAGGGAAGACCAAGGACACACTGGAGGGGCTATATTTCCCAGTTGCCTTTGGAATGCCTCAGAATCCCCCGGGAAATGTTAGAAGACTTGGCCAAGGATAGGGAAGTGTGGGATGAGCTTCTTGGTCTACTGCCGTAGTCACTCAGAAAATGAGTGAATGATTCTATAAAATATTAAATAAACATAAATGCTATTTTATTTTCTTGTTGCTTACTGGCTCAAAAGCATCAAGTGGTTAAAAATAAAGGTACGCTATGATTTGCTGTTGGCTTGGCCCAGCTCCAGGCAATGTTTATCATTTTATACATTTGGATTACATCTTGGAGTTTAACATGACTTTTGGTTTAAAATATCATCTGTATCACCTAGCAGCTGCACAGCACTGCTTGGATATCCAAACTAAAACTAAGTTCCCTCAGTTTCTTGCATATGTGCATAAGTGAAAGTGCATCACAATTCATTTCTCATCTCAAACAATTTGAATCATCACACATTTATATTGATTTTGAAATGATTTGTGATTTACTATTACATCCTCAATTAGTAAACTTGCTCTGTGTTGCATGGTGCCAAATGGTTGGTGTACTTGTTTCAAAACAGAAGGCTCCTGGTTCAAGACCACGTGTACTTGTATTCCATGTAATCTGTTGTTGAATCAAGAAGGGCAGCTGGTGTAAAACCTGTGCCAGTTAAACATGCAGGTCAGCCGTGGTGACCCTGAGTGAAAAGGGAGAAGCCAAAAACTCTTAATAGCAGGAGTCGTGGCCAAGTGGTTAGAGCATTTGGTTTCCGTGCAGAAAGCTCCTGGTTCAAATCCCCCACCCCTGCCCATTTGTCCATGTAATGTGGAGTTGCATCAGGAAGGCCTCTGGTGTAAAATTTGTGCCAAATCAACATACAGATCCACCTTGGGTTTGCTGTGGTGACCCTGAGTCAAAACAAGAGAGCAGCTGAAAGGTCTTACTTTCACAAAAGTTCTTAATAGAAACTTTATTTTCTTCCACTGAACACATGCCATTTGTGGCGATATGCATTGGATGAGCTGGCAGGCTTCTTTTTGACCAAGACTCCATATCCGAGTGGCAGTTCCTCTCGGATATGGAGAGACTGCAGGCTTACTTGTAGTTCCTAGGGTTTGTAAGAGTAGAATGGGAGGCAGAGCCTTCAGCTTTCAGGCTCCTCTCCTGTGGAACCAGCTCCCAATTCAGATCAGGGAGACAGACACCCTCTCTACTTTTAGGATTAGGCTTAAAACTTTCCTTTTTGCTAAAGCTTATAGTTAGGGCTGGATCAGGTGACCCTGAACCATCCCTCAGTTATGCTGCTATAGACGTAGACTGCTGGGGGGTTCCCATGATGCACTGAGTGTTTCTTTCTCTTTTTGCTCTGTATGCACCACTCTGCATTTAATCATTAGTGATCGATCTCTGCTCCCCTCCACAGCATGTCTTTTTCCTGGTTCTCTCCCTCAGCCCCAACCAGTCCCAGCAGAAGACTGCCCCTCCCTGAGCCTGGTTCTGCTGGAGGTTTCTTCCTGTTAAATGGGAGTTTTTCCTTCCCACTATCGCCAAGTGCTTGCTCACAGGGGGTCGTTTTGACCATTGGGGTTTTTACGTAATTATTGTATGGCCTTGCCTTACAATATAAAGCGCCTTGGGGCAACTGTTTGTTGTGATTTGGCGCTATATAAATAAAATTGATGATTGATGATGATGATTGATGCAACACACACAGAAACATTCTGCGTGCACAGAAAACACGCAGCAGACACAACCATCCAGTTGATGCCACTAACAGCAGCCCCATTTGCTCTTATGGCTCTATGCAGATGTGTTTTGGCAGACAGCGGTTCAGCTGGGACTTTGTCACAGCACAAGTGGCCATTTCTGTTGGCATACATATTCTATGTGCCTATAGACTGCTGGTGAATATTAAAAAATAGATTTAATTAACACTCTCTTTATTTATAAGTACTGTCTCTATGTTTTGCACAAACTCCAATCATCTGAAATAAAGCAAATCTAGAAGTAGAAAATATTACAATTCCTTTTAAAGGGTGCTAATCCCCATAGAAGCCCATGTTAAAATGTCGAACTTTACAGCAGAAATAAACATGTTTACAGCCTGGTACAACAGTCTCTATTGCTAGTTTCCTCCTCAATGACAACTGTTATGGTTGATTATTTTTTTCAAAATAACTCATCAGTTTAACATATTTTAAGCCATAAAATTATGAATAATTAGGGGCGGAGTGGCTTTGATTGACAGCTAGTGTGTGCCTTGGGTCCAGCGCCCCACTCACCAAGACTGCTAGCTGGGGTGGAAGCTAGTTGTTGTGGACTGAATGTGTCTGTCCTTGCTGAACATTTTAATATTTGTAATAATATGGCTTGTTGTGTGGTTACAGATCATCTGAGAACTCTGCTCCAGTATGTTTGTCGAGTGAAACGTCTGTGTGTGAGAACATAATACAGACACAGGTATTGTTACCATGATTTTGAAATAGAATTCAGTGTTGCAATGGTTTGGCCTATGTCTTGTGCCTGTCAAAATGACATGGATTATTTAGTCGGTGTGTCCCTGGTGGAGCGTACCGCTGCTTCTTCTCTGGACTCATTCCACGGCAGGCAAGACACATGAAGATGCCTCCAATGAACAGAACGGCTGCACCGATCCAACCGACGAACAGAGCCGGGCCAAACGTATACCTGAAAGGAAGTGCAGTTACCAAACACTGGCAGTGAAATTGTTCTCGGAAAAAGGTGTCACACTTGTAACTGGTAGTTACCTTGGAGCTAGAGCTCCGGTGAGTCCACCAATAGTAGTGCTGAATCCACTTGCATATGTTGTGAATTCAAAACTTTGAACAATCAAGTTAGCGAAGGCCGATACCCCAGCAATGCCACAGACACCTGGAAATTATAATTACCAAATACTACTGGAAACAGTGCAAAAAGTGATCATTTGGACAACAGAGCGCCATTCTGCACTGTAAACCCGAACAAGTTAGCAGAAGTCAAAAATATTGATGCAATTAATTGCCATTAATTCATAAACTTAAAAGTCAATTGTTCCTATAACTTAAAAGTTAAGATTACATGCTACTTGTACCTCATGATTAAAAGTAAATTAAATGATTCATTAAGTAAAAGTAAGTCCCATGCCATACCAAGATGCTGATTAGACTCCATGATTAGTGCACAGGTGTGCCTTAGACTGTCCACAATAAAAGGCCACTCTGAAAGGTGCAGTTTTGTTTTATTGGGGGGGGATACCAGTCAGTATCTGGTGTGACCATCATTTGCCTCATGCAGTGCAACACATCTCCTTCACATAGAGTTGATCAGGTTGTCAACTGTGGCCTGTGGAATGTTGGTCCACTCCTCTTCAATGGCTGTGCGAAGTTGCTGGATACTGGCAGGAACTGGTACATGCTGTCGTATACGCTGGTCCAGAGCATTCCAAACATGCTCAATGGGTGACATGTCCGGTGAGTATGCCGGCCATGCAAGAACTGGGACATTTTCAGCTTCCAAGAATTGTGTACAGATCCTTGCAACATGGGGCCGTGCATTATCCTGCTGCAACATGAGGTGATGTTCTTGGATGTATGGCACAACAATGGGCCTCAGGATCTCATCACGGTATCTCTGTGCATTCAAAATGCCATCAATAAAATGCACCTGTGTTCTTCGTCCATAACAGACGCCTGCCCATACCATAACCCCACCGCCACCATGGGCCACTCGATCCACAACACTGACATCAGAAAACCGCTCACCCACACGACGCCACACACGCTGTCTGCCATCTGCCCTGGACAGTGTGAACCTGGATTCATCCGTGAAGAGAACACCTCTCCAACATGCCAAACGCCAGCGAATGTGAGCATTTGCCCACTCAAGTCGGTCACGACGACGAACTGGAGTCAGGTCGAGACCCCGATGAGGACGACGAGCATGCAGATGAACTTCCCTGAGACAGTTTCTGACAGTTTGTGCAGAAATTCTTTGGTTATGCAAACCGATTGTTTCAGCAGCTGTCCGAGTGGCTGGTCTCAGACGATCTTGGAGGTGAACATGCTGGATGTGGAGGTCCTGGGCTGGTGTGGTTACATGTGGTCTGCGGTTGTGAGGCTGGTTGGATGTACTGCCAAATTCTCTGAAACGCCTTTGGAGACGGCTTATGGTAGAGAAATGAACATTCAATACACGAGCAACAGCTCTGGTTGACATTCCTGCTGTCAGCATGCCAACTGCACGCTCCCTCAAATCTTGCGACATCTGTGGCATTGTGCTGTGTGATAAAACTGCACCTTTCAGAGTGGCCTTTTATTGTGCGCAGTCTAAGGCACACCTGTGCACTAATCATGGTGTCTAATCAGCATCTTGATATGGCACACCTGTGAGGTGGGATGGATTATCTCAGCAAAGGAGAAGTGCTCACTATCACAGATTTAGACTGGTTTGTGAACAATATTTGAGGGAAATGGTGATATTGTGTATGTGGAAAAAGTTTTAGATCTTTGAGTTCATCTCATACAAAATGGGAGCAAAACCAAAAGTGTTGTGTTTATATTTTTGTTGAGTGTATGACGGAATGTTTTGGAGTTATGGGGTAAAAACAGCAAAATGGTGACAAAGGTCAATTTCAGTTTGTACAGGGGTCAAAAGTTAAAGTTGCTCCAATTTCAGCATAAAATTATGCAAATTATTGGTTGAAATAAAAGGATCAATAAATGGAATAGTTTTGACTGTTTTGAATGCTTTGTCTCCAAAGTAAAGGTCAAACAAGGTCAACATCCATTGAATTCTATGACATGTGACATATGTTACGCTGTAACATGATAACTAAGCATGACAGATGGTGCAAAGTATTCCTTTTAAGAACCCTATTAACCCAAACAATAATTTGCAGATTATTTTACTGAAATTGGAGCAACTTTAACTTTTGACCCCTGTACAAACTGAAATTGACCTTTGTCACCATTTTTGCTGTTTTGACCCCATAACTCCAGAACATTCTGTCATAGAGAATCCAAACAATACCTTTTTGGGAATATTATGATCAGACAAGTAATGTGATATAGTTTTTAACATGATTGGAGCATTTTTAAAGTTTGACCTCTGTGTAATTCTTCATTGACCCCTACCTGACTACAGCTACCACCCTGGGATGACTATCATACATTTTTGTGTAGGCCATGATACACTGAGGCTGGATTCTAAGTGTTGTTTTATTCCCCTTAAGTGGTACCGAAAACCTGCTTGGTCCATGGACTAATATAATTAGAAATTCTTTTAAGTTGTGCTTAAGTTATGCTTTGAAGTTTAGCTTATTTAATATACAATTAGTTCAAGTCAATCAAAAATTCTGAGTTTAATTTTCTCAAAAACAAAGTCCATGTTACACTTACTTGAAATATTTAAATAAGTACAATGTTTACTTTTAACTTACATGATGTAATATTTTTAATTAATTTGAATGTTTGGGTTTACAGTAGTGATATCTGCACACCTGCAAGAAGAAACAGGATCCCGGCTGTCAGGGTCATTGTGGCTTTGATGTTGTCCTCCATGTTCCCCATCTTCAGGCATTTCAGGGCAAAAATGCCGGTAAGACAGCCGATCGCTCCGAGAACAATGCCAACAATCATCAATGCACGTACAGCTTGAAGAAGGGCTGAAAATCAAATGTGCATAATTTAGGATGGTATGTTTGTTTAAATGTAAAAATAGTACACCAAAGTGAATTATTTGAATGCTAAATAGTCTAATTAACCAAAAATAACAAGGCAACATTGGCTTCTGAATTTTCATAAGAATAAATGGGCCTATAAGTATTATATTTCACTTTTATTTCATATATGAAGTCAAATATATTTAACCAAAAATACTGCTTATAATTCAAATAAACAGATTTGATTGATGGAAGAATAACAGTCATTTGTTTTGGTAATCAGTTCATCATAAATAATTTATCAAAGTAAAATCCTAAGTTTTTAAACCATCCTATCTTTCTGTAAATGGAAATTATTATAAAGGTAATTGCCTCCTCTCCTTTTACATCACTCTAAAAAGTGAAATTTTTTTTTTTTTTTGATTTGGCCTTTTGAGCAAACAAAGCAAGCAAACTCATGATGTAATTTTGGTGAATATAATATAATCTTGAACTATTTTCTAATTTTTCTTTGAGTAGTCATTCCACAAAAATAATAACCAAGAGAATGTTGTGTAACATATTATTATTATTATTATTATTATTATTATTGTGCTAATTACACACCTTCCAGAATGATCTGTTTTAAAATCTCCTTTTCTTGCATTTACAGGACAAAATTAAGGTACTTTAATGCTGAGATGTTCACAGGTAATAAACAGCTGCAATTATTGCTATTTTTTCCAAAGAATTACAACTGTTGTCTTAAACATATCTATAACAATCACAAATATTTTTGCTCAAATATTGATTACGATATATATCAGCCAAATGTTTTAAATCTAAAATAGACTTAAGAAGCTCAATAAACATGACATTTGATGAAATTAAATGGAAAAAGTCCAAGAAACAAGAATAAATGCAAGAAGAAATAAACTAAAACTGCAGCAGCAGTGTAGTTAGAACTCAGGACTTAGTGTTCCATGTAGTGAAGCACTGATTTCATTGACCACTGATGTTGTAACTATATTATTATTATAACCTTAAGCCTTTAAGGCAGTATATACAATGCGCGCTACACTACATTCAGCTGTTAAGTGCAGAGTGTGGAAATGTACTTGAAAGCTTGTGCTTGCTCAGCTAAGCTTAAGCTTTTTCATCATTTGATTCCAGAGCGACATCATCTTTTCTGCAGTCCACTGCATTTTTACACAGGGCAACGAGGAAAAGCTGCCCCCAGACCTTCCAAATATTTCTAAAGTCCTCCCAGCTCTTTGAGGAAATGTTCTCCCAATCAAAGAGCCACTTCATGCCTATTTTCTTTAAAGATAATTCTCTTACCTGGCAGTCCGAGGATGGTAAAATACGGCCTGCATTGCGTTGTACCGTATGCTGTTCCTACACACGAATTCCACAGACCAGAATAGGTGTAAACATTTGTTACTATTGTAAAAGACCGGTCTTGTAAGCTCCACATGTCCATCGCTGTGGCAGCTGATATTAAAAACTGGCCCAACACAGACAACATGAGGCCTGATAACTGAATCAGCGAGACAGCCATTTTAACAAAAACGCAACCAAAGTAACGGAGTTATGAAATGGCAGCGCCCACACTCGGGCTTATCATCATGAACTGCCCTTATCACATGTTTACCTTAATTTTTCAACACGCTTTGTTCCAGTTTCAGGAAATAGTAGCAGTGAGAATTTCCACCCTTTAGCGATAAAGGCCGTGGTTTGACCTTTCGCCATTATTTTCCCATTATCCCCATCAAAGAAAAAACATCTCAATACAACAGAGCCTCTTGTATGTTTTAACTGAACCACTGCACAATATTACATTGAAACCACTGATTAGTACGTTTAAAAAACTCTACCCTGACCATCTTTATATTATATAGGTTCACATACAGCCTGTGGAATTCAGACAGCAACTGTATTTGTTGTGTTGACGTTGCCGCAACAAACCTTACAGTACCTGGCAGTCCCAGAATGGTGAAATATGGACGGCACTCCGTGAATCCGGAGCTTTGCCTTACGCAGGAGTTCCAGAGGCCTGAATACGAGTACACGGCAGTCACAACACTGTCAAAGAGGTCCTGCGTCGCCCACTGGTCCATCCCAGTGGCAGCGATGATTCCTGCTAAACCCAATAAACTGAGCAAGAAGCCTATCACCTGACAGAGAGTGGCTGCCATGGTGCTGTCTTCTGTGCTGCTGGAAAAAGGTAAAATAAAAACTAAAAAGAATTTTAAAAAATGATGTGGAGTTGAGCGTTTTTCACTACTGCAGGTCTGATTCTGATATGGGCACGTTTGATGTCTAGAAGGACTTCAGCAGTGACCTGGAGTGTTTGCATACCATCCCTTACAGAATGAACTGGGTGGAGCCTATCAGTATCAGTCAAATGTGATTAATGTTTCACGCTGGTTAATGCATTGCTCACAGGAGTCATGTTTCTTCACGCAAACTGTTTAACACAATCCACAAATAAGAGACGAAACCAAGCTGGTACCTATACCTCAACCCTCAGCCATCAAACAGTCCACATCCACGGAAATCTGGGACAATTTTCCACCCTAACACTTTTTTGTTTAAAATAATTATGAATTAACCCATCTATCTCTCCTCACATACAGTAGTGTTCAGAATAATAGTAGTGCTATGTGACTAAAAAGATTAATCCAGGTTTTGAGTATATTTATTATTGTTACATGGGAAACAAGGTACCAGTAGATTCAGTAGATTCTCACAAATCCAACAAGACCAAGCATTCATGATATGCACACTCTTAAGGCTATGAAATTGGGCTATTAGTAAAAAAAGTAGAAAAGGGGATGTTCACGATAATAGTAGTTGTGGAACAAACAGGTGTGAATCAGGTGTCCCCTATTTAAGGATGAAGCCAGCACCTGTTGAACATGCTTTTCTCTTTGAAAGCCTGAGGAAAATGGGCCCTTCATGACATTGTTCAGAAGAACAGCGTAGTTTGATTAAAAAGGTGATTGGAGAGGGAAAAAATTATACACAGGTGCAAAAGATTATAGGCTGTTCATCTACAATGATCTCCAATGCTTTAAAATGGACAAAAAAACCAGAGACGCGTGGAAGAAAATGGAAAACAACCATCAAAATGGATAGAAGAATAACCAGAATGGCAAAGGCTCACCCATTGATCAGCTCCAGGATGATCAAAGACAGTCTGGAGTTACCTGTAAGTGCTGTGACAGTTAGAAGACGCCTGTGTGAAGCTAATTTATTTGCAAGAATCCCCCGCAAAGTCCCTCTGTTAAATAAAAGACATGTGCAGAAGAGGTTACAATTTGCCAAAGAACACATCAACTGGCCTAAAGAGAAATGGAGGAATATTTTGTGGACTGATGAGAGTAAAATTGTTCTTTTTGGGTCCAAGGGCCGCAGACAGTTTGTGAGACGACCCCCAAACTCTGAATTCAAGCCACAGTTCACAGTGAAGACAGTGAAGCATGGTGGTGCAAGCATCATGATATGGGCATGTTTCTCCTACTATGGTGTTGGGACTATATATCGCATACCAGGTATCATGGATCAGTTTGGATATGTCAGAATACTTGAAGAGGTCATGTTGCCTTATGCTGAAGAGGACATGCCCTTGAAATGGGTGTTTCAACAAGACAATGACCCCAAGCACACTAGTAAACGAGCAAAATCTTGCTTCCAAACCAACAAAATTAATGCCTCGTACATGTGAAGAAGTCATGAAAAACTGTGGTTATACAACTAAATACTAGTTTAGTGATTCACAGGATTGCTAAAAAAGCAGTTTGAACATAATAGTTTTGAGTTTGTAGCGTCAACAGCAGATATAGATATGTTTTTCAGAGTTGTTATGAATGTCTTGGTGGTTTTCCTCACTAACTTCCTTCCTGCACAGTCACTTAGATTTTGAGAACTGTCTTCTCCAGACTGATTTACTATACAGTACCGTACTATTTCTGTTTTTAAAGAGTGATATAAATAAAGTCTAAGATATATTCCGTGATGTGGAAATGTACATGTATCCATCCCATGACTTGTCTCAAGAAAACTGGCTCTCTTCGACTTGAAGCTGAAAGTCTACACTACAAGAACATGGTGATTGTTTCATTTCAAATCCTTTGTGGTGTACAGAGGCAAAATTAAAAAATTGTCACCCTGTTCCAATACTTATGGAGCTAACTGAAGCGTCTACTTAAATCCACTTACCAGTCAGACATTTGTTCATATTCACAACTTTCTGACATTGCTTAAAGAGTTGGCAAAATCATACAACAAACACATTTTATAGTGAATTTTTCTTTTCTAGTGAATTCTTCTGTATTCACAGCATCCTGTTTGCACTGCAAAGTTGGCTGACACACACCAGTACAACCCAGGATAAAGTGAACACTGTGCTTGTTGTCCCATGCTGATTTTTAAAAATTTGACAGAAGTTAAATGATCACCAGCATTTATCTGTGCATTTGATGACTTTTTAGTTGATCTCTGTGAAACTTGGTGGAACAATCAATCTTATCACCAGGAAGAACTCAAAATTTTACTGTTGATCAGAACCAAAAGTAAGTGTATCATCCACAGAAAGGATGTTGTCGTGAGCGCTTTGTATGGCCTCGTGAGGAATTATTGTAAAGCACTTTGAGCATCTGATGCAGATAGAAAAGCGCTATATAAATGCAGTCCATTTACCATTCCAGGTGTTCACCAGCATGAGCCGTCTCTGGGTAGTGTCCACCCCTCAGAACCACACCAAAAATTGATGCAGCAAAGCTCCAAATCGTTCAGACATTTATTCGCAATAAAAATCCAACGAGAGAGGTGGACCACTGCTCACACAAAGCCTGCTCACAGGCGAATGACGCAACTGACAGGTGTGAAAAAACTCACGCATGCGCACGAAGGTTCAAGCTTGGCTGATGCAATCACACGTGATTCAAATCCATATGGTTTTTGAAAAAAATAAAAAGGTCGGATACTTTTCTAACAGACCTTGTATTTGTGCATACCAGCGGCCGAAAGACAGAGTGTGCCCTGTGAGAGCCCATCGAAGCCTCTCGCGGTAGGTGTCGGCCAAATTCCAGGTGACACGCACGTACATCTAACACCGCTCGCATGGTACTTAGAAAATGTGTGGCCATTCATACTATGAGCATGACAGCAGTCAGCAGATGATCACTGTCGAGGTGGATGTGAAATTTGTCTGAGTGCCCCATGACTGTGAATTTGCTGAGTGCACATGTGACGTGTGAGAGTGTCAGCTCTCCCCACAACATGTGTGCGTGTATTTTGCACACTCCTCCCCGCTCCCTCCCCCGCAGGCGAGGCAACTCTCATCTGATCACACAGTGACATCTTGGTCTGTGTGCTGGCTGCCCACAGCTGTTGTGACATCTCCGGCTCGGGACGTCACAGCTGCAGAACACGTCACGTGTTTTGATGGACATGCGTGTGTGTGTGTGCTTGTGCGAAAATACATAAAAACATATATTGCTTTTGGGATGGACTGGAGAAACAGACATTCAGCTCATTTGGACATGCAGCAGGCGATCTGAATGTCACATCTGACAAGACATGCATGTCGGGCATTGACGGCTGTGAGTGGCACGCCGCAGTACCAGGACAAGCCAACAGTGCCACAAATACGGCACTTTCAGTCACATATCAGCAGAAATATGCTGTACTGGTCATCATTTGTTCCATTATCACAGTGCTTTTTTTTAGAAAATCCATTTATCTGCTCCTGTTCCAAGACAGTAATTGTAGTGCAGTGGTAAAGTTTCCATCTGGTAATCAGACCCTGCGGGTTCCAATCCTGTTGTTGTATGGCTGGGGGGCCTGGCTGCCTTTTGTTTCTGTCTTCTGTTTCTGTCTTTTGTTTTTCCTTCCAGCTGGCACGCGTTTAGGACTGAGTGGCTGTGTGGCTGAGTTATCAGGACCTCACCCTGATCACCTGAGGCTGATCATGTGCAGCTCGTCAGGACTCACAGCTGTGGTGCATCTACACGGATTGGAGCATGGTGGCATTTAAGTCTGGAGTACACAGTGTGTATTTGCCAGAGACTCGACCTTGTGACCAGACAGGTGAGATCGTCGTCTTGAGAGCCATCTCATCATTATGGATGGTGTTTCGCAGGTAACCTCTGCACCTGGGAGGGGGGGTTCGGGGTGTTGTTTTTTTTTTGTTGATTCCCTGTTCCACCTCCGGCTTCAGCACGCCTTTGAGCCGTCTGCCATCGGCGTGGCTGGGGTTTGGGGCAGTGGGATATACCCGCAGCTGGTGGCTGGTTTGGAAGTCGGAGGGGTGGCGCCGTTTTGTGCCGTCTGCCATAACCGCTGTTCCACTCCTCCCGGTTGACTTCTGGGGTATAGTCATGGTTGGTGACGCTGGACGTGCTTCCAGTTTCCACTGCGCCGAGGGGGTGGGGTTGGGGTTGTTTTGTTTGTATGTTTTTTTTTCCTTTTGTTTTTCCCCCCAGTTTCTGCCCTCAGGGTGTGACTGTGGTGTCCTCTGGGGGGGAAAGGGCTGTGGGTCCATCTAGCCATAGACGGCCGGGGCTGGGTCCATTGGTCATGAGGGGGGGCGTCTCCTGGGGTTAATGGAACAGTCCTCTGGGAGGCGCTGGGAGTCCCCGTGGGTGACTTTGGATCCCAGAGGGACCTCGGCTGTGGTTATTACTCCTGGAGCTGGCAGAATGTCCTCTGGGGGGTGTTGGTCCCTACATGTCGTCGGGGGGGGGGGGGGGGGGGGGGGGGGGCGTGTTAGCGGTGTTTTGGTTTGTTTGTGTTTGTCTTTTTTGTTTTATGACTAATCAGACTTTAAACATGGTTGGACAAAGGCTGACCGCACAGGTTCAAGAACTCCTGGCCACACTTGTGCAAATTGACTGACAGAAACAAGGACAAAGATGCAGTCAGAGGAGAAGACGTCAACCGTTCTGTTAGATGAAGATTCTGTTGGAAGATGAATGCAGATATGGTTTCCATCCATGGTCCCTGGAGGGGGGTGTTTCTCCTGGGCCAGGTTTGTGTGGTCGCCGGGAGGCTTCCCGTGAGGGTGGGGTGCTGTTGTATGGCTGGGGGGCCTGGCTGCCTTTTGTTTCTGTCTTCTGTTTCTGTCTTTTGTTTTTCCTTCCAGGTGGCACGCGTTTAGGACTGAGTGGCTGTGTGGCTGAGTTATCAGGACCTCACCCTGATCACCGGAGGCTGATCATGTGCAGCTCATCAGGACTCACAGCTGTGATGCATCTACACGGATTGGAGCATGGTGGCATTTAAGTCTGGAGTACACAGTGTGTATTTGCCAGAGACTCAACCTTGTGACCAGACGGGTGAGATCGTCGTCTTGAGAGCCATCTCATCATTATGGATGCAGAGAACGTCCAGGTTTGATGCCATGGTCTGTGAAAGAGGAGGGGGTGAGGTCTCACGCTCATCAGCACACTTCCTGAGGTACGTCAGGTTTTGTGACTAACATTTGTACAGTCAGTAAATGTGGTGTCCCTCACACCTTATTATATTGAGCTGTTATGTTAGTCATTTAATCAGCTTCCACTGCAGTTGAAGTATGTGAACTGGATGTTCCATGCCTGCAGGGTGGGAAGCTGATTAGTGATTAAGCCAGGAAGTGTTTGCTGTTTGTGTACACCTTTGAGCAGTCTCTCTGTATGTGGAGTGTGGACTCACATGATGATTTCTTCTTTCACAGACTCGGTTTGTCGCGGCCGCCTGGGGGGTGTTGGCGGGGTCCTTGGGTCCGAACTGTTTCTGGCTCCGGACCGTTTGTGCAGCTGGGAGTGCACCGTATACCCACCTCGCCAGTCCGCGCACTCATTTGTTATACTTTAGCACGTCACTGTTATGTTTATTAAATTTTGTTATCCTTTGTACCGTGCTCTGCTTATTTCATACTGGGTCCTTCAAACGCTGGTCGGTTCTCCGTCCTGCGTCCGACACATAACACCTGTGGCATTTTTTTTCTTTTTATTTAACCAGGGTTATTTAACCACGGGCTTCTGTATTCTGCTTCCAACACCTTGTACACCTGTTGCTACAACTATTTGCACACATCAACGGCCAAAAGACAGAGTGTGAGCTATTTTCCATCCATCCATTCCATCCATCCATTTTCTAGCACTTTATCCGGAGTCGGGTCGCGGAGGCAGCAGCTCAAGCAAAGCTGCCCAGACCTCCCGATCCATGCGCTATTTTATGTATTATATTTATATCAACCAAATAATATTCACTAATTATACAGCTGGTTTTTATTTTATTTTCCTCCACATCAGCGGTGTGATGTGGTGCACCTCGCCCCATGGAACACAGTGTGAGCAACTGCAGCTGCTCACACTGTTCCTGCTCGAAAGACACTGTCACACCAGCATCGTGCACGTCTGCCGGCACAATGTTTCTTGGTGCGCTCATACGAACTGTTCCGATGGGAGTTTCCCTGACTTGTAGATATTCGCACTATGTGTGAAGGGGCCCTAAATAATGTGTACTTTTCGTATTGTTTCATGAGTTGATGACTAAAAGGGGGATCAGATGCTTCCTAAAAGATATACAGCTGTGGCTAATTAGGTGAATCTGAATGAAAGCTTTGAAATCTGAGTCTTCCTGGTAGAACCTGCACTAAGCTACATTTCTTTGCAGTTTGAAAGACCATTTTCAGTTGATGTGCCACCTATCTGTCAGTAAGGATCAGCCAAAATGCACAACACCTCATGGAAAATTGCTGATATCAGAAACCTGGTAGTGGGAGTTCCACTACATTGCTATGAGTTTACTGTGTACGTAAAATGTATACATGTACCCACAGCTGATTCCAACAAATGAATTTGACAGTTTTGATACCTTTTTTGATCAATTCTGCAATGGTTTTCATTTGTGAATTGGCTCAATTTTACTTCCTTTCATTCCACATCAACTGTTTCCCTCTTCTGTGCAACCCCCACGAATGTTGATGTCGACACTGAGTGCGCCTCTTGTGAGCGACCACTCACGGTGCACAGTTCTGTGAATCCACTCACTGCATATAGTTTAACATCATAGTGAGCACTATCACTATAAATATTGTCTCCAGATTCAACCGTACATGAAAGAACTCTATTTTAGGTTTAGTCCAGCTGGAAAAAAGTCTTTCCTCATGTCTTTACAGGTTGAGTCCTAATAATCTAAGCAGCAGAAGTTCATAAAATATAGCCAGAATAATAATTAGAATTTAATGTTGCTGTCATTTTGCAGAAATTCTTGTAATAATTAGAAACAGCTTTGTTTTTGAAGCAAACATTTGTATTTTGTGGTGTTTGTTGGATGTGCTGTTAAAAGCAGGCTAACGACAGCGTTGGTGGAGTGGGTGCACTTTATCACCATGCCACCAGCAGCCAGTCAAGAAAAAGTAAATACTGATATGATTGTAGTCACCTGAAACCAATTTGCCTGTGGCTGATATGTCGAGGTGAATATATGAGATGTCAGTCCTGAGTCGAAACTGGGTTGGGGCCTGGTGCCACGTAATACATGCTGTTGAGTACAGTATGTACATATTATATGAAACACATTTATATCTTTGCAAAACCGAATAATCAGTCACGTCACATTCAGATTTTATTCACTCATTTAATTTTATTTGTAATTTTGAGCCCTGAACACACACTCTCACTCTCATCTTCAACTGCTTATCCAAGATTGGGTCACGGAGTGCTGGAGCCTATCCCAGAAGTCCATGAGGTGGGATACACCCTGGACAGGACACCAGTCTATTACAGGGGCCACATATAGACAACAAACACATTCACACCTGCATGCACACCTACAGACAATTTAAAGTTTCCAATCCACCTAACTTGCATTTCTTTAGGTGTGGGAGGAAGCCAGAGCACCTGGAGGGAACCAACAAAAAACACGTGGAGAACATGCAAGTTCCTCGCTGAAAGGTCACAGGTGGGAATCGATCCCATAATCCTCTTGCTGTGAGGCAACAGTGCCACTAGTCACTGTGCTACCCGAGACAACATTTTCATAAGATTGAGCCGTGAACTTCAAATCTGTATCTTTCTAACTTTACCTCTTGGGGGGGGGGGGCTGCAGTGACCCCCCCAAAGAAAATAATTTTTGCACTCATAGGGTTTGCGATCAAGATTCCCTGCTGTAATTGATACATAAACTGAAATCTGCAAACTACTTAAACTGAAAAATATATATATTTGCACAGTTTGCAGTCATCGCATAGTCACTCAGTTTTTGAGAACTGTGGCGAACCACAAGTTCTACCAGGAAGACTCAGCTTTCAAGCTTTCATTTAGATTTGTGTAATCAGTAACAACAGTATCTCTATAAGAAGCAGCTGGTCTGGCCTGCCACTGCCGGTTGGTTCCTGTTTGACACCCGGGCTGCCTACTAGTACACCTCTCTCTTCCACCTCACTGCCACCAGCTGGTCCCTGTCTGACACAGGGGATAGGTTCTACCCCTCCCATCTTCTGATTTGAGTTCAATGTACTCCGTACGCTGTCAGGATGACAGGATAAGTACTGGTCTTTTCTTTGCTATATATATATATATATATATATACACGAGGGCTGTCCATAAAGTATAGGTCCTTTTTATTTTTTTCAAAAACTATATGGATTTCATTCATATGTTTTTACGTCAGACATGCTTGAACCCTCGTGCGCATGCGTGAGTTTTTCCACGCCTGTCGGTGACGTCATTCGCCTGTGAGCACTCCTTGTGGGAGGAGTCGTCCAGCCCCTCGTCGGAATTCCTTTGTCTGAGAAGTTGCTGAGAGACTGGCGCTTTGTTTGATCAAAATTTTTTCTAAACCTGTGAGACACATCGAAGTGGACATGGTTCGAAAAATTAAGCTGGTTTTCGAGTGAAAATTTTAACAGCTGATGAGAGATTTTGAGGTGATTCTGTCGCTTTAAGGACTTTTCACAGTGCGAGACGTCGCGCAGCGCTCTCAGGCAGCGTCATCAGCCTGTTTCAAGCTTAAAACCTCCACATTTCAGGCTCTATTGATCCAGGACGTCGTGAGAGAACAGAGACGTTTCAGAAGAAGTCGGTTTCAGCATTTTATCCAGATATTCCACTGTTAAAGGAATATTTAAAGACATGCGGACGGGTCCGCGCGTCAGGACGCAGCCGACGCGGCGCGGTGGCACAGGAAAAACACCTCCGTGTTGATAACCATTTGTTAAAATCCAGTTGGCTTTTGATGGCTTTCAGTGGAGTGAGTATATGAGAAATTGTTTATCAGCTGGAGATGTTCCAACTTGTCCTTAAGGCTTCCAGCAGAGGTGTTTTTCCTGTGACGGAGCGTTGCGGCGGCTGCGAGCCGACGCTGCAATCTGCCCGCACGTCTTTCATTAAAAAAAATCTCCTTTAACAGTGGAATATCCGGATAAAATGCTGAAACCGACTTCTTCTGAAACTTCTCTGTTATCTCACAATGTCCTGGATCAACAGAGCCTGAAATGTGGAGGTTTTAAGCTTGAAACAGGCTGATGACGCCGCCTGAGAGCGCTGCATGACGTCTCGCACCGTGGGAAGTCCTTAAAGCGACAGAATCACCTCAAAATCTCTCATCAGCTGTTAAATTTTCACTGAAAACCAGCTTAATTTTTCGAACCATGTCCACTTCGATGTGTCTCACAGGTTTAGAAAAAATTTTGATCAAACAAAGCGCCAGTCTCTCAGCAACTTCTCAAACAAAGGAATTCCGACGAGGGGCTGGACGACTCCTCCCACAAGGAGTGCTCACAGGTGAATGACGTCACCGACAGGCGTGGAAAAACTCACGCATGCGCATGAGGGTTCAAGCATGTCTGACGTAAAAACATATGAATGAAATCCATATAGTTTTTGAAAAAAATAAAAAGGACCTATACTTTACGGACATACCTCGTATATATATATATATATATATATATATATATATATATATATATAAAGTCCACCTCCACTCCACTTATTATTCCAAATTAGAAACACCTATTTCAGGTCGTTAGCTGCATAAAGACACCTGTTCACCCCACACAATCAGTAAGACTCCAATTACTAACATGGCAATGCCAAAGAGCTGTTGGGGAAAGTATAATGACACGGACCCACAACAGGGGGCGCAAATGAACGGTCAATAGATGAGCCAAAAGGTAACAATTTAATGTTGTGAATGTGCACAACGAATATACAGACAATCTCAGAATCTGATAGCAGTCAATACACAAAGGTGACGTGTGGGCAGGCTCGAGGATAGAAGACGTCTGTCCTGAGAAGAGCCGGAACCACACGATTTCCACCGCCACCGAACCTGGTGAGCCGCCAAGTCCCGAATTCCCAGGTGATCACCGTCCCCGACTGTCAGATCTGGTACTGCTTCACAGGTAGATGATATCTCGGCAGCGAGGTGGAGATGACATCCGGCTTTTATGGAGTGATGAAATGATGGGTGACAGCTGTCATGAGTTGATGTGTGACAGCTGTCACTCCCGGTTGTGTCCGTGGCGGCAGCGCCCTCTCGTGCCTGAAGCCCGCACTTCAGGCAGGGCGCCCTCTGGTGGTGGGCCAGCAGTATCTCCTCTTCTGGCGGCCCACACAACAAGAGCTGTCCAACGACACCAGAGACAAAATTGTAGACTTCCACAAGGCTGGAAAGGGCTGTGGGGCAATTGCCAAGCATCTTGGTGAAAAAAGATCAACTGATGGAGCAATTATTATAAAATGGAAGAAGCTAAACATGACTGTCAATCTCCCTCAGACTGGGGCTCCATGCAAGATCCCACCTCGTGGCGTATCAATGATCCTAAGAAAGGCGAGGAATCAGCCCAGAACTGCACGGGAGGAGCTGGTCAATGACCTGAAGAGAGCTGGCACCACTGTTTCCAAGGTTACTGTGGGTAATACACTAAGACGTCATGGGTTAAAATCATGCATGGCACGGAAGGTTCCCCTGCTTAAATCAGCACACGTCCAGGCCCGTCTTAAGTTTGCCCATGACCATTTGGATGATCCAGAGGAGTCATGGGAGAAAGTTATGTAGTCCGATAAGACCAAAATAGAACTTTTTGGTCTTAATTCCACTCGCCGTGTTTGGAGGAAGAAGAATGCTGAGTACCATCCCAAAAACACCATCCCTACTGTGAAGCATGGGGATGGAGGCATCATGCTTTGGGGGTGTTTTTCTGCACATGGTACAGGACGACTGCACCGTATTAAGGAGAGGATGACCGGGGCCATTGCAAGATTTTGGGGAACAACCTACTTCTCTCAGTTAGAGCATTGAAGATGGGTCATGGATGGGTCTTCCAACATGACAATGACCCAAAGCACAGAGCCAGGATAACCAAGGAGTGGCTCCGTAAGAAGCATATCAAGGTTCTGGAGTGGCCTAGCCAGTCTCCCGACCTAAACCCAATAGAAAATCTTTGGAGGGAGCTCAAACTCCGTGTTTCACAGTGACAGCCCAGTAACCTGGCTGATCTAGAGAAGATCTGTGTGGAGGAGTGGACCAAAATCCCTGCTGCAGTGTGTGCAAACCTGATGAAAAACTACAGGAAACATTTGACCTCTGTAATTGCAAACAAAGGCTACTGTACCAAATATTAACACTGATTTTCACAGGTGTTCAAATACGTATTTGCAGCAGTAACATACAAATACATTTTTAAAAAATCATACATTGTGATTTCCGGATATTTTTTTTTTTTTAGATTATGTCTCTCACAGTGGACATGCACCTAAGATGAAAATTTCAGACCCCTCCATGATTTCTAAGTGGGAGAACTTGCAAAATCGCAGGGTGTTCAAATACTTATTTTCCTCACTGTATAATGCTTGTATATAAAAAAAAACATCACAAAGCAATTATCTCATATATTTAGATCTTAGACATCTCCAAACACATCCTCTTGTCTCAAGAAAACTATCTGCCAAAGTGATGATTTGTATAAAAAAATGGAACAACTATGTATAAAAGTGGTTGTAATTCCTCATTGGTTAATGTAATATTTTATTAAACCCTTTGAAATAAACCTGATAGTCTGCAGTACTTAAGCTTCTTTTTAACTCCATTCTGGTGGTGTACAGTGGCAAAAAATACAAATATTGTGGCTGTACAAATATTTATAAACTTGACAAGATAGTATATGCCTTAACTAATATATTGGCATATTTTTACTGTTCAGTTATGAGTTTTGCATGGCATGTTTAGATACAGCAGACTGATTTTACTTTTACTACCAAAAAGCTGTATGGATGTTACAGGTTTTACTGGCTGGGTCATTTCAACTGTTTTCACAATAATATATATAATAGTGGTAAAAAAAATTATTGTGAAAACAGTTGAAATGAGCCAGCCAGTAAAACATGTAACATCCATGGTATTTTTTCTCTCTTTCACTTAGGAAAGACTTGATTTCATCAGCGTTAACACAAACAACAGTAGCACGTTAGACACTCCAAAGTCATTTGATCCTCAGGAGGTCAAACCTTAAGCAAACATGTTGTTTCATGCAGACGCTCTTTACGTTGTAGAGAAGCTTGAATCTTTGACTGGACTGGGTTGCTTGACGCGAGAACGTTTCGCATCAGATCGCAGAAGCTTCCTCAGCTAAAATTCTTGCTCTGGTAGTCTGACTTCTGTCTTGACTCTTGTAGAGAAGAATAAACAGAAGCCACAAAAGCTGGAGTCATACCAAGAGGCAGACTGCTATAGGCTAGTGACTAAACAATAGCTCTAATTAGCACCTATTGTGCTCTAGTCAGCACCCTCCTAATGACAGGGCAGCTGTCCCTCCTAATGATGGGACAAACACCTCTCCTGATGGCTCCCTTGCTGACTCTCCTGATGACGTGAATGACTCATCACCTTGAACAAAAGACTGAAACTGCTTTGACCTGAATATTTCATTTTTTCCATATAATCAACCGAGCTTTGCTTTGAATCTTGAACCAATGAAAGTGCTTCAAGCTGCTGCTTTGTTGGTTTCATTTGTTTTATTTCGCTTTATCTTAATTTTCTCCACTAAAACCCTAAAGAGCATATGTCTGTGAGGAATATTTACCTTTTTTATGTTAAACTGACCTGTTATGGTCTTCTGAAAAAGTTGATAGATGTATTTTATGCTAATGCCAATGCTAATGTGTTAGCATGTCTATGGCGTTTTCAATGTTAAAGTTAGCATTAAGCTGCTGGCATTTCAGCATGTTTGTGCATTTGTTTTCTTTATAATAATTAATGGCTCAGCGTTTGTTGTCGTAAGAGACAAATGTATTACACATATAATATTTTTTTATTTATTTTTATTTCTATATTAATAATAATAGCGACAATAATAATAGTAATAATAACAATTAATAATGCTATTTATTTTTAGAGAAAGAGACATGAGTCACATGTGTCATTGTGAAATGACCACATAGTTTGCAAGTTATACAGAGAATGTTGCACATATATTGAGTCAGTCTACAGTGTTTGATTTAGGTTTTATGGTTAACTGGTTATGCTAATTGCTCATTTGCAGCAACAAAAGTACCTCTTTTTCTCCATATATTTTATAACATTTATATGTTTCAGTGTTGTTTTATGGCAACTCAGCACTTTGATAAAGCAATGTCAATTGAAATAATTATTTTTGTTCTTTATTATAAACTGTTTTATTCTTTATTATTTTATATTTCAACAGCCAAGAGACATTTGAAAATTTGTTTTGTTGATTTTTCAAGTATTTTAAGTTTTCAAATAATGTTCTATTGTTAAATAAAGTGATGGAAGGAGAGACAAATTGTTTCCCTGGCACATTTTTTAAAAAAATTCCCCGCTAATCCAATTAATCCATTAATCATGTCGAAACCCCATCAGATTCATCGATGATCCAAAAGTATTTGGCCCTTGGTATTTCACGCATTTTAATTTGTTTTTGGCATTTCAAATACAAAAAGCAAATCAGGCCTCTCAATATAAAGTTTCTGAATTATCTTCCTTAGACTCAAACCAAAAGTAAATCTCTACAACTTCATATAAATTAATTAAAAATATAAAAGCCAAGATGATGGGTTGCATAAATAATCAGCCCCTTTGGTATAATACCTGTAAATAATAATAATTGCCAGTTTTGTTCAGACAAGTCAAGGGATGGATACATGAACATTTTCAAGTCACTGAATATGTCTTAACTTTATTTACATCAGTTTTGAAGAAATACAAACAGTATGACACTCTATGGTAAATCTGTGTGGAGCAGACAGTTCTCAAAAACTGAGTGACTGTGCAAGAAGGAGAAGAGTGAGGAAAACCACCAAGGCACCCAGACAGGAGAAATTGTGCACAGTGAAAGTTTTACATTTTGTATCCCCAATTTTATATTGAGAAGCCTGATTTGCTTTTTTGTATTTGAAATGCCATAAACAAATTAAAATGCATGAAATATCAAGGGGTATGAATACTTTTGCAAGCCACTGTACAATTTCAGCTGGAGTTTTTTTTTTTTTTTTTTTTTTTTTTTTTTTTTTTTAGAAGGCACACAGGACACCCCTCAATGTGTTCTGTTTTCTTGTATGAAGTTGTGACTGTTAGCACAAACAGAACACCAGCTCCTTTAATCGCAACCCTACAAACCTATACAGTGCATGTGGAAAGTATTCACAGGGCTTCACTTTTTCCACATTTTGTTATGTTACAGCCTTATTCCAAAATTGAGTAAATTCCTTTTTCCCCCCTCAAAATCCTACTCACAACACCCCATAATGATAACATGAAAAATTTTTTGCAAATGTATTTAAAAAAAAAAGAAATCACATAAGTAAGTATTCACACACTTTGCACAACACTTTGTTGATGCACCTTTGGCAGCAATTACAGCCTCAAGTCTTCTTGAATATGATGCCACAAGCTTGGTCCACCTGTCTTTGGGCATTTTTTTCCATTCCTCTTTGTTGCACCTCTCAAGCTCCATCAGGTTGGATGGGGAGCGTCGGTGCACAGACATTTTCAGATCTCTCCAGAGATGTTCAAATGGATTCAGGTCTGGGATCTGGCTGGGCCACTCAAGGACATGAAGCCACTCCTTTGATATCTTGGCTGTGTGCTTAGAGTCATTGTCCTGCTGAAAGATGAACCACCCAGTCTGAGATCAAGATTACCCTGGAGCAGGTTTTCCAAGGATGTCTCTGTACATTGCTGCATTCATCTTTCCCTCAATCCTGACTAGTCTGAAAAACATCCACACAGCATGATGCTGCCACCACCATGCTTCACTGTAGGGATGGTGCCTGGTTTCCTCCAAACGTGACGCCTGGCATTCACACCAAAGAGTTCAGTCTTTGTCTCATCAGACCAGAGGATTTTGTTTCTCATGGTCTGAGAGTCCTTCAGGCGCCTTTTGTCAAACTCTGTCTGGCCACTCTGTAAAGGCCTATAGATTTCTGCAGAGATGTTTGTTCTTCTGGAAGATTCTCCTCTCTCCACAGAGGAATTCTGGAATTCTTGTTCACCTCCCTGACTAATGCCCTTCTCCCCTGATCGGCGGCCAACTGTAGGAAGAATCCTGGTGGATCCAAACTTCTTCTATTTATGGATTATGGAGGCCACTTTGCTCATTCGGACAGACAAAGCAGGAGCAATGTTTATGTACCCTTCCCCAGATTTGTTCCTCGAGACAATCCTGTGTCAGAGGTCTACAGACAATGCCTTTGACTTCATGCTTGGTTTGTGCTCTGACATGCACTGTCAACTGTGGGACCTTATATATAGTCAGGTATGTGCCTTTCCAATTCATGTCCAATCAACTGAATTTACCCCAGGTGGACTCCAGTTAAGCTGTAGAAACATCTCAGAGATGATCAGTGGAAACAGGATGCATCTGAGCTCAGTTTTGAGCTTCATGGCAAAGGCTGTGAATACTTAATGTACCTGTGATGGATTAAGCAGTTTTGTTTTATTTTTAATAAATTTGCAAAAACCTCAACAAACTTTTTTTCACATTGTCATTATGGGGCATTCTGTATAGAATTTGGAGGAATAAGAATGCATTTCATCCATTTTGTAATAAGACTGTAACATAACAAAATGTAGAAAAAAGTGAAGCGCTGTGAATACTTTCCGGATGCACTATAAACACCTTCTGGCTTGTCAGGTGTCTTGGTGGCTTCCCTCACTAATTTCCTTGCATAATCACAAAACGCTTGCTCCAGACAGATTACCAGACAGTTGATTACTGTTTGTATTTCTGAATGATTGATGAAAATTACATATTCAGTAACTTACAAATGTTCATGTATCCATCCCTTGACTTAAAAATCCTGATGCAGTGCTAGCTGCAAGAATGAAGCTGCACGAAGGTTAAACGATGCCAACAAAAGTCAATGTAAGTCTAGATGTCTTGTTTCTTCAGGGCTTCGTTGCCCTTTGTTAAGTGCCGTGTGACTGGGCCAGAAAACTGCCAGTAAAAGTGAGGATTTGTAATCACAATCATCTTTATATTTAGTTTTTCCAATTATTTGTGGCATCTGAAAATAGTAGAAGTGTTTATATAAATGTCTGTTAGGCCATAGGGTGCAGCTCAACCCCCCGCCCCACCACATCGTAAAGAACCAAGGTTTTTGGAAGCCTTGGGACTTCTAGAATATGAAATAGAATTGTCACAGTGAAAAACTAGGATATCGTGGCAATTATGTTAAACCTAGTATACCGATGTATTATGATCACGCTATTTATATCAGCTTTCTTATGATATATTTTAAATGCCAAAGAAACAACAGCAGAAAATGTACCGCTTTTATTTATCGGCTGCTAACCCGTGGTATGGACCCTGTCAGATACATTTCAGTTGCAATTCTAATTCATATTGTAGCACCTCTAAGAATTTCAAAAAACCTTGGTTTGTTAATATGTGGGTTGCGTGTGGACCCTACCAAACCCATGGCCAATGTAATTCCTCAATGGTTAAGGCAATATTTTTGTTAAACCCCTTGAATTAAAGCTGAAACGTTTGCCTCCAAACAGATCTGGGTTGCTTTATTTAAACTCCACTGCGGTGGTGTACAGAGGTAAGATGCCAAAAACTGTGTTACTGTCCAATTACTAATGGACCTGAGCGCATTGAAGTTAAAAAGACATATTTTTGATGATACGACCCCAACAATCTGCTGCTATTTTCAGTGATGTAAAGAAGAGCTCGGTCAGCACCCAGGCTGGAATAAGGAGACAGTCCAGAGAGGTGTTCTGAAATGATGAAAGGATTGTAGTTCCTAGGGTTTGTAAGAGTAGAATGGGAGGCAGAGCCTTCAGCTTTCAGGCTCCTCTCCTGTGGAACCAGCTCCCAATTCGGATCAGGGAGACAGACACCCTCTCTGCTTTTAAGATTAGGCTTAAAACTTTCCTTTTTGCTAAAGCTTATAGTTAGGGCTGGATCAGGTGACCCTGAACCATCCCTTAGTTATGCTGCTATAGACTTAGACTGCTGGGGGGTTCCCATGATGCACTGAGTGTTTCTTTCTCTTTTTGCTCTGTATGCACCACTCTGCATTTAATCATTAGTGATTGATCTCTGCTCCCCTCCACAGCATGTCTTTTTCCTGGTTCTCTCCCTCAGCCCCAACCAGTCCCAGCAGAAGACTGCCCCTCACTGAGCCTGGTTCTGCTGGAGGTTTCTTCCTGTTAAAAGGGAGTTTTTCCTTCCCACTGTAGCCAAGTGCTTGCTCACAGGGGGTCGTTTTGACCGTTGGGGTTTTACATAATTATTGTATGGCCTTGCCTTACAATATAAAGCGCCTTGGGGCAACTGTTTGTTGTGATTTGGCGCTATATAAATAAAATTGATTGATTGATTGATGAGTCGCAAAATGGGACAAAAACAGCCAATTTGCTTTCTTCCACTTTTTTGGGAAACCAGCACTGATTTTTACTCGAGCCTCAGTTTAAGAGCAGCACATGAACACTAGGGGGCAGAGTAAGTGCAGGAAACAGCAGCAGTGAGCATCCTTGTTGGGCATCATATAGGAAGGCCTTTGATGAGGTCTGGAGTCAATGAGGGCAAATATCAACAAGCAAAATTACAACACGTTTAAATTTCCTCTACTTTCTGACCTAAACGGTGCTGAGCAGCTTTGCACGGCTGCTCCAGCTGCACACACAAACACACAAAGAAGAACCGTGCTGGTCACGAGGCAAATGAGCTTCCAGACGGCCAAACAATGACTGGTACCTGAGCGGGGCGAGAGACGGATGCGACCCTCGCAAATGTGTTCCCTTTGAAGAATGAGAGAAAAGTTCAAAATTCCCTGAGCAATTAACCAATCACCATCCAGCAGGACAGTGTGACAGAGTGCACACATCATTGGTGGACAGGCTCACATCCGTTATGCTTTCAGCAGGGCGAGATCTAAATTAGAGAGCCAATTAACTCTGCTAATAGCCCTCTCCTGTTTAATCTGGGAGACAATGGGGATTGAAGAAGAAGCTTTTACAATATCCTCTTTCTGCCGTGATTCCGAGGGTCTGCGTTTGCCTCCTTGTTTTCACTTCAATTAGCCCACTGCTTTCTATGATTAAGTACCTATAATTATTTTTCAATTAAGGCTTTGATCTGCTGTGTACTGTATACAGCTCCTTAGCGTGCCGCAAAGAATGAGGATGAAACACTAAATTTGTTCCCTTCTGTGTGCTGTTGACGAGGGCGCATGTGAGATTAAGCCTGCAGAGCTGCTGGAAAACCTCAAGTGTGTTAAAGTTGGTGTTTCCTCCACTTCTTTAGGAAACGGGCACATTGATTTACGATGAGCGCTGAAGTGGTGATGCCAGAAAGAAAGTGCACGTGACCGTGTCACGTGACTACCGCGGCGTTCACTCACTCCGGTGTTTTTTAAAACTTTCTTTGAGTTATTGCTGAATAAGGTAAGAAGTGCCCAGTTGGTTTTCACATCTTTTTTAAGCAGAGAGTCAAATCCATTGTGGTTACCATTATTCACATCAAATCACAACTTCAGTTACTTTAAAATTATTCCAGCAAAATAAAATAAAAAACAAACAAACAAACAAACAAACCAAAGAAAATGTGTCAGCTGTTTAAAAAGCAGTGGCCTTGGTACCGCCAGGCGTAGGTTTTTGCAATAAAAGAAATTGACATGACGCTCATTTCAAGATACATGTAACTTCAAACACACCTGCTCCTAATTCCATCATGCATGTGATGATGAGGCAATTCTCTGCAACATGCCCAGATATGCCCAACAGGTGGCAGACAAGTAATATGGTATATTATATAAACAAAGTAAACCTCAATTATAAAATGTTACGAAATTTCAATCAGTTCATTTTCATTTTATGCCACTGAGACATACAATAACTTACATTATTAAACAACAGTTAATTAACTGTTAACTCAATTTTTTACTAATAATTTATTAGTGTGTTCATGTCAGATAATGCATTAGTAAGTATTATCCAACAATGAGTGAAGAGTTGACTGTTTGGTAATAATTTATTTATAGTGTTAAGTAAGCCAAAGAAGAAGAAGAAGTTAAGTATCTTTATGATTTATTATTTCTGCATAATTTAATATTGGTTAACACTATTGTGAATTATTAAGACAGTAATCTCTTAATTCACTCTTATTTACTGCATTATTGAATGGTAACTAAAGTAACTGTCTTTAATGTGTTAACAAATGCACACTGGAACAGGTTCTGTTTTACTCTGCGGTCTACACCATAGTTACAACACATTCTCATGGCCTGATTTGTAGGATATGACACAAAAAGTGAAATGTTACATTTTGTGCATAATCCTACAAATTCCCACACACATGCACAATGCATGTTTCACTTAAAACGTTTAGAAAGGTACTTTTGTTTCAGGTAAGACTGACCATAATAAATAAGGACAAGACTGGACTGGTTTTTATTTTTATTCAGATCATTCATTATCTTGGTGCACTCAAAAAACTAACTCATTGGACTGGATTTCCATCTAATAAATCTATGTAGTCCCAACTAAATTAAATTGAATTATCTTGCATGGATGTGCTTTTTTAAGTTGGGGCTACATATATTTATTAGATAGAAATCCTGCACATAATTGAATTGAGTTCATCCAATGCATCAGTTGTTTGCGTGTACCTAAGCCACTGTTACCCAGCTAGACTATGCTGGGCACACTGTCTAGCCTAACTGGAGCTATCTAAGTATTTCCAACATGATTTGCCATTATATGTGGTGGTATGGTGGTACTGTCACCTCACAGCAAGACGGTCCTGAGTTTGCTTCCCATGTGGTTGTGTTTGCACTGAAAAAAATGCTACTTTGGATCAACTTAAAAAAATTGATGTAATTTGTTGCTGCTATTTTTTTTAGTTTCTCACAATGTATATTTATGATTTTGTAAAGTGATTCCAGCAGATTTACACTGGAAACCACAATTTTCCGTTAGACCAATGTAAATAAGTACTTTGAATGAAGTGCACTGTGTTTCACTTTTTTTCAGTGTGTGAGGGTTGCCTCTGGGTACGGCAGGCTTCTTATCACTTCAAAAACAAGCAGGTTAGATGAATTCTTAACTCTAAATTAACCATGGGTGTGAGTGGTTGTGTCAATGAGTTTGTGTGATCCTGTGGTCGGGATGTACCCCGCCTCTCCCCTGAGATGAGCTGTAGACACCCAGACAACCCTTCATCGGAATAAGCAGGTATAGAGAATGAATGAATGAATTTCTTCTTACATGTTAGGTTCAGGGAAACAGGGAGACCACCCAGCATTTTACTTTAATAACCTGCCACTGTCTCTCCAACACTGAAAGACTTTCATGGAGGTCAGATGAAGACAGGAAGTGAACTCACAGCCCAGTCTCATGTTTTTTTTTCCATGCTCCATCACGAAAAGTGCCAGATTTTCATGACATGGTTTTTTTCATTTTTCTATTTATTTTCCCCTTTTCCTAACCCTAACCATATCCCCGCACTCCCCCCGTTCACCTCACATTTCGTGACTTCCTCACAAAATGAATTTGTGCCCCATAGATTAATGTACTTTGTGACCATGAACTGCCGTGAGACTGAGTTCAAACTCAGCACCAAGTTACTGTGGGCAGATACCATTATTACCATTATTTAAAATCAATGTTTTGTGTTATAGTACAGCAGATAACTGTAAGAATCATTCAAATCCGGTTACATTTACCAAAATATGACTGTGTATACTTTTTGGTACATATTGTAGAAAAATAAATTTATCCATTTGAATTTTCTATAGGGGGCCAAGTAGGGGTCAATTGAAGAATTGCACAGGGTCAAAATTAAAAAAAATGTGTTCCAATCATATTGAAAGTGATACCACATTATGAATCTGATGACAATGATTCCAAAAAAGTATAGTTTGGACTATCTATAACTGAATGTTCTGGAGTTATGGGGTAAAAACACCAAGAATGGTGACAAAGGTCAGTTTCAGTTTGTACAGGGGTCAAAAGTTAAAATTGCTCCAGTTTTGATAAAACGTGGTCCAATTATTGGTTGCGCTAATAGGATTAATAAATGGAATAGTTCTGACTGCGTTGAATGTTTCGTCTCTAAAGTAAAGGTCAAACAATGTTGACGTCCATTGAATTCTATGACATGTGACATATGTTACCCCGTAACATAACTAAGCATGACACATTGTGCAAACTATTCCTTTTTAAAATCCTACTAACTCAACCAATAATTTGCATCATTTTTTTACCATAATTGGAGCAACTTTAACGTTTGACCCCTGTACAAACTGAAAGTGACCTTTGTCACCATGCCTGCTGTTTTTACTCCATAACTCCAGAACATTCAGTCATAGATAGTCCAAACTATACCTTTTTGGAATCGTTGTGATCAGACACATAATGTGGTATAGCTTTCAATATGATTGGAACATTTTTTTGACCCCTATGCAGTTATTGACCCCTACTTGGCCCCCTATTGAAAATTCAAATGGCTAATGTTATTTTTCTAAAGTATGTACCAAAAGGTATACACAGTCAAACTTTGGTGCTTGTAACCGGATTTGAAGGATTCCTCTGAAAATATTCTGTTATCTGCTGCACTATATGGTACATTAAATAATATAAAGTTTCTCATTTTGTCTTCATTCCTAACAATATATTGATTGTTGCAGATTTTCATTTTTTTTTCCTGGAACTGGTTCAAAGCATTGCTTCAAAATGTACATATGAGTATAAGAATAACTTCATACTTCACACTCATCTTCACAAAACCGACAGATGGTGTTGAACAAAATACTGCCGTGTCATACGGTCTTTTTTCTCCATTCGGCAGTGTTCAGGCCTGCATTGGAGACCTGAGCTCTCTGAGCCAGCTGAGGGTGAGAAAGAGGAGTCCTCCGAGAGAACAATAATTAACTCCTTTACGGTAATTAAAACACTGGAGTCTCTTAAGGGTGTCAGGCTACTAATGAGTTGTGACATTTCGGAGGCTCTGCTTCACAAAAAACGGTGCCATCGCAGAGAGTCCTGCAGAGAAAGTGTGTGTGAGGAAGGTAAAAAAAAAGAATCAAAGGAGAGGGGAAGAAAGGGGACGACGGGAGTCTTTCATCGTCCGAGAAGGAGAGAGAGAGGAGGAAATAATGAAATATCAGGGCTTTGTGAAAAGTAGAAAAATAAAAAATGGGAGGTGCAGGTAGCGGTGTGGATGGGGAGGGGTGGGTTCGGAGTTGTGTCTGAAACATTTTGCATGACCTCCTCCTTTGCCCATCCATCAGGCAGGCTGGCTCATTATTCTAACTAGCCAGTTCTTTTCTTCTGTTGCGGGACGCCATCAGCTGCAATCTGCATGCCAATTATTGGCCAGACCCCCTGATACCGCTGCATGGAAAATGATCTGTCAAGGAAAAAAAAAAAAGGGGGGGGAAGGCGAGAAGCTTTGTGCACTGTAGCCCCCCCGCAACACATTTACACTCCATTCCTCTCCTCCGCTTTCCTGTACAGCAGTGACAGGGCTTCTGAGAAAATTAATCTATGGAAAAAGAAGAATTTTTTTTATACATATATAAATGTAGCTATTCTCCTGCTCTGGCTGCTCGGTTCTCTGGGCTCCGGAGGGCTCGGGAAGTGGAGTTTGTGATAATTGCCAGAGAGAGGGGGGCGATAACAAAGGGAGACTCTTCCCCTGAATGTTACACTAAGGGCAAGAGGAGCGGTCATGAAGGCAGCCATCACGCTTTTACACGGCCGGGCACGCTGCCATTTTCCTTTCATTGCTGCATATTTCATCATCAAATTACAGATGAGATGATCTGCCATTTCTGATCACTCTTCATCTTTTCACTATGCCGACAGGCAGAACCGGCAATAAATAAATTCACCGGCTCGCATGTCGATTGTTCCGTCGACGACAAAAAAAAAAAAAAAAAAAAAAAAAAAACAGTTCAGACTGCACAGCTTTTAATGGCTAATAAAAGGGAAACAACTTAAAAGCCCACACAATTATTTAATGAATTGTAAAAAAAAAATGTATTTAAAAAAATATGATACCCATCAATCATGTGGTGTTCCACATGAAAATAAACTTCAGTCAGATATTTGAATTTTAATGTGAAGTTCTATTCCTTGACCCTGTGACAGACTGGCATCCTGCCCAGGGTAAACCCCACCTCACGCCGTATGACTACTGGGATAGATGGGATAGGTTCCAGCCCCTTCATGACCCTTAATTGGAGTAAGTAGTTGAAGATGAGTGAGTGAGTTCTATTCCTTTAACTCAGATCTACAATTATTTCCAAGGCTTTGAACTGGTTTTATAACCAGGAGTAATTAAAATAATGCTAAGAAAAGGAAAACCAGAAACTTGTATCATTTGGTGTTCCAGAACAGGAATGGTTGACATTATGGTAATATGTTATATCATAATGTTTTTTCCTTTATTTAGAACATGTTCTTTCTGTTTGCAATAATTTGGTGCTGACTTCACGTCCTCTCATCCTCTGAACGTCGTGTCTGTCTTTGAAGGGTCGGGACAAATTTACCAGCTAAAATGTGGCAGAGAATCTGTATCCAACCGAAGCAGAAAAATGTTTTGCTATGTCTCTTTACAAACGTTGGTCTCAGATGTCAGCTTCATCTGAATTTGATGGACAGGCTATCAAAGAAAAATAACGTTGTAAAAAATTAGTTTGCTCCAGTTACGCTGAAAAAAGTGTCCAGCGTAGTCTTGCTTGGTAACTGTGGCATTTCTGAAAAACAGAATAAAATGCAGCCTATATCTATTTCTATATCAACAGACTTATTTATAAAGTCTGAAAGATCCATATTGTTACGTCACACGGCTTTACGTGGAACATTATTAACTAGGATTTCATTTCAGTCAAACTGTTTTGGTAATAACAATTTTAAGATTGAACCCCAAACCAGAGATGTTAAAATAGCAGTTCTGCTCAGAATTAATGAAACATTCTGATTTGAACCCCTGATTGCCTTCTGTGTGCAATACTGCATTAAATAACGACTGACAAATTTCTTATTATTATAATTATAATTTATATTTATATTATTATAATTATAATTTCTTACTATTATTATTAATTTCTTATTAGAATAATAAGGTGGTTGAATAATAATAATAGAATAATAAGTATAATAATACTGGTGGTTGGCTCTCACTGCGGTATTGTATCACTTCCTGTTCCGGAGCACAGCGGTGTTTTTCTGTATCTGTTAGCTGTTTAATCTGCGCAGTTAGATTGATATAGTTACCTAGATAATGATTTGTTTCACAGTGTAATCTTCACGTGCCTTAACTAAAGCACTCCCTCTGCTGAATGACCTCTAAATTATTTACACGTTATTCACTTTGCGTGTTTTTAGGAATCTGTTAGCTTAGCGCAGCTACTAGCTCTTAGCCGGTTTAGCATGGTGGCTTCTCCTGTCTCTCCCGCACTTTTCTGCTCTGGGTGTGAAATGTTTAGTTATTCCTCGGCCTCCTTTAGTAGTAATGGTACTTGTAATAAGTGTAGCTTATTCGTAGCTTTGGAGGCCAGGCTGGGCGAATTGGAGACTCGGCTCCGCACCGTGGAAAATTCTACAGCTAGCCAGGCCCCTGTAGTCGGTGCGGACCAAGGTAGCTTAGCCGCCATTAGTTTCCCTCTGGCAGATCCCGAGCAGCCGGGAAAGCAGGCCGACTGGGTGACTGTGAGGAGGAAGCGTAGCCCTAAACAGAAGCCCCGTGTACACCGCCAACCCGTTCACATTTCTAACCGTTTTTCCCCACTTGGCGACACACCCGCCGAGGATCAAACTCTGGTTATTGGTGACTCTGTTTTGAGAAATGTGAAGTTAGCGACACCAGCAACCATAGTCAATTGTCTTCCGGGGGCCAGAGCAGGCGACATTGAAGGAAATTTGAAACTGCTGGCTAAGGCTAAGCGTAAATTTGGTAAGATTGTAATTCACGTCGGCAGTAATGACACCCGGTTACGCCAATCGGAGGTCACTAAAATTAACATTGAATCGGTGTGTAACTTTGCAAAAACAATGTCGGACTCTGTAGTTTTCTCTGGGCCCCTCCCCAATCGGACCGGGAGTGACATGCTTAGCCGCATGTTCTCCTTGAATTGCTGGCTGTCTGAGTGGTGTCCAAAAAATGAGGTGGGCTTCATAGATAATTGGCAAAGCTTCTGGGGAAAACCTGGTCTTGTTAGGAGAGACGGCATCCATCCCACTTTGGATGGAGCAGCTCTCATTTCTAGAAATCTGGCCAATTTTCTTAAATCCTCCAAACCGTGACTATCCAGGGTTGGGACCAGGAAGCAGAGTTGTAGTCTTACACACCTCTCTGCAGCTTCTCTCCCCCTGCCATCCCCTCATTACCCCATCCCCGTAGAGACAGTGCCTGCTCCCAGACCACCAATAACCAGCAAAAATCTATTTAAGCATAAAAATTCAAAAGAAAAAATAATATAGCACCTTCAACTGCACCACAGACTAAACAGTTAAATGTGGTCTATTAAACATTAGGTCTCTCTCTTCTAAGTCCCTGTTAGTAAATTATATAATAATTGATCAACATATTGATTTATTCTGCCTTACAGAAACCTGGTTACAGCAGGATGAATATGTTAGTTTAAATGAGTCAACACCCCCGAGTCACACTAACTGCCAGAACGCTCGTAGCACGGGCCGAGGTGGAGGATTAGCAGCAATCTTCCATTCCAGCTAATTAATTAATCAAAAACCCAGACAGAGCTTTAATTCATTTGAAAGCTTGACTCTTAGTCTTGTCCATCCAAATTGGAAGTCCCAAAAAACAGTTTTATTTGTTGTTATCTATCGTCCTCCTGGTCGTTACTGTGAGTTTCTCTGTGAATTTTCAGAACTTTTGTCTGACTTAGTGCTTAGCTCAGATAATTATAGTGGGCGATTTTAACATCCACACAGATGCTGAGAATGACAGCCTCAACACTGCATTTAATCTATTATTAGACTCAATTGGCTTTGCTCAAAATGTAAATGAGTCCACCCACCACTTTAATCATATCTTAGATCTTGTTCTGACTTATGGTATGGAAATTGAAGACTTAACAGTATTCCCTGAAAACTCCCTTCTGTCTGATCATTTCTTAATAACATTTACATTTACTCTGATGGACTACCCAGCAGTGGGGAATAAGTTTCATTACACTAGAAGTCTTTCAGAAAGCGCTGTAACTAGGTTTAAGGATATGTTTCCTTCTTTATGTTCCCTAATGCCATATACCAACACAGTGCAGAGTAGCTACCTAAACTCTGTAAGTGAGATAGAGTATCTCGTCAATAGTTTTACATCCTCATTGAAGACAACTTTGGATGCTGTAGCTCTTCTGAAAAAGAGAGCTTTAAATCAGAAGTGCCTGACTCCGTGGTATAACTCACAAACTCGCAGCTTAAAGCAGATAACCCGTAAGTTGGAGAGGAAATGGCGTCTCACTAATTTAGAAGATCTTCACTTAGCCTGGAAAAAGAGTCTGTTGCTCTATAAAAAAGCCCTCCGTAAAGCTAGGACATCTTACTACTCATCACTAATTGAAGAAAATAAGAACAACCCCAGGTTTCTTTTCAGCACTGTAGCCAGGCTGACAGAGTCAGAGCTCTATTGAGCCGAGTATTCCTTTAACTTTAACTAGTAACGACTTCATGACTTTCTTTGCTAATAAAATTTTAACTATTAGAGAAAAAATTACTCATAACCATCCCAAAGATGTATTGTTATCTTTGGCTGCTTTCAGTGATGCCGGTATTTGGTTATACTCTTTCTCTCAGATTGTTTTGTCTGAGTTATTTTCATTAGTTACTTCATCCAAACCATCAACATGTCTATTGGACCCCATTCCTACCAGGCTGCTCAAGGAAGCCCTACCATTATTTAATGCTTCGATCTTAAATATGATCAATCTATCTTTATTAGTTGGCTATGTACCACAGGCTTTTAAGGTGGCAGTAATTAAACCATTACTTAAAAAGCCATCACTTGACCCAGCTATCTTAGCTAATTATAGGCCAATCTCCAACCTTCCTTTTCTCTCAAAAATTCTTGAAAGGGTAGTTGTAAAACAGCTAACTGATCATCTGCAGAGGAATGGTCTATTTGAAGAGTTTCAGTCAGGTTTTAGAATTCATCATAGTACAGAAACAGCATTAGTGAAGGTTACAAATGATCTTCTTATGGCCTCAGACAGTGGACTCATCTCTGTGCTTGTTCTGTTAGACCTCAGTGCTGCTTTTGATACTGTTGACCATAAAATTTTATTACAGAGATTAGAGCATGCCATAGGTATTAAAGGCACTGCGCTGCGGTGGTTTGAATCATATTTATCTAATAGATTACAATTTGTTCATGTAAATGGGGAATCTTCTTCACAGACTAAGGTTAATTATGGAGTTCCACAAGGTTCTGTACTAGGACCAATTTTATTCACTTTATACATGCTTCCCTTAGGCAGTATTATTAGACGGCATTGCTTAAATTTTCATTCTTACGCAGATGATACCCAGCTTTATCTATCCATGAAGCCAGAGGACACACACCAATTAGCTAAACTGCAGGATTGTCTTACAGACATAAGGACATGGATGACCTCTAATTTCCTGCTTTTAAACTCAGATAAAACTGAAGTTATTGTACTTGGCCCCACAAATCTTAGAAACATGGTGTCTAACCAGATCCTTACTCTGGATGGCATTACCCTGACCTCTAGTAATACTGTGAGAAATCTTGGAGTCATTTTTGATCAGGATATGTCATTCAAAGCGCATATTAAACAAATATGTAAGACTGCTTTTTTGCATTTACGCAATATCTCTAAAATTAGAAAGGTCTTGTCTCAGAGTGATGCTGAAAAACTAATTCATGCATTTATTTCCTCTAGGCTGGACTATTGTAATTCATTATTATCAGGTTGTCCTAAAAGTTCCCTGAAAAGCCTTCAGTTAATTCAAAATGCTGCAGCTAGAGTACTGACAGGGACTAGAAGGAGAGAGCATATCTCACCCATATTGGCCTCTCTTCATTGGCTTCCTGTTGATTCTAGAATAGAATTTAAAATTCTTCTTCTTACTTATAAGGTTTTGAATAATCAGGTCCCTTCTTATCTTAGGGACCTCATAGTACCATATCACCCCAATAGAGCGCTTCGCTCTCAGACTGCAGGCTTACTTGTAGTTCCTAGGGTTTGTAAGAGTAGAATGGGAGGCAGAGCCTTCAGCTTTCAGGCTCCTCTCCTGTGGAACCAGCTCCCAATTCGGATCAGGGAGACAGACACCCTCTCTACTTTTAAGATTAGGCTTAAAACTTTCCTTTTTGCTAAAGCTTATAGTTAGGGCTGGATCAGGTGACCCTGAACCATCCCTTAGTTATGCTGCTATAGACTTAGACTGCTGGGGGGTTCCCATAATGCACTGAGTGTTTCTTTCTCTTTTTGCTCTGTATGCACCACTCTGCATTTAATCATTAGTGATTGATCTCTGCTCCCCTCCACAGCATGTCTTTTTCCTGGTTCTCTCCCTCAGCCCCAACCAGTCCCGGCAGAAGACTGCCCCTCCCTGAGCCTGGTTCTGCTGAAGGTTTCTTCCTGTTAAAAGGGAGTTTTTCCTTCCCACTGTCGCCAAGTGCTTGCTCACAGGGGGTCGTTTTGACCTTTGGGGTTTTTACGTAATTATTGTATGGCCTTGCCTTACAATATAAAGCGCCTTGGGGCAACTGTTTGTTGTGATTTGGCGCTATATAAATAAAATTGAATTAAAATTGAATTGAATTGAATTATTACTAATTCGAATCATTTGATTACAAAAATGTTCGAGGCATATTCTGTGCCTCGAAGCTTCGTTTAACATTGTAGTACATATGCCACGCCTGTGTGTGGTGCTGTAATGTCCCCAGAAAAACAAACAGAAGAAGACTATAGCAAGCGCTAATGCGATAAAGAGAGGGAACTAAAGCTAGAGGTGGGCGATACCGGGAATTTTGGTACTGATCCGATACCAAGTAAATACAGATCCAGTATTGCCGATACCGTTACCGATACCAATACTTTTTCATATTTAAGCTTCATAGATCCAAAGGATCCAAAAGACGTAGGATAGAATTTCGCCAAACATTGTACGTGACAACAAAATACTTTATTTATCACAATCAACATTTTTGTTTAAAAAATATCAATCAACACAACTTAAAAAAAATCTCCTGAGGTAGAGGGCTGACTCGAGGAGAGCACTGTGTGGGCGGGCCAGGCTGAGCCTACCTGCATGGCTGTTGGCTGGCGCCGCTGTGCCACGTGATGGCACAACAACAAAAGACCAGAGTGGGGAATGTGCACTGCTCCGTGTTGTGTGACACAGCGCAGCGCTGCTCTTACAGACATAGAGTAGACTTTGATGACTGCGTGCGCAGCAGTCAGTGCGTGTGGGAGAGAAAAAAGCTTGAGTATCGATCTTTTTACATGAGGATCATTCAATATCAGTACCAGCGTTAGTATCAATATTATCGATATTAGGATTGATCCACCCACCTCTAACTAAAGCCTTTTAGGAAAAAGACAGTCCAGAGAGAGTGTTAAAAAGAAATTCATGCAGGGACCCAGCCCACCACCTTAATAAATAAATAAATAAATAAAATGGTTAAATTTTACAAGTTGGGGAAAACAAAAAACAGAAAGCCACAACCCATCGCCATTTCAGCAAAATGTCAAGACTTTGGCCCGACTTTGGCTGAGCTCCTGACACCAGGAAAAATCCAAAACTTGTAAAGATGTGAAAAAATAAATAATTACCCAGGAAAACAGAAAGGGATACACTAAATTTGACAATCTCCGTGATGACGCAGTGACATTGTGTCATTACTTAGGGAGAGCCCTGGACTGTTCATGTTTTAAAACACAAAAGTAATTTTTATCTGATTACTCGATTAATCACCAGAATAATCGATAGAATACTCGATTACTAAAATCGATAGCTGCAGCCCTATTACTAATACAACGTGTAAAGCACAAGTCATAACAACATAAATTAGGTTCAAGCAAGTAATTTCAGGAGATAATGTCACATTAAAGTTAGTGGACTCTGAGAGAAAATATCTTTTTAGATATCCCATTTTGTTTTCAGCGGTGGGTCTAGCTTCAGTTTGAAGGGGTGTGTGTTTCGGTTCGGTGTTCTGGAGGCATGTTTCTCTAGTAAATAAAAAAAAAATCTACAGCCTTTTAGACAATTTGTGAGGCTAAGTATAGACTCGTGAGTCATCATTTTTAATTTTGCAAAGCACAATTTATCTTCTAATTCTGCATGCAGCAGTGTTCATCTATCAGCCTTTGTTCATGCAGCCCTTTCCCACATTGTATCACACCTTTGGTCAGCTGCAGCCCCCTCAACCCCCATCTAGATCAGCCACTGGATTTGTGCTTGCTTTGTTTATTCCAGAAAAAAAAAAAAAAAACAATAAAAGCAACAGCAACATTTGTTGTGACCGATCGATCTCAGAGCTCAATCAGCTGCGATCAGATTGTTTCAAATGCTGTTTTGATGCCATCAGAATATGTAAATTGTGGTCAGATCATCATCAGATTACACATGGATCGCTGTCAGATTGGTGTCCCATCTCAACCACGCTCAGAGAATTGTGAGCATGTGCATCACATTAGACGCCATCGGCCGATTTTGACCGACTGTGTCGATTTCCGCAGATGGCCTGCAGAACGTTTTGGAAATGAAATCCGACACCTTTCGGATGTGCGCCAATTCATGAATCCGACGCCGCTCTGCGTGATTGCAGCTATGTGTGACGGGAGTATAACAGCTTTAACTGAAGCTTTTGTCAGGCAGCAACTGCTTCAGAGTTTCTGTAGTGCCCTCTGATGGTCACAGTCAAAAGACCTGTGTCACCAGTCTGTTGTGTCTGACTCTTGCGGAGATGATCTTGCAGATGTGCATCCGGGAAGGTCACAATTTGAAACCTTGTCCATTGCTTGGAAAATTTTAGAAGCCTGTGATAAACTGAGATAGTCCATCGCTGTGTCATAGTCTAGTTTTCACCATGCCAGGATTATCAGGCTGTTCAAAAATCACTTTTTTAACCCCCATCGTGAACTTCAACATGTGAGGTCATGTCTTGCATTTCAGAGGAATCTGTAACATTTCTGTAGATGCCATGACATCACACGGAGGTTTACTTCCATGGTTGTACTAAAGTTATACTACAGACATGCCATGACATGTGCAATCGTGTGGTGGTTTGTCGCAGTTACTGTCTTGGATGGTAACGCAGTCTCCCATCCAACTTGACTGGTTCTCTCCCTCAGCCCCAACCAGTCCCAGCAGAAGACTGCCCCTCCCTGAGCCTGGTTCTGCTGGAGGTTTCTTCCTGTTAAAAGGGAGTTTTTCCTTCCCACTGTAGCCAAGTGCTTGCTCACAGGGGGTCGTTTTGACCGTTGGGGTTTTACATCATTATTGTATGGCCTTGCCTTACAATATAAAGTGCCTTGGGGCAACTGTTTGTTGTGATTTGGCGCTATATAAAAAAAAATTGATTTATTGATTGATTGACACATTTTGATGCAAAAGCTTTGTATTGACTGAACTTCAATATGTGGTGAGCCCCTCTGTAACAATGTGAAGTGCAGGAAAATGCTAACCCCTAATACTAGGGGAGCTATGACCACTACCTTTGCACCCACCCAGGACTAAACCAAACCAATGATAAGGGTCTATTGGTGGCTATTTTGGATGCCATTTTGAATCTTAAACCCATGAATTAATTTAGTTTAGGCACAAATGAGTTTTCTGTGGCCTGCAATGGTCTTCCCATTGAATCTCTGTAATATTTAAGTTGTTTATATGTCGTTTAAAGGTGTTTTAGTGAAAAACCCTATTTTGGTGGCCATCTTGGACGCCATCTTGGATAACTGGCTTGAGGCCAGTTTTTATTTTTGGGAACATCCTGATTGTGTTTTGGGGTCATCTAAGGAACCTAAAAAAGTTGGTTTGGTTTAGTCCTGGGGGGTGGGGGTGCAAAGGTAGTGGTCATAGCTGCCCTAGTATAACCTTAATCCAAACCATAACCATAGCCCAAACATAGGAGAATGTTTCCTGATGACAAAAAGTGAAGCAGATAGTCCTGTCTGTTAATAGAGAGAGAATAATCTGCTGTGAAAAAAAAACAACAAAAAACACATTTTCCCGCACATCACTATGGGACCCGAAGGGGCTACCTGACTCATCGCAGTTTTGCAAAGGGGCACTGACCAAACGTCAAAATGTGACAAGTTGGCATTGATAATGTGTTGGGGATGCATATCCGTCAAAGTGAGGACAATACTTTCCAAAGGTGTCAAGGCTCACAGCTCAGTGGGAAATCATTGCTGTTCCTGACTGAACTCACTATTTGTGACTTGCAGAGTTCATCCAGTATGCAAGAAGAAACCTGATATGCTGCAATCAGAACTCATCCTGATATAAGGAAGATTTGACTCCTTGACAACTCACTCGGCTATCCTGGCCAGCCTACGGTCTCTCTGACAAATGTTCTGTCTGTTTTTCTTGATGTCTTACAACTGCCCATGAAAGGGTTTTTGGACCTGTCTTTGTCTCTTTCTCTCTGCAACTCACAAATGCAAAGAAGATGACCTTTCATCCACTTGAAATTATACAAACATTATGCAAGACAAAAGCTGATGGGTCACAATGTGCAGTTTTGCTTAATTTATGTAATCCAGTATAGCTGCTCTCTTCACCTGCAACATCAGGGGGCCATTGGAAGTGTTTTTGTGAAATGTACATCAGTGCACACATTCAATCACAAACCGTAAGAAAAAGACAAAAATTCTTAATTAAAAAAATGATCAGTGGCACCTTTCTACCACACTCAGTAGGTACCCTTTCGCCCCCTGGTGGCCACCTGCCTGAGGTCCCCAGCACCCATAGACTGGATATGTGCCTTTAAAAGTCACACTTAAACTGATATTCCCCTTGTATTCCCACTTAAGCCACTCTTTGGTACATGTGGAATGCATGGCTGACCACATTTGAGTAAATCAAGAGATCAAACACAAAGTTACTTTGCTGTTTTACAGCTAAATCCCTGTTTTCCTTTGCTTAGCAGATGAGGCAATGAATCTGTAAGAATGACAGTTGGAAAGAAAAAAAGACAAAGCCAACCTGATCCTGATTTTCAAGCACAGAGAGAAGAAGCGCTGCAGCCAGAGGAGGAACAGTCAGTGCAAAGAACCAGCGGAGAATCGGGTTTGCTCTGTCTGCCTTTGTGGTGCATGTGTGTGAGCTTTGATTAAAGACAGAAGAATCTTTAAGCACATTAGGGCCATTTTTTCCCAAGTGTTTCACAGCCTCTTCCATATCCACCCTCACAAAAGATCCAGACTGCAGCACAAAGCAGTGCTCACCCTCTTTACTGTGCTCTATCACAGCAAGCAGGCCCAGTGCAAGCACAAACAAGCACGGACCAGATGAATAAGACTGTGTAGTACTGCAGAGAAATGCCTTATCGCCGCATGAAGTATACACAAAGGCAAGACACGCAAAAGGTACCATGTAGTCCCACGTTTAAGGGAGAGATGTTAGAGCTGACGAAATATGAGGTCTGTGAGAAAAGTAACGGACCTTATTATTTTTTTCAAAAACCATATGGATTTGAATCACGTGTGATTACATCAGATATCCTTGAACCCTCGTGGGCATGCGAGAGTTTTTTCACGCCTGTCGGTTACGTCATTTGCCTGTGGGCAGTCTTTGAGTCGTTTTTTCATTGTTTAGGAATGGCTCAGAGACTGCTGCTTTGTTTGATCACTGTGCAAGAAGGAGAATCAAATCAAATCAAATCAATTTTATTTATATAGCGCCAAATCACAACAAACAGTTGCCCCAAGGCGCTTTATATTGTAAGGCGCTTTATGCCAAGAACAGAAATGGCCACTTGTGCTGTGACAAAGTCCCAGCTGAACCGCTGTCTGCCAAAACACATCTGCATAGAGCCATAAGAGCAAATGGGGTTGTGTTAGTGGCATCAACTGGATGGTTGTGTCTGCTGCATGTTTTCTGTGCACGCAGAATGTTTCTGTGTGTGTTGCATCAATCATCATCATCAATCATCAATTTTTTTTTATATAGCGCCAAATCACAACAAACAGTTGCCCCAAGGCGCTTTATATTGTAAGGCAAGGCCATACAATAATTACGTAAAAACCCCAATGGTCAAAACGACCCCCTGTGAGCAAGCACTTGGCGATAGTGGGAACGAACAACTCCCTTTTAACAGGAAGAAACCTCCAGCAGAACCAGGCTCAGGGAGGGGCAGTCTTCTGCTGGGACTGGTTGGGGCTGAGGGAGAGAACCAGGAAAAAGACATGCTGTGGAGGGGAGCAGAGATCAATCATCATCAATCAATCATTAAATGCAGAGTGGTGCATAAGGAGCAAAAAGAGAAAGAAACACTCAGTGCATCATGGGAACCCCCAGCAGTCTAAGTCTATAGCAGCATAACTAAGGGATGGTTCATGGTCACCTGATCCAGCCCTAACTATAACTTTAGCAAAAAGGAAAGTTTTAACCCTAATCTTAAAAGTAGAGAGGGTGTCTGTCTCCCTGAACTGAATTGGGAGCTGGTTCCACAGGAGAGGAGCCTGAAAGCTGAAGGCTCTGCCTCCCATTCTACTCTTACAAACCCTAGGAACTACAAATAAGCCTGCAGTCTGAGAGCGAAGCGCTCTATTGGGGTGATATGGTACTATGAGGTCCCTAAGATAAGATGGGACCTGATTATTCAAAACCTTATAAGTAAGAAGAAGAATTTTAAATTCTATTCTAGAATTAACAGGAAGCCAATGAAGAGAGGCCAAATTGGTTGAGATATGCTCTCTCCTTCTAGTCCCTGTCAATACTCTAGCTGCAGCATTTTGAATTAACTGAAGGCTTTTCAGGGAACTTGTTGGGGAAAGTGTAGTGACACGGACCCACAACAGGGGGCGCAAATGAACGGTCAATAGATGAGCCAAAAGGTAACAATTTAATGTTGTGAATGTGCACAACGATGATACAGACAATGACAGAATCTGACAGCAGTCAATACACCAAGGTGACATGTGGGCAGGCTCGAGGATAGAAGACGTCTGTCCAGATAAGAGCCGGAACCACACGATTTCCACCGCCACAGAACCTGGAGAATACTGGAGCCGCCAAGTCCCGAATTCCCAGGTGATCACCGTCCCCGACTGTCGGATCTGGTACTGCTGGCGAGGTGCACAAACAGTGAGATGTGGGTGTGTGCACACACCCAGTAACAAAAACAGTCAGAAGGTGGAAAGTCACCTCCACCTCTAATCACACACACGTGCAGCTCCTGTCAATCTGGTTGGGGGGTGAAGCGAAGGCGTCGCTGATCACACCAAATCCCACAGATAAGGAAACACTTACAGGAAAACGGCTGCAAAGAAGTTCAGACTGTTAGTCAATGTTTTCAGTTTAGCAGAGAATTACCTTCACAGGTAGATGATATCTCGGCAGCATGGTGGAGATGACATCCGGCTTTTATGGAGTGATGAAATGATGGGTGACAGCTGTCATGAGTTGATGTGTGACAGCTGTCACTCCCGGTTGTGTCCGTGGCGGCAGCGCCCTCTCGTACCTGAAGCCCGCACTTCAGGCAGGGTGCCCTCTGGTGGTGGGCCAGCAGTACCTCCTCTTCTGGTGGCCCACACAACAGAACTTTTAGGACAACCTGATAATAATGAATTCCAATAGTCCAGCCTAGAGGAAATAAATGCATGAATTAGTTTTTCAGCATCAAGACCTTTCTAATTTTAGAGATATTGCACAAACGCAAAAAAGCAGTCCTACATATTTGTTTAATATGCACATTGAATGACATATCCTGATCAAAAATGACTCGAAGATTTCTCACAGTATTACTAGAGGTCAGGGTAATGCCATCCAGAGTAAGGATCTGGTTAGACACCATGTTTCTAAGATTTGTGGGGCCAAGTACAATAACTTCAGTTTTATCTGAGTTTAAAAGCAGGAAATTAGAGGTCATCCATGTCTTTATGTCTGAAAGACATTCCTGCAGTTTAGCTAATTGGTGTGTGTCCTCTGGCTTCATGGATAGATAAAGCTGGGTATCATCTGCGTAACAATGAAAATTTAAGCAATGCTGTCTAATAATACTGCCTAAGGGAAACATGTATAAAGTGAATAAAATTGGTCCTAGCACAGAACCTTGTGGAACTCCATAATTAACCTTAGTCTGTGAAGAAGATTCCCCATTTACATGAACAAATTGTAATCTATTAGATAAATATGATTCAAACCACCGCAGCGCAGTGCCTTTAATACCTATGGCATGCTCTAATCTCTGTAATAAAATTTTATGGTCAACAGTATCAAAAGCAGCACTGAGGTCTAACAGAACAAGCACAGAGATGAGTCCACTGTCTGAGGCCATAAGAAGATCATTTGTAACCTTCACTAATGCTGTTTCTGTACTATGATGAATTCTAAAACCTGACTGAAACTCTTCAAATAAACATTCCTCTGCAGATGATCAGTTAGCTGTTTTACAACTAACCTTTCAAGAATTTTTGAGAGAAAAGGAAGGTTGGAGATTGGCCTATAATTAGCTAAGATAGCTGGGTCAAGTGATGGCTTTTTAAGTAATGGTTTAATTACTGCCACCTTAAAAGCCTGTGGTACATAGCCAACTAATAAAGATAGATTGATCATATTTAAGATCGAAGCATTAATTAATGGTAGGGCTTCCTTGAGCAGCCTGGTAGGAATGGGGTCTAATAGACATGTTGATGGTTTGGAGCCAGCAGTACCTCCTCTTCTGGCGGCCAACACAACAGGACCCCCCCCTCAACGGGCGCCTCCTGGCGCCCGACCAGGCTTGTCCGAGTGACGTCGGTAGAAGTCGGCCAGGAGGTCCGGGTCCAGGATGAAGCTTCTCTTCACCCAGGAGCATTCTTCAGGTCCATACCCCTCCCAGTACACCAGATACGGAAACCCCCGGCCCTTCCGACGGACGTCCAGGAGCCTGCGAACCGTCCATGCAGGCTCCCCATCGATGATCCGGGCAGGAGGCGGCGCTGGTCCGGGAGCACAGAGGGGTGAGGTGTGGTCTGGCTTGATCCGGGAAACATGAAAAACCGGGTGGACCCGCAGTGAAGCTGGGAGCTGGAGCTTCACTGTGGCCGGACTGAGGACTTTGAGGATCTTGAATGGACCAATATACCTGTCCTTGAGTTTGGGTGAGTCCACTTGGAGGGGGATGTCCTTCGTTGAAAGCCACACCTCCTGCCCGGGCTGGTAAGCAGGGGCCGGGGAACGCCGGCGGTCTGCATGGGCCTTAGCCCTCATCCGGGCCTTCAACAAGGCAGAACGGGCGGTGCGCCACACCCGACGGCATCTTCGCAGGTGGGCCTGGACCGAGGGCACACCGACCTCTCCCTCCACCACGGGGAACAATGGGAGCTGGTACCCCAGACACACCTCAAATGGGGAGAGGCCGGTGGCAGAGGACACCTGGCTGTTATGGGCGTACTCGATCCAGGCCAGATGGTGACTCCAAGCCGATGGGTGCGCAGATGTAACACAGCGGAGGGCCTGTTCAAGTTCTTGGTTGGCCCGCTCTGCCTGTCCAATCGTCTGAGGGTGATACCTGGACGAGAGGCTCACGTTGGTCCCCAGTTCTCTGCAGAAACTCCTCCAAACCTGTGAGGAGAACTGAGGACCACGGTACAGACAATGTCAGTTGGTATCCCATGCAGACGTACGACGTGGTGGACCAGGAGGTTTGCTGTCTCCTGGGCCGTAGTGAGCTTCGGGAGGGCCACGAAGTGGGCCGCCTTGGAGAAACGGTCCACTATCGTGAAGATGGTCGTCATGCCCTGGGACGGTGGGAGGCCCATGACAAAGTCTAAGCCAATGTGAGACCAGGGGCGACGAGGCACCGGAAGAGGTTGCAGAAGTCCTTGTGTCTTGGAGTGGTCGGCCTTGCCCCTGGCACAGGTGGTGCAGGCCTGGACATACTCCCGGACGTCGGCCTCCATGGACGCCCACCAGAAGCGCTGCCGGACAACTGCCACGGTCCTACGCACCCCTAGATGACAGGAGAGCTTGGACCCATGACAGAAGTCCAAGACTGCAGCTCTGGCCTCTGGTGGGATGTATAAACGGTTCTTTGCTCCAGTTCCGGGGTCCGGGCTCCATGCCAGGGCCTCCCGGACGGTCTTCTCCACGTCCCAGGTGAGGGTGGCCATGATAGTGGACTCCGGAATGATGGGCTCCGGTGGATCCGACAGCTCAGTCTTGACCTCATCTTCATGCACCCGGGACAAGGCATCTGATCTCTGGTTCTTGGTCCCGGGGTGGTAGGTGATTCGGAAGTCAAAACGCCCGAAGAACAGTGACCAGCGGGCTTGCCTGGGGTTCAGCCGCTTGACGGTCCTGATATACTCCAGGTTCCGATGGTCAGTGAAAACCGTGAACGGCACAGACGCTCCCTCCAACAGGTGTCTCCACTCCTCAAGAGCCTCTTTCACCGCAAGGAGTTCTCGATTGCCGACGTCATAGTTCCGTTCAGCTGGGGTCAACCTGCGAGAAAAGTAGGCACACGGGTGAAGAACCTTATCGGTCTCTCCGCTCTGGGATAGCACGGCTCCTATCCCTGAGTCAGAGGCATCCACTTCAACCACGAACTGGCGGCTAGGGTCGGGCTGCACCACGAGAACCGGCGTTTCAGCTCCTTGAACGCGGCTTTGCACCAATCCGACCAGGTGAAGGGGACTTTTGGAGAGGTCAGGGCTGTCAGGGGGCTAACTACCTGACTGTAGCCCTTAATGAACCTCCTGTAGAAATTTACGAAGCCGAGGAACTGTTGCAGCTTCCTACTGCTCATTGGTTGGGGCCAATCTCTCACCGCCGCAACCTTGGCCAGATCAGGGGCGACGGAGTTGGAGGAGATGATGAACCCCAGGAAGGACAAAGAGGTGCGGTGAAACTCACACTTCTCGCCCTTCACAAACAGCCAGTTCTCCAACAACCACTGCAGGACCTGACGTACATGCTGGACATGAGTCTCAGGGTCCGGCGAAAAGATGAGTATGTCATCCAGATATACGAAGACGAATCGGTGCAGGAAGTCCCACAAGACGTCATTAACCAAAGCTTGGAACGTCGCGGGGGCGTTAGTGAGGCCGAACGGCATGACCAGGTACTCAAAATGACCTAATGGGGTGTTGAATGCCATCTTCCATTCGTCTCCCTTCCGGATCCGAACCAGGTGGTATGCATTCCTGAGGTCCAGTTTGGTGAAAATTTGGGCTCCATGCAGGGGCGTGAACACTGAATCCAACAGGGGTAAAGGGTATCGATTATGAACCGTTATGTCGTTCAGCCCCCTGTAATCAATGCATGGACGGAGTCCGCCATCTTTCTTGCCCACAAAAAAGAAACCTGCACCCATCAGGGAGGTGGAATTCCGGATCAACCCGGCAGCTAATGAGTCCCGGATGTAGGTCTCCATTGATTCGCGCTCGGGACGTGAGAGATTGTACAGCCTGCTGGACGGGAACTCAACGCCCGGGACCAAATCAATGGCACAATCGTACGGACGGTGCGGGGGAAGGGTGAGTGCCAGATCCTTGCTGAAGACATCAGCAAGATTGTGGTACTCAACTGGCACCGCCGTCAGATTGGGAGGGACTTTAACCTCCTCATTAGCGTTTACACCAGGAGGAACCGAGGATCCTAAACAATTCCGATGGCAGATTTCGCTCCACTGAGCCACAACCCCAGACGGCCAATCAATCCGGGGATTGTGTTTAATCATCCATGGGAAGCCCAAAATCACGCGGGAGGTAGAAGGAGTTACAAAAAACTCAATCTCCTCCCGATGATTCCCAGACACTACCAGGGTTACAGGTAGTGTCTTGTGTGTGATACAAGGGAGAAGAGTGCCATCTAGTGCTCGCACCTTCACTGGCGAAGAAAGCGCCACCAGAGGGAGCCCTACCTCCCTTGCCCATCTGCTATCCAGCAGATTCCCTTCTGACCCCGTGTCCACCAGTGCTGGGGCTTGAAGGGTTAAATCCCCGCTCAGGATTGTAACTGGGAGTCATGTTGAAAGATGTGTATGACCCACGTGAATGTTTTGACCCCCCCTCAGCCCAGTCTCTAAGGGCGGGCGTTTGTGTTTTGACCGTTTGGGGCAGACTCTCTGCTGATGCTCACTCGAGCCGCAGACAAAGCACTCCCCACGGATCAGCCTCCTCTGTCTGAATGTGGCCCTGCTCGTGTCCCTAGCATCGTCAGCAGGGGTAGCTGTAGCCACACGGAGCGCTGTGGCTGTGGAGCGTGGGGAAGACGGCTCTCTTTCGGACCCGGGAGGAAGAGGGACGGCTTGTGCCTGACCACGCCCTTCGCCTTGCGCCCGTCGGCATTCTTCTAACTGATTGTCCAATCGTATAACCAAATCCATAAGCTCAGCCAAATCCCGCGGTTCCTCCTTAGCCACCAGGTGCTCCTTCAGGACCGACGACAGTCTGTTTATGAAGGCGATGCAGAGCGCAGTCATATTCCAGCCGGATCTCGCAGCCGTGATGCGGAAGTCGACTGCATATTCGGCTGCGCTCCGGTGCCCCTGTCTCATTGACAGCAGCACGGTAGACGCGGTTTCGCCTCTGTTGGGGTGATCAAAAACAGTTCTGAACTCCCTCACAAACCCAGTATAAGAGGCAAGCAGCCGTGAACTTTGTTCCCAAAGCGCTGTAGCCCAAGCGCGTTCGTTACCTCGAAGCAAATTAATCACGTAAGCCACCTTACTGGCGTCAGACGCGTACATCACGGGACGCTGTGCAAAGACGAGCAAACACTGCATAAGAAAGTCCGCGCACGTCTCCACACAACCTCCATACGGCTCTGCGGGGCTTATGTATGCTTCAGGGGATGGTGGGGGGGGTCGTTGAATGACCAGTGGAATGTCTGTATTCGGCACCGGGTCGGCAGGAGGAGGAGCTGCAGCAGAGCCCTGGGCACACGCTTCCACCTGCGCGGTGAGAGCCTCCATCCTGCGATTAAGGATGATGTTTTGCTCGGTCATCAGGTCCATCCGAGCGGTAAAGGCGGTGAGGATGTGCTGCAACTCACCAATTACGCCTCCAGCCGACGCCTGTGCACCCTGCTCTTCCATTGGCTGTCCAACAGATGGTTGATGCCCCTCGGGATCCATGACGTTGGCCAAGATATCCTGTTGGGGAAAGTGTAGTGACACAGACCCACAACAGGGGGCGCAAATGAACGGTCAATAGATGAGCCAAAAGGTAACAATTTAATGTTGTGAATGTGCACAACGATGATACAGACAATCACAGAATCTGACAGCAGTCAATACACCAAGGTGATGTGTGGGCAGGCTCGAGGATAGAAGACGTCTGTCCTGATAAGAGCCGGAACCAGACGATTTCCACCGCCACAGAACCCGGAGAATACTGGAGCCGCCAAGTCCCGAATCCCCAGGTGATCACCGTCCCCGACTGTCGGATCTGGTACTGCTGGCGAGGAGCACAAACAGTGAGATGTGGGTGTGTGCACACACCCAGTAACAAAAACAGTCAGAAGGTGGAAAGTCACCTCCACCTCTAATCACACACACGTGCAGCTCCTGTCAACCACTTATCTGGTTGGGGGGTGAAGCAAAGCCGTCGCTGATCACACCAAACGCCAATCCCACAGATAAGGAAACACTTACAGGAAAACGGCTGCAAAGAAGTTCAGACTGTTAGTCAGTGGTTTCAGTTTAGCAGAGAATTACCTTCACAGGTAGATGATATCTCGGCAGCGAGGTGGAGATGACATCTGGCTTTTATGGAGTGATGAAATGATGGGTGACAGCTGTCATGAGTTGATGTGTGACAGCTGTCACTCCCGGTTGTGTCCGTGGCGGCAGCGCCCTCTCGTGCCTGAAGCCCGCACTTCAGGCAGGGTGCCCTCTGGTGGTGGGCCAGCAGTACCTCCTCTTCTGGCGGCCCACACAACAGAACTTTTAGGACAACCTGATAATAATGAATTCCAATAGTCCAGCCAAGAGGAAATAAATGCATGAATTAGTTTTTCAGCATCACTCTGAGACAAGATCTTTCTAATTTTACAGATATTGCACAAATGCAAAAAAGCAGTCCTACATATTTGTTTAATATGCACATTGAATGACATATCCTGATCAAAAATGACCCCAAGATTTCTCACAGTATTACTAGAGGTCAGGGTAATGCCATCCAGAGTAAGGATCTGGTTAGACACCATGTTTCTAAGATTTGTGGGGCCAAGTACAATAACTTCAGTTTTATCTGAGTTTAAAAGCAGGAAATTAGAGGTCATCCATGTCTTTATGTCTGAAAGACATTCCTGCAGTTTAGCTAATTGGTGTGTGTCTTCTGGCTTCTTGGATAGATAAAGCTGGGTATCATCTGCGTAACAATGAAAATTTAACCAATGCTGTCTAATAATACTGCCTAAGGGAAACATGTATAAAGTGAATAAAATTGGTCCTAGCACAGAACCTTGTGGAACTCCATAATTAACCTTAGTCTGTGAAGAAGATTCCCCATTTACATGAACAAATTGTAATCTATTAGATAAATATGATTCAAACCACCGCAGTGCAGTGCCTTTAATACCTATGGCATGCTCTAATCTCTGTAATAAAATTTTATGGTCAACAGTATCAAAAGCAGCACTGAGGTCTAACAGAACAAGCACAGAGATGCGTCCACTGTCTGAGGCCATAAGATGATCATTTGTAACCTTCACTAATGCTGTTTCTGTACTATGATGAATTCTAAAACCTGACTGAAACTCTTCAAATAGACCATTCCTCTGCAGATGATCAGTTAGCTGTTTTACAGCTACCCTTTCAAGAATTTTTGAGAGAAAAGGAAGGTTGGAGATTGGCCTATAATTAGCTAAGATAGCTGGGTCAAGTGATGGCTTTTTAAGTAATGGTTTAATTACTGCCACCTTAAAAGCCTGTGGTACATAGCCAACTAATAAAGATAGATTGATCATATTTAAGAACGAAGCATTAATTAATGGTAGGGCTTCCTTGAGCAGCCTGGTAGGAATGGGATCTAATAGACATGTTGATGGTTTGGAGGAAGTAACTAATGAAAATAACTCAGACAGAACAATCGGAGAGAAAGAGTCTAACCAAATATCAACATCACTGAAAGCAGCCAAAGATAACGATATGTCTTTGGGATGGTTATGAGTAATTTTTTCTCTAATAGTTAAAATTTTATTAGCAAAGAAAGTCATGAAGTCATTACTAGTTAAAGGAATACTCGGCTCAATAGAGCTCTGACTCTTTGTCAGCCTGGCTACAGTGCTGAAAAGAAACCTGGGGTTGTTCTTATTTTCTTCAATTAGTGATGAGTAGTAAGATGTCCTAGCTTTACGGAGGGCTTTTTTATAGAGCAACAGACTCTTTTTCCAGGCTAACTGAAGAGCTTCTAAATTAGTGAGACACTGCTGGGTAGTCCATCAGAGTAAATGTAAACGTTATTAAGAAATGATCAGACAGAAGGGAGTTTTCGGGGAATACTGTTAAGTATTCAATTTCCATACCATAAGTCAGAACAAGATCTAAGATATGATTAAAGTGGTGGGTGGACTCATTTACATTTTGAGCAAAGCCAATTGAGTCTAATAATAGATTAAATGCAGTGTTGAGGCTGTCATCCTCAGCATCTGTGTGGATGTTAAAATCGCCCACTATAATTATCTTATCTGAGCTAAGCACTAAGTCAGACAAAAGGTCTGAAAATTCACAGAGAAACTCACAGTAACGACCAGGAGGACGATAGATAATAACAAATAAAACTGGTTTTTGGGACTTCCAATTTGGATGGACAAGACTAAGAGTCAAGCTTTCAAATGAATTAAAGCTCTGTGTTGTGTGGGCCGCCAGAAGAGGAGGTACTGCTGGCCCACCACCAGAGGGCGCCCTGCCTGAAGTGCGGGCTTCAGGCATAAGAGGGCACTGCCGCCTTGGACACAGCCGGGGGTGACAGCTGTCGCTCATTACCTCTTGACAGCTGTCACCCATCTACTCAACATCATCTCACTCCATAAAGACCAGACGTCATCTCCCCCTCATTGCCAAGATATCATACTTCATTGGAGGTAATATCCTCAGCCGTTTTGTAATTGCAATATTTGTATATTGTGAGTGTTTGCAGGAGTACCAGTTCCTCCGTCGGTGGAAGCTGTGAGAGCACTGTAGATTCCTCAGGGGAATCTTCAGTGCTACTCTGCAAGTTATTGAGTGAGAGGTGGAGGTGGCATTCCCACCGTTGTTGTTACTGGGTGTACACACACCCACACTTGACTGTCTTTGTTCTTCGCCAGCAGTACCAGATCCGACAGTCGGGGACGGTGATCACCTGGGAATTTGGGACTTGGCGGCTCCAGTATTCACCAGGTTCTGGAGCGTCGGAAATCGTGTGGTTCTGGCTCTTCTTAGGACAGACGTCTTCTATCCTCGAGCCTGCCCACACGTCACCTTTGTGTATTGACTGTTATGATATTCTGAGATTGTCTGTATGTTCGTTGTGCACATTCACAACATTAAATTGTTATATTTTGGCTCATCTATTGACCGTTCATTTGCGCCCCCTGTTGTGGGTCCGTGTCACTACACTTTCCCAACACTCTGTCTGGGTTTTGGATTAATTAATAAGCTGGAATGGAAGATTGCTGCTAATCCTCCGCCTCGGCCCATGCTACGAGCGTTCTGGCAGTTAGTGTGACTCGGGGGTGTTGACTCATTTAAACTAACATATTCATCCTGCTGTAACCAGGTTTCTGTAAGGCAGAATAAATCAATATGTTGATCAATTTTTATATAATTTACTAACAGGGACTTAGAAGAGAGATCTAATGTTTAATAGACCACATTTAACTGTTTTAGTCTGTGGTGCAGTTGAAGGTGCTATATTATTTTTTCTTTTTGAATTTTTATGCTTAAATAGATTTTTGCTGGTTATTGGTGGTCTGGGAGCAGGCACCGTCTCTACGGGGATGGGGTAATGAGGGGATGGCAGGGGGAGAGAAGCTGCAGAGAGGTGTGTAAGACTACAACTCTGCTTCCTGGTCCCAACCCTGGATAGTCACGGTTTGGAGGATTTAAGAAAATTGGCCAAATTTCTAGAAATGAGAGCTGCTCCATCCAAAGTGGGATGGATGCCGTCTCTCCTAACAAGACCAGGTTTTCCCCAGAAGCTTTGCCAATTATCTATGAAGCCCATCTCATTTTTTGGACACCACTCAGACAGCCAGCAATTCAAGGAGAACATGCGGCTAAACATGTCACTCCCGGTCCAATTGGGGAGGGGCCCAGAGAAAACTACAGAGTCTGACATTGTTTTTGCAAAGTTACACACCGATTCAATGTTAATTTTAGTGACCTCCGATTGGCGTAACCGGGTGTCATTACTGCCGACGTGAATTACAATCTTACCAAATTTACGCTTAGCCTTAGCCAGCAGTTTCAAATTTCCTTCAATGTCGCCTGCTCTGGCCCCCGGAAGACAATTGACTATGGTTGCTGGTGTCGCTAACTTCACATTTCTCAAAACAGAGTCGCTAATAACCAGAGTTTGATCCTCGGCGGGTGTGTCGCCGAGTGGGGAAAAACGGTTAGAAATGTGAACGGGTTGGCGGTGTACACGGGGCTTCTGTTTAGGGCTACGCTTCCTCCTCACAGTCACCCAGTCGGCCTGCTTTCCCGGCTGCTCGGGATCTGCTGGAAGGGAACTAACGGCGGCTAAGCTACCTTGGTCCGCACCGACTACAGGAGCCTGGCTAGCTGTAGAATTTTCCACGGTGCGGAGCCGAGTCTCCAATTCGCCCAGCCTGGCCTCCAAAGCTACGAATAAGCTACACTTATTACAAGTACCATTACTGCTAAAGGAGGCTGAGGAATAACTAAACATTTCACACCCAGAGCAGAAAAGTGCGGGAGAGACAGGAGAAGCCATCATGCTAAATCGGCTAAGAGCTAGTAGCTGCGCTAAGATAGCGGATTCATAAAAACACACAAAGTGAATAATGTGTAAATAATTTAGAGGTGATTCAGCAGAGGGAGTGCTTTAGTTAAGGCATGTGAAGATTACACTGTGAAACAAATCGTTATCTAGTTATCTAGATCAATCTAACTGCACAGATTAAACAGCTAACAGATACAGCAAAACACGGCTGTGCTCCGGAACAGGAAGTGATACAATACCGCAGTGAGAGCCAACCACCAGTAGAGGCAAGCCCAGTTATCCATCTTCATGATGAAGTGGTATAGAGGAGGATTTTCTTAAAAAGAAGACCTGAAAGTTTAGCTACAAATTGCCAGAAGGTACATCTGAGATGCAAGCCTGGATTTGATCTGTTGTGGTGAAAGAAAATCCTTCTCTGCTCTACTCCACTATGAAGCTAAGAGTACTGATACAAAATGCAAAGCTTGCACTGTGCACAATTCCTCCAATCACAGCCACATAAGCCCATAACTTCTCCTGGGTTGTCTGGGTGTCTTGGTGGCTTTCATCACTCTTCTCCTTCTTGCACAGTCACTCGGTTTTTGAGAACTGTCTACTCCATGCAGATTTTCCATACAGTGCCATATTGTTTGTATTTCTTTGTAATTAATGTAAATAAAGCTCAAGACATATTCAGTGGCAGCTTTTACCATCAGAGAGCCTCATCCACAACTACCACAAAAGACTCCAAGCTGTCACTGATGTTAAAGGGGGTAATACACGGTATTAAGAAAAGGAGTATGTAAACTTTTGATCAGGGTCATTTGGGTAGTTTGTGTTGTCATTATGCTTTCAAAAGAGTAAACACAGTTGTTTGACAATAAATGGCTTCACCCAACCACTAACCATGAGTGAAACAAAGTTTTTGTGTTATCATTTATATTCTCTGAACTCAACAAAAATATAAACGCAACACTTTTGGTTTTGCTCCCATTTTGTATGAGATGAACTCAAAGATCTAAATCTTTTTCCACATACACAATATCACCATTTCTCTCAAATATTGTTCACAAACCAGTCTAAATCTGTGATAGTGAGCACTTCTCCTTTGCTGAGATAATCCATCCCACCTCACAGGTGTGCCATACCAAGATGCTGATTAGACACCATGATTAGTGCACAGGTGTGCCGTAGACTGCCCACAATAAAAGGCCACTCTGAAAGGTGCAGTTTTATCACACAGCACAATGCCACAGATGTCGCAAGATTTGAGGGAGCGTGCAATTGGCATGCTGACAGCAGGAATGTCAACCAGAGCTGTTGCTCGTGTATTGAATGTTCATGTCTCTACCATAAGCCGTCTCCAAAGTCATTTCAGATAATTTGGCAGTACATCCAACCAGCCTCACAACCGCAGACCACGTGTAACCACACCAGGCCAGGACCTCCACATCCAGCATGTTCACCTCCAAGATCGTCTGAGACCAGCCACTCGGACAGCTGCTGAAACAATCGGTTTGCATAACCAAAGAATTTCTGCACAAACTGTCAGAAACCATCTCAGGGAAGCTCATCTGCATGCTCGTCGTCCTCATCGGGGTCTCGACCTGACTCCAGTTCGTCGTCGTAACCGACTTGAGTGGGCAAATGCTCACATTCACTGGCGTTTGGCACATTGGAGAGGTGTTCTCTTCACGGATGATGCGAAGGAGATGTGTTGCACTGCATGAGGCAAATGGTGGTCACACCAGATACTGACTGGTATCCCCCCCCCAATAAAACAAAACTGCACCTTTCAGAGTGGCCTTTTATTGTGGGCAGTCTAAGGCACACCTGTGCACTAATCATGGTGTCTAATCAGCATCTTGATATGGCACACATGTGAGGTGGGATGGATTATCTCAGCAAAGGAGAAGTGCTCACTATCATAGATTTAGACTGGTTTGTGAACAATATTTGAGGGAAATGGTGATATTGTGTATGTGGAAAAAGTTTTAGATCTTTGAGTTCATCTCATACAAAATGGGAGCAAAACCAAAAGTGTTGCGTTTATATTTTTGTTGAGTATGTGTGTGTATCCATGGGTGTTTGCAGTACATATGGCCCAGGGGAAAAAGCTATTTGTCAGCCTGCTTCTGTGGGACTTTGTTTACCTGTAGTGTCTTCCGCAACAGAGCAACAGGTCAAACAGGAGGTAGGCAGGGTGTGAGGGGTCTTCTGTGATTGCCTTGGTTCTCCTAAGGCACCAGGATGTGGCAATGTTTTCCAGGCTGGGCAGAGTGTGATGATCAACCTATGATCTTTATGGCAGTGTTGACCTTCTGCACCGCCTTTCTGTCCTTAGCTGTGGAGGCTGCGTACCACACACCTAGACAGTATGTCAGTACGCTCTCCACCAAGGAGTGATAGAAGGCCAGCAGCAGCTTCGTGTCCAGGTTGTTCTTCCTGAGGACATGCAGGAAGTGTAGCACACATACTTAGCATACACGTACAAATGGTCAACACCCCTTAGACCCCCCTTTTTTCTGTGAATCATGGTCATCATATGAATCTACTTTGTTAAAGAAATCATAAACATGGCTTAATGTCATTTTCTGAAGATTTTTGTTTGATCTTCCTTTTGGTCAAGTTTGGTCAGATCCACTCTTTTCAGGTTTCAAATCCCACAAAACCTGAGAGGTCACCACGCTGCGAGATCTCAGTAACATTGAGAACTGCATTGAGACGCTCTGATCATGCTGCAGTTTAACTGCTGCACACGGACACCACCATTAACATCTCAACATAAAACTATTTTTATATTGTGCCTAAAACTCTCATGAATATCTTCTCTGGGTTTATAGACGTTATTATTGCATTTGTTTTATGTAAACATGTGAGAATCACAGGCTGTCTCTCCGTTATTTTCAGTGGGAGCTGCTGTGAGCTACACTCGCTTCCTGATCATGTCGTTCTGGGGGAAAGTGAAGTTTGCTCTTTAATGTCTTGATTATTGTCCTTTACAACACTGTTTGTCCTCTTTGTTCCAGACTAATATATATAATATGTCTGAAATTCGGTTTGCATTTATTAAATTCCACGCAGATTAAATGTAGCAGAGACAGATTATTTGTTATAATTGTTTTAGCAAGTTTTCAGGGTATCATGCAGCAGTCTCTTATTAACGTGACGAAAAGCATAAAAAATTACATTTTTGTAGTATAATATTCATTTACAGTTGTCATGTGGATTCTCTATGTTGTTTTGACTGCAGTGACTCTCTGGCGCAAGGGATTATGGGATACATGAAAACCCTGGATGGCTCAATGAGCGCTTTAGATCGTAGCCCTATATCCACTTTCCCTAATTGTTTTCCCCAAGAACACTACAAAAATGTCATTAGAGTTACAATGAACTACCAATTTTCAAAACACTTTGAATTGAAACAAGTTTATTGGAATTGTAGTTCATAAATAAAATAGTCTTTGTTAGGATCAGTCTGTGATATGAGAAATCACCAGGATTTCTCTTTAACAGCCATGTACCTCCCAGTTAGTGTCATTCATACCATTTGAATGAAACATTGTCCCTCCACTCACTAGCCCAACACAGAAAACCACAACTAGAAAACAAATGGATATTGCCATGGTGTATTTGTAGGCATTCCCGTGGTTGCTGTGAGGCCACGCCCACTGTCCTGGAGAGTGGGGGAGTGTGTGCTGTGAGGAATGGAATAAGGTGGTCCAGAAGAGGGAGGAAGAGCAGGGCATCAAATGCATCACAGGACACGTGGGATTCCAAAGGGTCTGTTTGAACAGAAGTCCTGCTGATGGCCTATTTCACCTACAGACAGCATTATCAAGATGAAATAGGGAATGATTAAGTGTTTTTACATAAAACACTATCAAATTGTAAAGTGCTTTCATAACATAGTCCCCCCCCCCCCCCCTTTTTTTTTTTTTTTATCTCCAAGACAAAACCAAAACCAAAACATTACAATTTATTCAGATCTCGTAGTAGTGGATAACATGAACTAAAACTGCAAACATCCTTACAATCATCACTGTTCATCATACCAACACATTTTCAATTCAGAAAAACTGCATTAAAAATCTGTACATGGAAAGCTCTCACAACTTCTGGTCTGAATATACTGTGTCTTATTTTTCAGATGGAAGCGGTACACTGTGTATCGGCAGTTTGTGCGCTGGTGCAAAGGGTTCCTAGTACCACTATAATCTTGTGTAGTGAATCTTGTACGAAGAACATTTCCTTCACCAAACAGCGTTGGGTTTCGGTTTGCAGACTAGGCAGATATGTCTGTGACTAACACCTACACTGGATAAAATCCACCCGACTTTGTCAATGCATTGACAAGCATTTAAAAGATCAGAGTAGAGCAAGAATCTTACATAAAAAGGTGAAATTGGTAAGAAACATTGATTGACTATGGTAGGTGTATAATTACATCAGACAGAACTTATTGAATTGCAATATATACTATTTATATAAATAGTTTTGCTTTGGTATACCATAGACGAGTTGTATGTCACACTAATCAGAATGTACAATATCCATATGTTGCATTCTCAAGGACTTTTCAAACAACATGCCCTCCTTGCTTGGACTTTGGAAACAAGATGGTGTACTGTCCTGCTCCCTGTTTAGTGAAGCTGTGGGCTCGGTGGGCATTTTCATTGAAATGTGATATCCACCAAGATTTTGTGCACAAACACGCACACACAGTGATACACACAGACATATATACATGCACACACAGACAGACATATGCACACACACATAGATGCACACATTTTATGTGATTTTATAAGGACACCGTGTTATGTGCCGACGCGGGTTGAGGAGCAGACCTGCGTCTGACTGAACCCAGCGCTAAATAACCAGAAAGTGGTTCCAGAAAAAACAAAACAATTTTATTTTCCCCTTCTTGTGCAATACTCAGTGTACAACAAAAGGTGCGTTTATCTGGCGGAGTGAAGGATGGCGCGCTCTCCAGCGCCCAAAGGGATCGAAGCCCGGCGCTTCTGGACTCACGTTCACCGCAAAACACCCCCCAGGTGGACACGACAAACCGACTCTGCGAAGGATAGAAAAGGCGAGGTAAGTCAGCAGCTATAACTAATATCCTTCAAAGGCACACACTATCAGCAACACATTCAGGTCTGAATTTAAGCTTTATGTAAATGAGCAGCTTCTCACAACAGGTGGAGGATCATCAGTCCATACGCCACGGCAGTGAGAAGCAAGCTGAACAATTCTCATCAATGTTCAAATATACTGCATAACGAAATACCAAATTACTATTAACACTTATTCAGACAATCAATCACCTCTGATGTGTGCTGACAGCATGTGTCCCTCACCCATCCTCCTTCACAGGCATGATGTGTCAAACCCAAGCGCGGTCCTCAGCGTCTCACAAACGAACATCACAACGTCGAGTTCCCGGCAATTCTGCTCCAATCACACATGGCTTAAATGCAGAACGCCATCTCATTATCTGCCTCAGCTGAAAGTCTTTAAGGTTGCATGTGAGCATCATCCACAGGTGCTGCATATCACACTGATGAGGGTGAAGGACTCTTCTGCCAGCACCTTCTCCACAGACAAAAAAAAAACAGTTTGCATACCACCTGGAGAGCAAAGAAAAGAAAAGAACACCAAAATGTCCAGCCAAACCCCCCCAACACACAACACACCGACAAAAATAAATAAATAAATAAAGTCAGCAGGTCAGATTCGGAAAATTCACAGCTTGATTACAATATTTGTTCCTACACTAGTCATTTGGATAGGGTCCACATTTATTCGAATGAATTGCTTGAAGCTCACACTGCCATCCAGCATATGGCAGTGTTCTATGCATTTTGACCCATCTACTGGATGGCAGTGTGAATAGCACCCAAATATCACATGGTCGTAATTTGTTGCACTGAATTTTCACTTTTGCAAATGGCTTTTCTTTTACAAATGAAAAAAATGGCAGATTTACAAATACGCATTTATTTGTAAAAACCAAAGCACGTTACAGTAACGTGTGTTGGTTTATACAAATAAATAAACCAACCAACCAACCAGTGATGAGTGGAGGCTCATTGTACCATAATGCCTTTTGGCATCTGCGTGTGTTAATGCTCAAACCTTCAGAATTAGCACATTAGTTTAAAACTGAAAGATATGTGTTATATTTTCACATTGTAAAAATGACAGAATTTACATTAATGTAGATAAAGTGTCCCAAATTAGTTTTGTTTATAAATCAAAACCATAAGTGAAAACTGTTTTGCATTTGATGTCTTCTGCCACATGTCGGGGGCACTGTATGTTGAAAGTAAATGACAGTTCCTTACAGCAGTGGGCAGAGTGCACAAAGACAAACGTTCTGACTCATTGTTTGTGTTGGGGTTGCGATCGCCTTTGATTCTACTCAAAACCGTCGGCGGTGCTTAAACTCAAAACTGGCTTGTCAGTAGCTGACAGTGTCAGATAGGTGTCTGTCAGGAGTCAATACTAAAAGCTAGTGGTTAGCGGTGAGCTGTTTAGTGGTTTATCAGTTTAGCTTTATAAAAGTTCAGTTAGAGGATTAGGGGTTATCAAAGCTAACTTTTTGGTTAGCTGTGCCCTCCCCTGATCTATAACCAAAGAACCATGCTTCCACAAAGTTTTAACAATATATCAAATATTTTTGAGATATCTTCTTCACAAAGAGACAACGATCAGAGTATTGCTGTTCGTCTAAATATAGTCAGTGACCCATGTATTTTGTCTACCTAAAATCCTACAGTTATAAAAGCATACTACAACTACAAAAAAAAACAAAACAAAACAAAAAAAATTCATACAGACATAAAATTCTTTCAGCTTCTCCCATTTTTTTCTTTTGCTTGGGGTCATGGATCTGCATGTTGATTTGGCTTTACACCAGACACCCTTCCTGAGGGAGATTATACATGGGTGCTGTTGAACTGGGAACCTTCTGTTTTCAAAGCAGTTGCACTATCCAGTTGGCCAGCATTTCTCCAACTGCATATATGCATATATCTTAATTATAAAAGATTAGAATTTAGGCCTTATAATTTTAGTATTCTTGTGAAAATGGCTACAAATAAATTAAAAAAGGTAACTCTGTCCGCATTTCAAAATTGGATCACTGCAACACAAATTTATCACCCACCCATGCTTCCACATAGCTTTATTAATACAGCGTGCAAAGTAAGTATTGAACACATCACCATTTTTTTTCTCAGTAAATACATTTCTAAAGGTCCTATTGACAAGAAATTTTCTTCTGCAATTGAAAAAATAACATTAATTTGATCTGTAAGTTTTCATTGACTTTGGATTTTCCTGAAATCAATATAGCATCAAAAATACACATTTAGCAAAATTTGTTTAAATATGCCTCAGCAATTTTAACTTTGACAAGATGTTTGTGTGCTCACCATCCCAAGGCTCTGGCAGAGCACTGCATTTTATCCCTCTTCTTGGCAAAATAGGTAGAGTTAAACAAAATTCAGTGGTTTCCTGGTATGGCCAAATCATGAATCAGCTGCAAATCGTGAATTATCCGCAAACCGTTAATTGCAAATGTGAATACTGAAAAAATATCTCCCACGTTTTGTGAGACCTGTGTCTCACAAAATGTGAATGCAGGTCTCACAAAACGTGAACATCATTCATGATATATATAATTATATAACGGCTGAGTAGATCTTTGTCATTTGATTGGTGCTTTGTATGTCACATGACATGGATTAATTCATCCCATTTGTGTTGCATTGCATTTAGAGTGGGGTTTGGTTCCATTTAGAGTGCAAATCTGGTTCCATACCTTTGGTACCATTGCACTCTGCACATGTGCACACGCACACACCACGCATGCTTGTGCACATGCATGCGCATACACAACGCGTGCACACACACACAAAACAAACTCACTCTGCTTTCACAGTCTTTTGTTGCCCCGTCCCAAATTCTGAAATGTGTTGCAGGCATCTATTTCAAAATGAGAAAATATTTGCACAAAACAATAAAGTCTATCAGTTTGAACACTATATATTTTGTCTTTGTGGTGTATTCAGCTGAATATAGGTTGAAGAGGATTTGCAAATCATTGTATTCTGTTTTTATTTACATTTCACATGATGTCCCAACTTCATTGGAATTGGGGTTGTAATAAGTAAATTACAAATAAATATTAAATATTCAGTGGGTAGCATAAATCCAGTGTGTGAAAAGTGAAACTAATTTAACAAAAATATTGCAGTTTGTTGACCTGGGATTATACACTTGCTGGGATCAGTGCAGATTGTACAGTGTAACAGCAGTAGGAAGGAAGGACCTTATTTTGTGTTAAAGTCTTAGCAGCTTTAAACTACTGTGCACATATTTACAGTCAGCCACAAATTTTAAGTCTCAGGGTGCACTCTGAAAATGTGGTGAATAAAACTGCATTTCAGTATTCCCAGCAAAGAGGAAAATGACTGTGTTAGCTCACGTAGTGAGTGAGCTGAACCCAGACCAGCCAGCCGCCGTACCCTAGAGTAATAATTAAGAATCCTGTCGCAGAGTTGTCAGTACTCAATTACACCTCCTGTTCACTCGGGCACACGATCTGACTGCAAGCAATGTGAAGACACTGGGGCTGTCATCAGAGATGGAGAACGAAGGAAAATGACTGAAATGAAGATTACTGTAGAGTGGGGATTTTGAGCAGGGTTTAACAGTCTCTGTCAGGAGGTGAGTGATGAATGCAAGTGACCAAACGCCCTCCCAAACATGAAACCATTATTGCCGATTACACAGAACTGGGACTTTGGTGGTGCATTAATTGAAGCTTTGGCTCGCACCAGTTTCCAATTACTTTTATGCTAGCCTACGGTTAATGCTGTGACAATGCACGGCAGGAACACTTTCCACAGATGGAAGAGTGCCTGTGAAACGAGGCGGCTTCTTGTTGTCTCTGAGTGGGAATAGAGCGGCTGCAGCGCTGCTCCTCAGAGCACGGCTTTGGAAATATTCAATAGTGGAAAGGCCAAGCTAGAACAGCTTTACTGCACTTATGACATCGGTCCACAGGAGTCTCATCAGATGTGGTATCTGGGAGGCAGTAGGGAGAAACAAATACAAAGACATTCTTGGGATCTGCAAATTGGAGCATAAAATTCAACAGTTCAGCGTGAACCTTAGCAAGAAGGACCAAGAAATAAAATAAAATAAATAATCTACAGAAACCTTTGCTTTATTTGGGTTCTTGCAAATGCCATACCGACCGTATGGTGATCTGTCTACGATGACTTTTTTCATTTGACACTATCAAAATAAAATCAATTTGATTTGACTTTCATTAACTTAGATATGGCTGGCTGAAGTTAAATGTTTTTTTCCTTCAGTATTGCAATTTTCATGCAGTCCTAACTTAGTAAGAATTTAGATTGTCAGGCATATCCGGAATACAAGTAAATATAAATACAGTGCTACAATATTTTATGTATTGGATGAAAACATCTTTCATTTTATTAGCTTTTTTTATTATTAATAAAGTGTTTGCAGTGTATCAGCTGGTCATATAACTGCACTGTTCTGGACAGCGATCTAAGACATTACACCTGCTATCTGCTGGAGCCATTCTTCCAGTTTGGGGTTCACAGCCCAGAGAGGAGCTGTTACCAGTGGTACCACTGTGTGAGAAGTACCACTGGGCCAATTCACAGTCTTCTTATGCTCTGTATTTCTGGTGTTGCCATCACTTGGAATTACCAGTTTGACCACAACCGCCCATTCCTGCTCGCTTGTCAACCACAACTATGTCTGGCTGGTTGGCCAACTTGACCTGCTTCTCTGTATGGAATTTAAAGTTCCACACCACCTTACTTATGCTGTTCTGAACCACCTTTTGTGATGCTCCCCTATTGGACTTTGGTACTTCCAGTATTTGACACCTTGCACCCCACCACTATGTGCTGGGCTGTCATTGCACAGCCTGTAGCTTGGATCCTGTCTGTGATGGTAGACCTTTACCTCTGTCAGCTTTGCTCCCAGGGTCAGTTGTTGTGATGCCATGATCAGACCCCTGTGCTGTTGTTTAGACAGCTTTTGCTAACCAGTTTTAGGATTTTCTTAAAGTCACACATCTAATGTGGTGCATCCCATGGAGGGGGGCTTGTCTTCAATGACATCTCATCTTCCTCCCCACCACTCACTGTTAGGATACTGAGTGATTTTTCCATTGGGGCCAGCTTCTTGATGTACTCTTAGATGATTCTTGTTTCTAGGAGCTTTAACATCTACTAGCCACCAACCGCACTCTTTTACCTGATCACACAGTCTCGGTTTGATGGATTTTGGGTGGACCCCTCCATACGTTATGTGGAGTTTACATATCTGTAGAATCTATGTTTTCCTTTGACCAGCTTATTGTTCCAGCTGGGTATGTGATGACTGGTAGGACATTCACGCTGATAGCTTTGATCTTATTTCTACCACTGAGCTGTCAAACTTCTCCTCTGATGCATCTCTGTCAGTTAGCCTTATGAGTCAGTGTCCTTTGACCTCCACGTCAGGGATGTTACAAGGACTGCTTTTTTCCATGTGCGAAATATAGGGAGGATCCGCCCCACCCTGTCTATGCTGAGACCCTGATTCATGCTTTTGTTTCTTCTAGACTAGATTATTGTAATGTTTTATTTTCAGGGTTACCGCAGTCCAGCATTAGGGGTCTTCATCTGGTTCAGAACACAGCCGCCAGACTTTTGACACGAAGCAGAAAGTTCGACCACATTACACCCATTTTGGCATCCCTTCGCTGGCTTCCTGTCCCAGTGAGATCAGATTTTAAGGTTCTGCTACTAACCTATAAAATTATTCATGGACTGGCACCCTCCTACTTAGCTGACCTAATTAAACCTTACGTACCAGCCCGGGCTTTACATTCTCAGGGTGCAGGACTACTTTGTGTCCCTAAGGTGAATAAGAAGTCTGCGGGTCACAGAGCTTTCTCTTATCATGCCCCTGTTCTGTGGAATGATCTCCCTGCGTCAATAAAACAGTCAGATTCTGTGAAGACTTTCAAGTCCAGACTTAAGACGCACTTATTTTCCCTTTCATATGGCTAGCATACTGGTACAGTTTTGTTTTACGCTTTTTACTCTTTTAATTAATTTTATTAGTAATTGGAGTGACAGGCTGACAAAGAGTCAGAGCTCTATTGAGCTGAGTATTCCTTTAACTTTAACTAGTAATGACTTCATGACTTTTTTTGCTAATAAAATTTTAACTATTAGAGAAAAATTACTCATAACCATCCCAAAGACGTATCGTTATCTTTGGCTGCTTTCAGTGATGCCGGTATTTGGTTAGACTCTTTCTCTCAGATTGTTCTGTCTGAGTTATTTTCATTAGTTACTTCATCCAAACCATCAACATGTTTATTAGACCCCATTCCTACCAGGCTGCTCAAGGAAGCCCTACCATTATTTAATGCTTCGATCTTAAATATGATCAATCTATCTTTGTTAGTTGGCTATGTACCACAGGCTTTTAAGGTGGCAGTAATTAAACCATTACTTAAAAAGCCATCACTTGACCCAACTATCTTAGCTAATTATAGGCCAATCTCAAACCTTCCTTTTCTCTCAAAAATTCTTGAAAGGGTAGTTGTAAAACAGCTAACTGATCATCTGCAGAGGAATGGTCTATTTAAAGAGTTTCAGTCAGGTTTTAGAATTCATCATAGTACAGAAACAGCATTAGTGAAGGTTACAAATGATCTTCTTATGGCCTCAGACAGTGGACTCATCTCTGTGCTTGTTCTGTTAGACCTCAGTGCTGCTTTTGATACTGTTGACCATAAAATTTTATTACAGAGATTAGAGCATGCCATAGGTATTAAAGGCACTGCGCTGCGGTGGTTTGAATCATATTTATCTGATTACAATTTGTTCATGTAAATGGGGAATCTTCTTCACAGACTAAGGTTAATTATGGAGTTCCACAAGGTTCTGTGCTAGGACCAATTTTATTCACTTTATACATGCTTCCCTTAGGCAGTATTATTAGACAGCATTGCTTACATTTTCATTGTTACGCAGATGATACCCAGCTTTATCTATCCATGAAGCCAGAGGACACACACCAATTAGCTAAACTGCAGGATTGTCTTACAGACATAAAGACATGGATGACCTCTAATTTCCTGCTTTTAAACTCAGATAAAACTGAAGTTATTGTACTTGGCCTCACAAATCTTAGAAACATGGTGTCTAACCAGATCCTTACTCTGGATGGCATTACCCTGACCTCTAGTAATACTGTGAGAAATCTTGGAGTCATTTTTGATCAGGATATGTCATTCAAAGCCCATATTAAACAAATATGTAGGACTGCTTTTTTGCATTTACGCAATATCTCTAAAATTAGAAAGGTCTTGTCTCAGAGTGATGCTGAAAAACTAATTCATGCATTTATTTCCTCTAGGCTGGACTATTGTAATTCATTATTATCAGGTTGTCCTAAAAGTTCCCTGAAAAGCCTTCAGTTAATTCAAAATGCTGCAGCTAGAGTACTGACAGGGACTAGAAGGAGAGAGCATATCTCACCCATAACCAGCTCCCAATTCAGATCAGGGAGACAGACACCCTCTCTACTTTTAAGATTAGGCTTAAAACTTTCCTTTTTGCTAAAGCTTATAGTTAGGGCTGGATCAGGTGACCCTGAACCATCCCTTAGTTATGCTGCTATAGACTTAGACTGCTGGGGGGTTCCCATGATGCACTGAGTGTTTCTTTCTCTTTTTGCTCTGTATGCACCACTCTGCATTTAATCATTAGTGATTGATCTCTGCTCCTCTCCACAGCATGTCTTTTTCCTGGTTCTCTCCCTCAGCCCCAACCAGTCCCAGCAGAAGACTGCCCCTCCCTGAGCCTGGTTCTGCTTGAGGTTTCTTCCTGTTAAAAGGGAGTTTTTCCTTCCCACTGTCGCCAAGTGCTTGCTCACAGGGGGTCGTTTTGACCGTTGGGGTTTTTATGTAATTATTGTATGGCCTTGCCTTACAATATAAAGCGCCTTGGGGCAACTGTTTGTTGTGATTTGGCGCTATATAAATAAAATTGATTGATTGATTGATTACCATTAGTGGGAAGTGTAGTGTGTTTGATGTCTTCCGCCTGTGTCTCTGTATATGGATGTGTAAAAATATAAACACCTGCTTTAGGCAGAATGCAGAAAAGACAAACAGCTCTGGCTTGGTTTTTGTTCTTTTCCTCCCCACATCTCACCACAATATATTACAAGTGAAGTGGCCTGTGTGTGTATGCGTGCATATGTGTGTGTGTGTGTATAACTTTGATTCCAGACAAACTGAAGAGAGCTAACATTTGCCGTCTGGTATGCTTATGTATTTTGGCTCAAGGATGAACGCTGACAAAATGGAACATTGATAGAACTAATATCTTCGGAGAAACTATGCATATTAACTAGCAACACTGAGCAATGGATGTTGATAATTACATTCTGGACTCGCACACCATTCCAACAGAGGGCAGTAAATCATCCATATATTGAAAGTGAAGTGGCGTCTGTGTACGTGTGTAGGTGCGTGTGTGTGTGATTTATGTAGGAAGTTCAATGATAACACATAAGATAATTGTAAATATGTTAAAAATATACATAGATGACACAAGAAAGTGATAACACTTATTTCCACTGTGGAGAAGTCATAATAAAATAAAATAATATTATTAATAATAATAATAATAACGTGTATATGATAAAAGAACTTAATTTATAAATGCATTAAGACAATAAATTAATATTAAAAATTATGTAATTAAAAGGAAAAACAAGGGTTGAGTTCTTCCTCTAAATACTGTTGAGGTCTAAGGTGTAAAGTTTTAAAATCATTCTAGACACACACTCCATTCCAACTCATTATTGAAACATTGCATAATTTATTAACCATCCTTGAAAAATGTCAGTTACGTATTTTATAAACACTAACCAATCTAGAAACGTGCTAGTATATATATAATTTCTGTTCCTTCTTACAACTTGTGCAAAGATTCTTTCCTTTCCACTCATAAACATTCATTATTTGAGTCTCCCTAAGTAAATGTTCATTTGACACAAGGTCATCCTACTGGTACCCATAGACCTGGTGCCAAAGATATCTCGTCTTCACCTTAGGTCACGGGTTAGCATCCAAGTCTTATGACCATACAGTAAGACAGGAAGTCCCAGGACCCTAAAGACTCAGACCTTCATTCTCAAATGTGTCAAAACCTCTGTCCAGGGATTTCATGGGTCCATAAACTCTTCCTGATGCTGGGAAACATTAATCTAAACTTTGACGCTCAGCCATCAGAAGTGTATCATTTTTTGATCAAAGTCCAAAAAATAATTTATGTGTACTTCTTGGTCATGTCGCATAACACCAGAAAGGATGATTCCAAGAAGAAATGTTATGACCCAGCAAAAGCAGAATCATCTTAAACTGCACAGAACACTGAATCACAACCACAATACGACAAAGTACTTCTTACTTTCTGGTTGGGGTCTAGATCCTTTCTCAAACACAGATATGATACGATACATATCATTGGACCTCTGATACTCAGTATGTATACATTTATGTGCTTACTCCTGCGTATATATATACTGTATTAAAATGAATGCATAAACTGTAGTGTGCTGCTGTTGGCGTGTAACCCAGCTATTTAGTACTTAGTTATAGTGTGTAATATGTGTTCTACTGCTATTTTGTTTTGCACATTTTATAAAAAGGAACTGCTTCACATCCCACTTTAGTTACAGTATATCTCTTCACTCAGGAGGAAGAGGAGTAAGAGGAAGACAGAGGATGGGAAGGAGAGGAGCAGTAGTACCCAGTAAACCAGTATCGATTAGTATGTGTGGTATTTATATCCATGTATTTATATTTATATTTGCAAACTTTTTGTTTTTTGTTTTTACTTTTGAAATTCTGTGTGCTTCTTACCCTGTGTAATACAATACTGCTCTTGATCATGACAGTACCCCCTCCCCAAGGGACCGACACTGGTGGGCTGCAAAACATCACGGCCCCAAGCCGACAATGGGAGGGGCGATGGTGAAATGGCTGGAGGGAACCTAAATATACAATGCTGCTGAAACCTCAGTTTCCCTGAAGGAGTCTTCCCAAGGGATCAACAAAGTTCTATCTAATCTAATCTAGTTATGCAGAAAAGTATGTGATGTCGTGAAACCTGAATGTTTTGGTGACTAGTGACTACAAAGAGTAAAATGTAACTGTACCTGAAAAAGATTTGTGAGGCTGAAACGCGGTCTTGCGATGTCTTCTGAGGTTGGAGAACAGGTTGCTGGTATTCTCATCCTTGCTCCCCACTGCTTTAGCACATAAATTCCATATTTGGTCACTCTCTGGAGGTACGCCCAGCTCTTTGATGACATGCTGTACCGAATCTACTCACATGACATTAATTGTCCACGATGGCATCTCACATCAGAACCATACGCTCTTTTCTTCAGGTCCCATTAAAATCTAAACAAACACTGATGATTGCCACTAACGTATTATTAGTTGGACTTGCTCCAGATTAAGCAGGAGTGAGGAAATCTTTTGGCACCTTTGTTTTGTGGGCCTGTCATTGTGTGCGAGCAGAGAGAATCCTTGAGCGCACTTTTTAGATTAGTGAAAGCAGCACGAGCAGCTCAGCACCCTGCTGTGCGAGCGTCTGAAAAGGCTACACGTCGGCTTCACATTGCCCCTGCTCAGCATGTCTAAGATTCCACCACATCCTGATTTTTATCACAGCATGAATTAAACCTTGATTTCTGTCCACTCAGCAGCAGAGCTCAGTGATACTGGGTCACGTCGTTTCACACTCTGGACAGGCAATTCGCAATATGCAAAGGAACATAAAGTGACTCCCCTTTTTTGGTGATGCCCTCAAAATTGCAATAAAGGTACTTGACACAGATTTGTATTTATTTATTTCATTTCCCACCTATCCTCATATTCAAACCCTTTATGTTTTGACCCAGTCTCTGTGGATTCCTGCTTGCAGGAGGAAAAAAAGAGAAGAAAATTAAAATCCATCAGCTAATGTGTCGCCTGGTAATGAAATAAGAATCTGACACTCTCTCGCATTGAAATGCAAAAGAGGTGTCCTGGCATTACCCTGGCAATTTATCATAAAAGCCAGTGAATTTCTACTTAATATACATGAGGTACAGTGAATTATTACAGGGCTTGCCATTATAACAAACTTCTCAAAGTGCACAGACAAAGGGGTCAAGTATATTATTTTCCCTTACGCCACTCGGATGGATGATCTAAATGGCATTTGTGAAGTTGGGGAATTTCATACTTTCTTTGAAAATGTTTTAGACTTTGTCCCATTTTACACAATACACCCATTTTTGCCATCTGTACCCTTTTTGGTGCAGAGAAAATGGGAACGAGAGGGAAGAGATATGCAGGGAGAAATGTCACCTGCTTTTCCAGAGCTCTAATTCATCTCTGCCAGCAGCATGTCTCAGTCTCATGTCAGTTTCAACCCTGCTGCAGCAAGTCCACAGAATCAGCTGCTCAACAGCACAAAAACAACATTAACCACAATAACAGCAATCCTTCCATTCTAACAATAAGACAAACACCTGGGAAGAGCTTCTTCTCAATATTTTTACTGCATAAAATTAATCAATACTTAACGCTGTGGCCGGCAACTGTGAATGTGCAACATGAAAAGGTATCAAAAGCACCGCAAATATTAACTATACTAATCCTACATACATTTAACAATCAATTAAAGCTGTAATCCTTTTGGAATTTTATGACTGAAGTATAAAAAGGGCTTTATTCAGCACCACTATAATTTTATCCCTTCATGTGGAAACAAAGGATTCACAATTATATATCACTAGAATGTGCCAAATTTTCCCTGTCTGGAAATGCTTTAGGATTTTGACCAATATGAGTTACAATGCAGTAGGAAGATGCCACGAGTGTTTCCCAGCATCCCACTCAAATCAAATGGCACTGCTAAGCCACAAACGCCAATGCTGACATCATGGAGCTGAAGAAACACTGTAGATTTTCAATTCAACAAAAAGAAATGCCTTGATGGATAACACAAATGCTTTAAAATGGAAAGAAAAAAAAAAAAAAAAAAAACAGAGACGCGTGGAAGAAAACAGAAAACAACCATCAAAATGGATAGAAGAATAACCAGAATGGCAAAGGCTCACCCACTGATCAGCTCCAGGATGATCAAAGACAGTCTGGAGTTACCTGTAAGTGCTGTGACAGTTAGAAGACGTCTGTGTGAAGCTAATTTATTTGCAAGAATCCCCTGCAAAGTCCCTCTGTTAAATAAAAGACATGTGCAGAAGAGGTTACAATTTACCAAAGAACACATCAACTGGCTTAAAGAGAAATGGAGGAATATTTTGTGGACTGATGAGAGTAAAATTGTTCTTTTTGGGTCCAAGGGCCGCAGACAGTTTGTGAGACGACCCCCAAACTCTGAATTCAAGCCACAGTTCACAGTGAATCATGGTGATGCAAGCATCATGATATGGGCATGTTTCTCCTACTATGGTGTTGGGCCTATATATCACATACCAGGTATCATGGATCAGTTTGGATATGTCAAAATACTTGTTTAGTGATTCACAGGATTGCTAAAAAAGCAGTTTGAACATAATAGTTTTGAGTATGTAGCAACAGCAGATGCTACTATTATTGTGAACACCCCCTCT